>NC_065519.1:723406-782758 GCF_006386435.1 Epinephelus moara | reverse complement strand
CGGCTCGGGACCTTGACTTTTTTGCTTCTACACATACTGTATGCCCTTAATTTAGGCACTGACAGAATGTTTTCGATCCATTTCTCATCAACAGCTTTTTTTAAATAGAGTTGACACTACTGCGTAAGTTCCTCCTGTAAATATAAACCATGTCCACCTCCTCAGTGACTGAACAGAGCGGAGCTCATGGACATCTGTGTCATTTACTCCTGTTTGATTGGACAGTTACACAATCGCATTGTTTCACATATTTGTTGCACAGCTCCTGGTACCCAGCACACATCTCCCTGAGTCATATATATATAGATATTGGTATGGCTCTGTTCTGTATGGTGTCTGCAGGTTTAGGTTCTTTTAATATCCCTGCAGCATAATTTAATACAGGAGAGACACATGCATCACAGAGTTAAGTAAATGTAGAATGACCAGGATCCGTAAATACTCGTCGATAACTGATCCTAAATCAGCAGAATCAGCAGGGAGCCTGACTCCAACCTCGAAGGTCAAAAATTCATCAAGACAGAAACCTAAATATTTATATGAGCGAACATATTCAACAGGGGCTGAGCCAAAACTGAACTCCTCCCAACTTCTTTACACACCTTTATTTGTCATAACTGCTCATCTCCACCTGTAACACACACTAACACCACACTGACCATGTTCAACATCTTCTGTAGATCAGACTCACACGGTAAAATGATATAAATTTGCTTCCTTCATCTGTAAAGTTAAGTCATTTTCAAACAAATATTATTACACACTAAGTCATAGATCAAACACAAGTAAGACTTGCACAATAACTGCTGTAATGATATCTGACTGTTTCACATCCATCTTGTTGTTTTCGTGCAGCTGCATCAGTTTGTTGGATCTGAACCGTCGGAGTGACGGCGTTAAAGAATGTGACTGTTGGCCAATCAAGATATCAACGAGTGAATCTCATAAACTTGTCAGATAAGTCCTCGTACCAGTGAGGAAGTAAAAATAAATCAAATCAGCAGCTGTGCTTCTTCATCTCCTCCCTCCTCTGCTCTCTGCTGAAACATAGGTATTAATAATTCTTTTAAAAATCACATCACCAAGTTTTTTTTCCACAATGTCAAATTTATTAATCATTTCTGATTTGTTGAACAGCTGTGACTGCTTGTGTCAGCCGGGGATCAGTTTTCTAAAAACAGAATGTACAAGTCATCTGCATTTGATTAATGTTTGCTTAGTGTGAAATACATTATTACAAATATATAAAAAGATCAGTCTCTTAAATTGTAATGTCTCCAGTGACAATATTCTGCAAGCAGACCATGATGACAGCAACAAGAAAAGCTGTGAATTTGCAATGTGGTTAAGTTCAGTGAAAAATCCCTGCAAGACTGATCCCACACATCAACTTTTATCTGACACAATATTAAAGGATAGTTCTTTTTTATTTTATTTTTTTAAGAGGCCTCTCACCCAGTGTCAGCTGGGACAGGCTCCACCCCTCTGCAACCCTCAACAGGTTTACTGAAACCGGAGGTATGGATTGTTGTATTGGATCTAATCACATTATATAGATGTTGCATTCATTGTATTCACCTCCTGCTCATGAGAACAGAACTCAAGCATCTCTTAATAAGTAGTTCCCCTCCAGGGCCCCCTCCTTCCTTCCTCCAATCAGAGTCTTCCTCTCCTGCAGCTCCTGCACAGAGAACCTCCTCACTGCGTAGGAGCGTCCTCCGTGTGAAGCCACCAGTTTGTTGATCCCTGAGAGCAGATCTTTCACCTGCGGGTAGCTCAGAGCATTCTGGGACTTTGACACATTCAGCTCGTAGTAACGGCATCCACACTTCCTGATGAGATCCTGGAGGGTTGTGTGGGCCCCGGCCACGTAGTCGTCGATCCTCTGAGGCCTTTGCTGGTTACAGTCGAAGTGAACGAAGAGGATGATGGCGTGCTCTGCAAAATCTCGGCCGAAGACCTTCTGCAGGTGCGAAAGCATCTCACACTCGCCCTGGGTGAAGCGGCCCACTTGGAGCACCAGCAGGAAGACGTGGGGTCCAGGCAGGGACAAGGCCAGGCAGTCCTTCACCAGCTGCAGATTTTCCACCCCGTCCTCGTCCCACAGCTCGGGGGTGTCCACCAGGACGAGTCGCCTCCCTGCTGCAAACACCTCCCTCCTCTCACAGAAGGAGGTGGGCTGAGGGGGTCCATGACTGGACTCAGTAACTGAGTACTGATTACCTGCTCTCTGCAGGATGAGGTTCAGAGCAGAAGACTTCCCGCTGCCTGAGAGACCCAACAGGATGACGGACGTCTTCTTGGTGTCATCAGCTTAGGGCAGGAAAACAAAAGACAAGTGGCTGTTAGAGAGTATTAACAGAAAGATCACAGTACTGTAGATGATGAGTGACCACTGCTCATATTAATGTGTGACTGTAGCGCCCCCTGGTGGGAGAAACTGCTGCATCAGGGTCTGAAATGACACCAAACATTCACCAGCTGAGACAATGTTCACCTGAAGGCCCCGTCATCTTTCCTATGAAACAGCAACACACTCAGGGACCTGTTAGTTGTTCAGCCTCTTTCTGCTGTTCTGCATCTCGTTGTAGTTTTGTGTGTCTTTGTGATCACTTTGAGTCTCTCTGCAGTTGCTTTGCATCTTTGTAGTTGTTTGGTATCTATTTGTGGTCATTTTGAGTTGTTGTTTTTTATTTGCAGTACTGTCTGTGTCTCTTTGCAGTTGCTTTGAATCTATGTAATCATTTTGTGATTCTTAATAGTCATTTTGAGTCTCTTTGTGGGTTTTTTGTGTTCATTCTCTGTGTCTTTGCAGTTGTGTCGCATCTCTGTAGTCATCTTGTGTCTCCTTGTGGTCACTTTGAGTCTCTGCACCTGCTGTGTGTCTCTGTGTGACTGTTTTGCCCCTTTCCATTGTGGGTTTTTTTGTGTGTCTTTGCGGCTGTCTTGTGTCTCTTTGAGGTCATTCTGAGTCTCCGCCTGGTCAGTACATGTTATTATGAGGTGAAGACATTTTGCAGGTGAAGGAGGGAGGGGAGGCCTGACACTTTGGGCCCCTGGGCCCCCGGTGGGCCTGTTCAGTAATCTATCCATGGGCACATATATATATACAGATTTGTAAGAGAGAAAATTTGGGTTACAGGAAAAAGATAGGTCTTTTATTTATTTATCTTAACTCAGTCTGATTCAAGTCTCTATAAGCAACAGAAACATGAGTCTTACCATCACTGGGACTGATCTGGAGCTGCAGCATGGCTCTGTGGCTCGTCACAGCCTCCTCCAGACCCTCTCTCCTTTCCTCATATTGCTGCTTTTCAGATGCCTCCTTCTTTCTTTCTTCAGCATGTTTCGCCTTCAGCTCCTCCATCTCTCGGGCTCTTCTCTCCTCCTGCTGTTGCACCAGTAGTTTGAAGGCCTGCTCCTTCTCCTCCACCTCCTGCACCTTCTGTTTCAGCATCTTCATGGCTGAGTCCTCTGTGCTCCTCTTCTCCGCTTCAGTCAGCATGCTCTCTGTGTAGCCAGTCGCACCGTTTTCTGCCAGCATGGAGTCGACCATCTCCAGCAGAGCATGCAGTTCGTTTCTGGCTGCAGGTGATGTGACTCTGCAATATCTTCCATCGCATGTCTTTATCAGCTCCAACAGGGCGTCGTCCAGCCTGTCAGCAACCTTCCCGTCTTCCAGAGAGATGACTGCCAGGTATTTTACAGCCTCAGCTCCAAAGTGTGCCTGCAGGATCTCCACCATTCTTCTCTCCCTCTTTGTGTAATGTCCACCTTGGATCAGCAGCAGAAATGTACAGACTCCATCTTTGCAGGACTTAAAGCAGCCGTCCATCGCCTGGCTGATGCCCTCCTCTGTCATCTCCTGCTTTAAATCTGCATAATGCAAACTAACCAAGCGACCACCCACCGTCATGTCACAGACTTCATTTGATCCCAGAGAACTGAAGGTTAACCTGACATGTTTATCCTGCAGAGCCTTCAGAGCGAGCCACCCCTCCACTGCGGACACGACCACCATCGTCTGCCTCCCGTTAGTTAAGCCGTCTAGAAAAAAACAGAGATAACACATGTAATCATGTTGAGTGCACACAGCAAGTAATAATATGATGTTTTGCACAGTAACTATAAGAAGACGTTCCTGCAGCCCTACTCTGTCCATTACTTTCCAGGCCTTGCAGTATCGAACACTACACAAATGAAACTAGTAAATAATTGCACTGACTTTGTAAAACACAGATTAATGTATAAAGGAATGACTTACTGTGTGACATGGTTTCTGCAGGTGCACCCACAGGTCTGCTCTGAGATCCTTGTCAGCTTGAGATAACATCTGCAACTGGATCCTCTGGCTCTGAAACAAGCTGTATAAGAAGCTTCCTGATTACAACACGTCTCGTGGCACCTAAAGTTTTTGTTTTGTGGAGGAAGTGCATTCCACATTAAAACCTGGAATGAAGAAGCTACTTGTCCGGTGCATCTCCCTCATGCTTCAGGTCATGTGTGAGCTCCACTGAAGAACTCTGTTCCTTCCTTCACAAGCATTTCCTTACTCACACATAAGAAGCAGAACTTCTTACTGAGACCCCCATACACCTTATACTAAGATTCAGTAAGAAGTTTCCACAGTGATGGATGAAGGATCTGGAGGCCACAGAGGAGCAGAAGTTCAGATATCTGACCAGAAAATGACTCTGGTAGAAGTTAAAGTCACCTATTAATATATCAAGTATCTGATATCTGCTGTACTCAAGTATCAAAAGTAATTCATTATACTAAATGTACTTAAATATTGAAAGTAAAAGTACAAGTAAATGCTGGTAGTAAAATCACAACATGTACACCAGCCTTAAAAATGGAGCCTACATGACACTTAAAGAAAAACGTCTTTTTCACAACTTAAAGGATTTAAGGAAGAAAATCCAGTTTTTTATTCCCTTGCATTCCTTCATCCGTCCGTCTGTCTGTCCATACCTTCGACTCTCCTTCCTTATTTTGTAGTAAGTAACTCAGATGCAGCAGAGTAAATGTATACAGCTTCATTTGGGAAATGTGTTGAAGTAAAAGTATAGATTTTATGAGGGAGTGAAGAGGAGTAAAAGTAAAAGTTGACAGAAATATAAAAACCCAAGTGCAGTACAGATACTCCCAAAAAATACTTTAGTACTGTACGAAAGTATTGTTACTTTGTCACACTGCACAAATACACACACACACTAAGATAAAGTTATTTTAGTCACTGCATTCACTTTCTTTATTCCTTGAAGACTTCCATATGTGTAAACCATACTGACTTCAGGCTGAACCCCAAACCTAATGCTCACCTTTACAAAAAAACAAACAAACACATTTACTTTGGTGGTTTATGGGCCGACCTTCCCTCACACAGCAGGTGAGTCCCCATCATAAGACCATGTGTTCAGATTTCTGTCCCCACAAGTATGTACATTTTAGATATGCCAGAAGTTTGAAGTCAGATTTGAGGTGAACCTTTGTAAACTCCATATCAGTTGGCCTGAATCAGTTTCCTTTTACAACCTGGCTCTGTGAGGTGGCTGCCCTCTGCACAATAAATCCAGTCTGACAGGCTTCCTGGGATTGTTTGTTGTCTTCATTGATGCTGAATCAGCCTCGCTGCAGAGACTCAAACTAAACAGGAGCAGTAAGTCTTTGCTGTAAATCTGTCAGCCAACATCCTTGATTATGTTTTTTTTTCCCGATGGAAGCATTTGTCGCATATGATGTGTCCAAGGGCCGATGGTAATTTGAAAATCAAAAATGAATGGTGTCATTCATGAGGCATGTTTTCCTCAAAAACCGGCAGTAAAATAAATACAAAATACAGCCATGTAAATTTGTAAGCAACCTAAACCAAAATAAAAAACATAAGTCCCTCCCCAGTGCTTAAAAAATCATTTGACATGCCTTGTACTTTTTTCACTCCCCACCTTCCCCCTCGTACAGTAAGTAATGACAGTCCCTAACATTACAGTCCTGAATGTCCGCTGGAAAAAAAATAATTTAGTTCATGTACAAAAACAACACAGTGGTCAACGAAGAATGAATTGCAGCATGTGAAACATGTGGAGATACAACAACTTTCCAGTCTGACATCTGACAGAGACAGTTAAGTCACAGCGAATATTAGCAAGCTAATGTGGACACTAATTGTGCTTCTGGTTCTAAAAATGTACATACATAAGTCCTTCCCCAATAAACAACGAACAGTCCCTAACAGAAAATGAAAATAATTTTTCTAGATGGATCAGTTCCTTTTAAATATAGCCAATTGCATTGTTTCCTTTATTTTCTTATCACTTATAATGAAAATAACAAACAGAACAAAACAACAACAAATAAAAGATGAATTGATGATGACAGCACGTGTGTTTGAGGCAGCTCACAGCTCCAGTATGGAGGAGTTCCCCTTCATCCTCAGCAGCAGCTGATGTTACTGAGGGATTGCACCATCTCACCTCCCTCTGCTGCTGCTGCTGCCTGCAGCTGTCAAACGGCCCACAACAAGGCGGCACTACAGCGGGACATGGGGGAGTCCGTCTGACAGGACCGGATATATTCCTTATTGTTAATCATTTAATTCGGCCAACACAAAATGTAGAGCTATATATAAAAAATGTTGTATATATGATAATGATTAGTGGTGTATATTGTCACTATTTCCTTTAAAAGGTCAAGATAATATGGCGGACGCCCCTAAATTTGCGGTGGTTTGGTCCGTTGCTATGCTATCCTGTGTAGACACTCTCCAGGGTGATGAAGAAGATGTAGCTGCTCGGCCTGAAAACACAAACATTGTTCGGTTTTAAGACGTTAACTGTGTGAACCGTTACAGCAGGTACGATGGCCGGTATCAGGAGAGTTACCGGGAAGTTCTCGGGAATCAACCCCGCCGTCAGGTAACGTTTACACCGAGCAGTGTTGACACGAAACGCCTCGGCGAAGCTGTCGAGCTAATGTGGCTAACGTTAGCATGAGAGCCGCCGTCCGTTATTCTGTCGACGTTTGTAAAGCAGTTACCGTCAGTTAACGTTAACGGTTAACCGTTAGCAGTGATGCTAACGTTAGCTGTGTGTGTTAGGTGCTGTGTGTGTTAGGTGCTGTTAGTATGAGTTAGCTGGTGAAGCTAATGCTACATAGTGATGCTATAATAACACTCGCTGCCCGAATGTCCCCTCATCAGTCCCAAACATAAAGCTAAAGCTAACGTTTATTTATAGCGTATTTCGTGTCTGTGGGAAGTCCCATCTTCTTCTAAAGACACAAACAAAATGCTAAAGCTAATTAATTATTGTAATTAAGTGTCTAATCTGCCTCATCAGTATCATAATTGTAATATTTCATGTATTTATTGAGAGAGAAATTGTGTTGAAGTCTGTGGCATCCATGATGTCTTCCGTGTATCTAATAAGTGACAATAAATTATCTTAACTTTATTACTTTTCTCATGAATGTGAGGTTATTTATTAGGGTTGAGACGAATACTCAGATGAAACGAGTATTCGGTTCAGATAATGTACTCTCGAGTACGAGTATCACACCACTAACATGTAGGGATGCACAATATTTGATCTTTTGCCAATATCTAATAATCCGATGTTTAACAATTTATTTGGCTGGTAATCTATACAGATATTGATATATCCACTTTATTCCCACGTAATTCTAATGATCATCAAATCTCTTCTGTAGTGGAATTAACATCATATTATACATAATCTTATGGTGACGGCACACCAGCAGATGAAGACATGACATACTTTTCAGTGGTTAATATTCATTCAGTCTGCAAAATAAGAAAAAGCATGTTGACTATTGGCTGATATCAGCTGTTACCAATGACGTGCCGAATTGATTGTGCTTCCCTCGTAAAATGTGTCATTATCTGTACTTGTTATAAAGGACAGTCATCATTTTGGTCACTGTCTTTAATTTATTGGGATAAAAAAAAGATGTGAAGTTCAATTCTGAGGCTGTTCTGTACATTCTTCATAGATAATAAATATCACAACTACTATCAACCCGGTTGGATCCAAACGGAGAGCTGAGGCTAGCTCAGAGACTAGCGGAGGCTAACTGGCTGTGCTTCCCTCCGGTCATGCTGCGGAAAACGCGCCGCTAGCCGCTCCCAGCTAGCTCCGGTTTGTTATTCAGGTTAAAGTGGGAAGAAGCAGCGGGTCTGTGGGGCAGCTGAGTGAAGTGGAGCCTGAGGAGGAAACACCGGTTAGCCCCGGTTTCACTACAGGCAGATTCACTCGCTACAGGGGCGAGGAAATAAAACCTGAACAGCCAATCAGAGTGATCTCTCTCACCAACATGCTCCGCCACCGATTCAACATGCTCAATCAGCCGAAAAGCCGCCGACGCCGAAGTGCCGACGGTGCGTGACACACTGCAAAAACTAGGGCGACAGATGCTCACCGACGGCCCGACTTTGGTCGACAGCCGACCGTTGGTTTGGTGTGTCAGGGCCTTTAAAATAACAACCTCTGATTAGGCCCAACCCACTTTAGATTCAAGTCACACCCACTTCTGGCATAAACTCCGCCCACTCCGAGTACAGATAGAGATAATTTAGTTGTTTGAACAGATACAGACACAGAGATAATGGTGTACTCGCTCATCCCTGTTTTTATATATATTTAAAAAATATATATTTTTTAATCAAGTTTGACACAAAACAAAAACTAAAGACAATGTCCAACTTATTGTCTGTTTCCCAGGTGGTTTATTCATGGTTGCTGTGATTTACCGGTTTCAAGGTATACTGTCATATAAAAGTTGACACTTTGCTTATCTACCATATTGAAAAAAAATAAATGCAACTGGATGTTTTAGCTCTCCTTTATTTTAGATATTTTTAAAGGGGGAGATTTTTTACACAAACTTTCATTAACAAAATAGTTTCAAGTTTCAGTTATAGAAATAAAATGTTTGTTCAACCACAATAACCTGCTGTTTCCATTCCTTTAAGGCTCATTCTGACTGATCAGTTCTGTAATACTGTGAAACCTCGATATTCTCTGAGACGGTTATCGTTCCGGAAAAATCTGATATCGTTGCAGCCTCAGGTTTATTTTTATCAGACTGTCAGAAGTGGTTGAACTCTTTGAAAATGAACAAATAAGTTGGGCCTTGTGTTGAGTTTTCTTTTTACAGTTTTTCCCTCTTTGCTAAAACACATTCATTCATTCACAAGTTACATTTTCAGAGCAGTTCACTTCACACACCTAAACTGAAAGTCTGAAATATAACACACTTTGTTTTCAAAATGCTCTGATACTCACAAATCATTTACGTGGTGCAACAAATCAAATATTTCCATCAGTCAACACAACCTGTGGTCAAATGAAAATGTTCTTTCAATCAATCATTAAACAAGATATACAGAATACAGCTGTCTATGAACAGATTCAGCCCTGCAGTAGTTTGTGCTGTGTGTCTGTGCCATTTGTTGATTCGTTGCATAGTTACAGTTGGTGCTAAAAAAGGCAGCAAGCATATCACATCATGAACTGTTTCCTGTTCTCCTGAGAAAACAAACCCTGCTGCAGGCTGCTCCTGGACTTTGTGCACTTTTTGAGATACTCTGTTGAAATACGAATGGCTGCAGGATGATGTTTTCCTGTAGGCTGACTCTGAACTTAGCACCGCGCTGGTTCCCTCATCAAAAGCCAGTAAGATTTGTCCATTGCATTTTAAATTATTGCAGAAAATAAACTCTATGTCAAACAAACTAATACACACACACATGCACAAACAGGACCTGTACATGCATTAAATGGAGAGATGTCAGAGTGAGGTTGGGCTGCCTTGGACAGGTGCCCTGAGCTGCTGTTAATAACTAATAAAATGATGATGATATATGTTCTTTATTTTATTTTTCAGTTGCTGTCGTCTGCGTCAGGTTCAGTCTCTGCTCTGTGAGGGTGGTGCTGCCACTCCTGATGGCATCCTGTGCTCTCTGGGTATGTAAAGAATCTTTGACCTTTATTTCTTTATCTGGCCTGGTTAACTGCACGGCCAACTGTCAAAGCTAGAGGAAATAATTTCTCAGAACAGATGGTGAATAAAACAGTTTCTGTGGTCATTCCAAAACAGCCAGCAAATATTGTTATTATATTTTTATGTGTACTTTAGGAATTGACAGCAGATATAACGAGGGCTGCACTGAGTTGGCCAGATACCTGTTCTATGGACTGTACGGGAGAAATCAGCTGAACGTGGAACATGTCCTGGAGGAGTTCCCTGAGGAAATGCTGGATGGTGACTGCTTCAAGTGTTCACTGTGATTTTACTCATGTGTTTGTGCCTGCTTTAGTTTCCATCTACTCTGACACATTGTCTGTTTTCCAGATGTAATCCTGCTGATCAAGGCGGAGTGTGTTCACCTGTACTGCAACCCACTGAACTACAGTTACCTGTTGCCCTACGTGTCCCACTGGAGGAACCTGCATCTCTACTGCATGACAGAGACAGAGGTTAGAAAGCTCTCTTCGTCCCCTACAGGCCGATCATTCCTGTTAATTACAGTTCCTGTATGCCCCAGTTAGGAGAAGGAACTGTGTCAGGAGAATGTGGGCATGTGAAGTTTTAACCTCTGCAGGTCACTGTGAAGGTTTTTCAGGCAGCAGCTTGTTAGAAAAGAAGTCAGTTTTAATGTTACACCTTGTCTAAAGGAGCTGCACAGTGAAAGCAGCACATTCACTTTGATAAATGACAGAGAGCCTCATGCAGCAACATTATCTGAAAATTTCTCTTAATTTTCTGTTAAGAAAAAATAAGAGAAGTCCACTTGAGATGCACAGTCCCAGTATTTCTGGGCTGTGAAAATGAGATGTTTTTGTCTTATCTTGGTCAGAGAGCTCTCAACCTTTCGAAAAAAAATCTTTTGCCTAAGAGAAGTGCAAAAATAAGAAAACACTGGTGAATCCCAGAAATCACTGCGCACTAACAAAATAAGCACAAATTGTGGATACAAACAAAAATAGGAGAACATTTGTCCGAATATCGCTTCCTGCATGAGGCCCATTGTGTCCTAGTTTTTACCACTGTACCTTCAGTCTGTGCACAGGTGACCTCTTCACGTAATGATTGCTGTTGGTGAAAACTGTAAATCTGACCCTTTGCAGCAGTGTGTGTAATTGTGGTTGTTATTCCAGATATTGAGCTCTTTTCTAAGTTTTCTACCTCTGTGATTGTCTCACCTCACACACAGTATGAAGACGAAGAAGCAGCAGAGGAATTCAAAATCTCCAGTTTTGTCACAATGGTGCAGGACTGCTATCGTATCGGAGTACCTTACAGCTCCCAGGGTACAGTCCACCTTCACTCACCACACATACGTTAAAGACATAATGAGAAGTGTTCACACATTAACTCCATCATATTACATCTCAGTAAACTGGAAAACTATGAGGTTTCACCTGCTTGACAGCATGTACTTATTTTAAAATATCTAAATACAGCAACAACACAGGTGATTTAATTTGCTCTGCTGTTACTTTCAGGACACGTCCAGAGGTTTGATATGTTCATGGTGGAGAAGTGGCCCCTAATTCAGGCATTCGCCCTGGAAGGCATCGGTGGAGGAAGCTTTTTTACCATGAAATACAAGGTACCTTCAAAACAAACACACAGTAAGCTCTGTAGTGTGGGGAAATTAAAAGATATCTCACACTTTCTGTTTCTGCCTGTTTAATATGTTCCTGTTGTTTCCAGCTCATGGACATGAGTGAGAAGCTGTGGCAGGTTTACAACAGACTGGACCCAGTGTCCCTGGACACTCTCCTCACAGAGGTAACGATGAGCTGCTTATTTTCATCAGCTGTCCAGAATGTCCAGAAATCTGTTGACCAAATCACAATGTTATATTTCCAGCAACTTCTGGGTAGAAAATCCTCACGTCCTGTACATAAACTCAGATGGTGTTGCCTCAGTCAGGTAGATTTTGGCCACCTAAAAAGGGCCCATCGAAAAACATCAATATCAGTGTAAGTGTACGATGTATTCAGAATATTGTCATCGCTTTACCGTTCTGTCAGGCAGCCTTTTCCGGTGGGGAATTACAGCCGTTATGTCATTTTATTCAGCAGAACACTGAGTTGCTGGTTTACTGCTGCCTCGATCAGTTGAGGTAAAGCGGAGCAAATATTCAAATATAGCGAACCCATACGTTGATATTGATTATTTTTAGGTGGGTGAAATCCATTTTACCGTGGCTCCATCCACAGCAGCACATCGTTTAGCTTCTGTGACGGTACATTTGGTTTATCAAAGATCATAACAAAGCAACAAAGTACATAAAATAATCACAGCAGAAACGTCAGATGGATCAGACCACCTTGTTTAACTATATATTTTTAAATGTTACAGTTACGGCTGAAAATGACAACAGAAATAACCATGTTTGCCAATTTTACATATCCCTGCCACTGTAATCAGCTGCCAGTTTTCTACCCAGAAGTGACTGTTGTCAGCGCAGTGTCACGGTGATTCAGTCTGTTGTAGTTGAATAATGATCAATAATTTGTTTAGGAAATTAGGGAATTCTGTCTAGCTAGTTGATGAATCAGTCAGTTGAATAATTTTTAAATAGTTTTGATTATTAACTGTTTTAGTCAGTTATAAGTGACATTAATATTTTCAGGCTGATCAGTAGTTGTATTTAGTTTGTGAAGGAGTGAATGTGACCGTTCGGTGTGTCTAACCTCGATGCTGTTTGCTGTATTTTAGGACTTAGTGAACTTTGAGAAACAGTGGAGTGGCTTCTTCTCCAGCATGGACCTGGAGAGCCACCTGTCCATCCTGGAGCTGTCTGAAGCACAGGCAGGAGAGGTACGCTTTAATACCACATAGCAAAGGTGTAGTGACTATAAGGAGATCAAGTCAGTGTCTGCTTAGTGTGTTCAAAAGGCATTGCTCAATGTCTGGTCTCCACAGACAGCTGAGTGTTTTTGTGTCTGTATAAAGTGTGTTCTCATCAATCCACAGGCGTTCCGTACGTATTACTCTCATGGACTGATCTCAAGCAACATCACAGATAAAAGGTATTCTTCATATTCATCAATGTCCAAATACTGAAATGATGTTGATCTGTAGAGGCCGTGTCCACCAAAGCATTTGTTCTGAGGCCAGTGTGTTTTTTAACACTTTGGTAGCGCCAATTATTTACGCTGTGCTAGAGTCACTGGCAGCAGGATGAGGACTGTGCGTGAATTCTGCGTTTCTGGTTTGGCTTTCTTTTTTTTTTCTGAGCCCCAAGAGCTGGAAAATGTTCAACTTTGGGTAAAAACGCGGTGCTCATCGTTGTCACTTCAGCCGTGTTGTCACAGAGGAGGAGGGACGAATACCACAAAGACAAACTGTCACATCTGACATGTACAAGTGCTGAACAGCAACACTGGAGGAGAAATCTGTAAATATACTGTATATATTATGTTTCCTCTGTTGAACCCACACAGACCGGTGGGTCCGTCCTCTCTCTCTGCATGCTTCAGCCTTCCCCTCATCCAAAGCAGGTACTTTACCTTGTGCCGCCATGTTCACCTCTGCGGATATTCTGTATCATGGCAACCAGATGTAACTTAAGTGTCCTGTTGAAAAAACTCTGCACCTCATACGCTCTCAAACGCTACCAGCTGGGTGTTTCTTGAGGAGCGCATGGTGTTCACGGCTTAGAAAAAACACTGTGGTGGACACGAGGCCGCAGTCTTGTGATTTTTAGAATAACAAAATGCTGTTGCTTTAATCATATGTTTGGTTATTTCAGTAAAAGTCAGCAGCCCTTTGTGCTGTTTGGGAAGCATTCCTCCTCAGAGGATTTGGAGAGTTACTCCTTCAACTTTCCCTCAGAGAGTCATCAGGTCCGCAACACAGGGCCCCTGGGCTCTGCAGCCAGACACATGGTGAGCAGCCTGAAAACAGTGTGAAGTAACAAACACACATTACTATTGGACCCTGTTAATGTTGGGCAACCTGCGGCTGTGAGAACTCTGCAGCATCTCAAATGGTTTTTATGCTATTTTTTTCATTATCTGTCTGTTTCATTACTCACATTGCTCAAGTTAAAGAGGAAAACTGACCTGCAGCGCCACCTGGTGAAGTAATTTGGTACCACCAGTGGTGTGCAGAGCAGTAATGACAAATCATCTTCAACATCTTTTGCAGCAAACATGTGATAACTGACTATGTCTCCTGTAAATATGAGATAGAGGTCATTGTGCACCACTCCCGTTTGTGTTGGTAATGAAGTGGGAACATTTCATGACTGTATTTTACAAAATAATATTTTTTTTCGTCCAACAGATTCTGCAGTGTGTGTCCCCTAAAGGACCTCTGGCCTGCTCTCGAACCTATTTCTTTGGGACC
Organism: Epinephelus moara; assembly: GCF_006386435.1. Taxonomy (NCBI): domain Eukaryota; kingdom Metazoa; phylum Chordata; class Actinopteri; order Perciformes; family Serranidae; genus Epinephelus; species Epinephelus moara. Next base: position 768,370 of record NC_065519.1, on the reverse strand, counting down.
ACTCACACTCCGTACCTTGGTGAGGTCTTTCTCTATGACTTTGTTTACTTAATAAAGGTAACCCTGCTGTAGAGCATCATTTATTAACTCAGTAACTTTGGTATTTTCCAACCTGGACCTTATTTTCCCTTGTTTTTGTGTCCAAGTGACTAATGGGAGCAACAAGTCTTATAATTGGTCCAGTTTTGAGGAGAAGACTGATCCAGCAGGGTCAAAACAGGCTGCAATGTAACCACTCAGAGTTTTGTGCACTGTCAGTGTGCATCCACTAACAGTGTTTGTTTTGTCACTGACAGGCTCAGATTGTTAATCTAAGTGTGTGACAGCATTATGAAAGGATCCCTACAGAGATAGAGCTTTGTGTTACAGAGTAAGATCCTTTTTGTTTAACCAGAAACAGCCCTGAAATCACCGTCACCAAACCCACCAGACTGCATTTAAATAAACAGTCATGTTAGTGTGTACAGAGGCAGCATGTTGTCACATCTAACTGGTGAATTAAGAGTTATTTTGAACCAAACCAGAGCTGATGATTGTTGGAACAGTGGAAAGATGAACAAAGATGTTTTTTGGGAGTCTGAATGAAGTGTGTTTAATGATGATAAAATGACTGTTAATGTAAATGTAGTCTGGTGGGTTTGGTGATGGTGATTTTGGAGCTGTTTCTGGTTAAACAAAAAGGATCTGACTCTTAAACTCTTTCACTCCTTAAGGCTCCTTGAAAGGTCGTGGAAAAGTTCTGAAATTTTGTCCGTGTAAATGTGTGGGAACCCTGAACAATGTGAACAATGTGAGCCTGTCAGTGGCAAAAACAAACACTTTGAGTGGATGTAAATTGACGATGCACAAAGACCCTGAGGGATACATGGCAGAACTTTTTGCCACTGTCAGCTGCAGCCCTCTCACTCAGCACTGCACTAATTTCAAAATTGTTTTTCCCATTAATTACTGAGTCCCAGTATCATGGTCTAGGTTAAAAAATACTGCAGTTAGCCTTTAACTATTTTATGAGAAGCCTTTCTTTGTATCGTTTGCTATGGTTGTTTACACTCGCTGTATTTCACCCACACAGGAAACCAGAACACAGAGCAAAAGAAAACACAAGTCTTGTAAGTGCTTTAATCTCTGATCTCATAATTACTATTTGTCTCTGTCAGCTGGTTGGCTGTTTTTAAATGTTACAAAATGTCTGAATGAAAGTTTTTTGTTTTTTTTTTTGTTCCAGACTTTTGTCACAGATTTATTCAGCTGCTGTTCAGGCAGTCCTGGCAGGGATCAAATGCTACTCCTGTTTCTCCAGCGCTACCAAGGTAAGAAAAATAGCACCTATTATAATAATCATTTCTCAGCATGTGCTGTAACATGTCCAGATTCTCATTCAGAAATGTGTGTTATTGCAGGCTAAAGACGTAGCAGAGAACACCTTTCTGTTGGCTTTGGACTCAATGAATTTGAGTCAATACCGCAGTTCTCTCAGGTACAAATGAATATAGATTTCTTCTCTGTTGTTCTCTGTGTGAGACGTTCAGCCAAACATGAAAAAGAATCTGTTGTTTGAATCAGTCTGAGTCTGTGTTTTCTCTCCACAGGTCCAAATGTGAATTCAGCATTCAGGCAGTGAATAATCAAGGAAGGTGAGTGTTAACTCGTCCTCCATTGGTCATTTAGAAACAACACAGCTCTTTAAAAACATTATTGTGTTATTTGATTAATTCATACTGAAATGATGCTTTCTTGAAAACCTTTTCTTTGTAAATATGTGATTTCAGATGTTAAGTGTTTGATTTATTTTTGTTTTCAGGATCATTCCTCTGACTGATGAAGAAAGTCGTTACGTAGTGAAAACAGTAAGTTAGAGAAGCAGATTATTTTATGGTTTGACCACACTGAGTCTGTTAAAACACGTCAGACTCAGTGTGCAAAGTTTCTCTGCATAACTTATTTTTTAAAATCACAGATAAAAAAAAGCACCCAAAAAAGTTGCAGTTGCTTTAACTCTACTTATGTTTCCTAAGGCCTCCATGACTGTCCACGACATCCCAGACCTGCAGTGGGACGGAGGGGATCTGGGCTCTGTGGTCTTCTCTGAATCCTTCCTGGAGTCCAGTATCAACATCCAACAGAAAGGTACAATATTGATCAGATTAAGTCTAATCAGACTAGATTGCTGATTGATTCCACAAAGGAAATGTGATTTACATGAGTGGGACAGATCCACGGTTCACTGTTAACAGAAAAAGACATCTGAGGATCATCTTCAGGATTCATCTTCCTTGTTTATCATTCTTCTGTTCTGTTGTTTGTGCTTATTGTAAAAAAGTTTGTTTCCTGTCCTGCAGATGGCACTGTGTCCTCAGACAGCTGCTACACCATCTTGACTACAACTGTGCCTCGCTACGCCTGCTGGCTGGTATGTGAGCTGCTGAAAATCATTTCAGATGAATGTTTAAACAATGTTTAGATACAGACAGAGTTTTTGCAGTTTGAGTTTTCCAGTCTTTCAGTCTTCTTCTATCCAGAAACATGTTGTGTCATCTGTAGTTTAAGGAATAAACTTTTATTTTTCCAGCATTGATTGTTTTTTGTCTAAACTCTGATGGTCACACTGTTTTCAGATGGAATCTGACGTCAAGCAATCTGAGCAGGCCCAACATCTTTCTAAGGTACGTTCAGAAGCTTCATGTGTCCACTGATGTGCATGAATACATGTGTTTATGTGTATATGAGCGTGTGTGTGTGTGTGTGTTCAACAGAGAGAGGAAGGCACTTGTCTGGGAGCCGCTCTGACTGTAGCAGACGCTGCGTATGTGTTCTCCAGCAGCCAGCTCTCCACACCTGAAGAAGGTGACACTCTATGTTAACATGAATATAACTTACAATGCTGCTGTATAATCATTTCATACTTGGCCTGAAGTCAGTTGCCAAAGTCAGCTTTACAGCGCCCTGTGAAAAAGGCTCTGTGTTTAAAGTCTGTTTTATTGATTTACAGTATTTGATTATTTCAGTTGTTTCTGTTTTTTAGGAAAAATCATTTTCTTCTCTGAGGGCCTGCTGTTTATTCACTCTCAATATGGAAGCATCACCCTGTCCAAGGATCACATCAGCAACATCAAGTTCTATGATCCGGTGAGATTTGCAGTTATGACACACACACTCTATGATCACACATACTTTTCTACACACTTGATCTGTTTTGTTGTTATGTAGTTCATTAATGTTTTAGATGTCTGAAAACAGACCTCCTGCAGGCAGCAGCGAGGAGTTGTTGTTTTCATGATCCTGTTTAAAATCGATTGAAAATAAAAAACAAGAAGAACCAGACCATTCATTCTTTTTGCAACAGAAAGCAAATATTTCCATCTTTCGTGCCATCATGTTTTCTGCGTGTGATTACATCTTTACATTATGCTACAAGTGGTCCAAAGGACGGTGAAAATGTGCGGTGACACAACAGTATTGTCTCGACATTGCCGTGGGAGATCGTTGTTTTCATGATCCTGTTTAAAATCGCTCTAAAATAAAAAACACTAAGAGCTAGAGCGTTCATTTATTTTGCAGCAGCAGAAAGCTGAGACTTACGTCTTTTGCACCATCACATTGTCCACTTGTGATGATGTCATTATGTTGTGCTACAAGCGGTCCAAAAGACAGTGAAAAGGTGCGATGGTGCGAGAGGAGCAGAGAAGCAGGACAATAGGAATATCTGTTGGGGGTTTTTTTTGGTTTTTTTTTTTTTTATGACACAATTTCAATACTTTAATTAATTACTCTGGTTTATTTACTCACATAATCTTTAAGCTTTCAGGTTGTACAGATTTTAGTGATATGAAATATCAAAAAATACTAATGTAGGCACTGAGGAAATATTTCTACTGCAGATCAAACTATCAAAACACCTTTGCACTCTGCTCAGAAAAATGAGCATCTCAAGACTAAAACATGTGCATAGTTCAAATAACTTATGGAGTGTTAAAACTACTTTTATCATGTTTCTACATTTAGAAATCTTTTGGTTCAAAATGTTTGTGTGTTTATTTTTTTAAAAATTGATAAGAAAAATTTTGTAGTTTTCAAATTTATGACACAATTTCAATACTTTTATAAATGATTCTGGTTTATTGACTAACAAAACCTTTTAGCTCAGGTGGTACAGATACACTGATAAGAAGTATGCAAAGATCCTCAAAGAAACAACATCACAACAAGCAGAAATACCAACATATGCACTGGTGGACCATTTGTAGTCCAGAGGTCAAAGGTTAAGTGAGTTGGATACAACATTGATTCCTGTGTCCTCTTGTCATCAGGACTCCAGTGCTGTGGCATCTCTCCTTGTGGAGTATGAGAGCAGCCTGCTGCCCCACCTGCCGTTCCCGCTCCACAGCACTGACCACTGTCTGGTCTTTGCTCTTCAGCCCAGGTCAAAGGGCCACAGGGCCTTCTACTCCAAGGTGAGACCTTCAGCCAGAGACTGGAGATACATGTGGGCCTTCTGACAGATGATCCAGTCTCTCATCATGTACTCTATAACTATAATCTGGGAATATCTTAATACTGCAGTAACATGGTAAAAACATAGACTGGTGCTGTTTATCCTGTTTATCAAATGTTCTTCAGGTTTTATCACCACAAAATGCTACACAGTCATTTTTGAAGAATATGTGCTGTCAGATTCAGATTCAGGTTCAGAATACTTTATTAAAGTGTTTAACTCCCACTATGACTGATTGTATGTTTGATTGTATGACTGAAGTTTCTTTTTTTTTTTTTGAGTGCTCATGAGTCTTAAATAAATACAGGATAGGATTTGGTTTTGTGCGGGTTCATAGATGATCCATTATCTACTTCCTTTAATTGTCATTAAAGACACAGCTCTAGTTGTATGAACCTTAATCTCTCTTTTGGTTTCAGGTGTTGTCCGTGTGGCAGAACTGTGAGTCTGGACTCACTCTGCAGTTGGTGGATGAAGAGCACCTGACTTGGAACCAGAAAAACATGTAAGATAACTTGAGCTCGGACCAGTTTGTCTGTGTGCTGGATGTCATCACACATTCCTTGGAGTATGGAAAGTTACATGTTTTTTACCCTTAAATATCACACTGAGAAAAAGTTGAGGATCTTGTTTGATGCAATATGACCATTTGCACTCGATGCACCGCTGTGCATGAAACCTTCAAACGGTACAAACTCCTGCATGATGAATGTTAAACAAAGGATCGGGCTCTACACAGCTCAGTTTAGCCAATCTCTATCAGTTAACAAATACTCTGATCAGCCCCAATACTGATCACTGAAATCAGATGTGGTCATCCCTGATTACAGTTGTTAACATAGTTTGTGGTTCTGTTGAATAATGATCAGTCTTTAGATCTTTGTCAGGAAGTTAATGTGACTGTTTTCTCTCAGGCACAGCAGACTGAAGAAGCTGCACAACAGCCAGGAGCCTCCGGTGGCCAAACGTAGAGGCAGCCTGAAGACTTCATACTCCCAGCTGCCAGAGCAGGACATGTCAGTACACACTCAGTCCACTCAGTAGAGTCCTTCACAAGTCATAAAACCTGATGCTATGTCGTCCCGAAATAGCTGCTAAGCCTGTGATACAGTGTATTCATCACTGGTGACCGTCCAACCTGAAAGGTGTTTTCTGCTGAGAGAAAGTCTATGAGCCAATGACACTTCATTATTAGGCCCAAAATAAACATTTCCTTTGTTGCCATTAGAGCAAAAAACAAAGAACACTACATGCAAGGATAACTCAGCCCATATTTGTCCCAAATCTGTCACCTGGTATAATTAGACGTCCAACTGTTTGAAGCATTTGCTCTTAAAATAAACCCACTGTGCGGAGCTTCTAAAAAACAACTTGCTCTCTTGTGCACAGTTTTGTATTATCAGTCTCATTTTTAAGAGACAAAGACTGATGATGTGATTTTATATAAATGTGTCCTGCAGAAACTGTGATGAGAATTAAGGATGTGTGAAGTATTAGCTGTAAAATTGTGCCACTCATTTTTGTCTATTGCCTCACAAATACATGATCGGTCCCAAAGCACCCATTTTCTTTTTTTAATCTCGTCATGGCATTCAGCTGTGCCTCAGCTCTGCTCACTGACTGCTGTGTTCTGGTCTGTGCCAGGTTTCTTCAGCACTTTGCCTTGAGTAGTATTGGACAGGAGCCCATTCTGTTTGACCACCTGGGGGTGCTCTTCCCCTCCGCTGAGCTGAGGAACCCAGTCAACAGTCAGGGAGACAAGGTGAGCATATTGATGAAGGTGCGGTGGATCTTCCTCATCTGAAAAATGTAAACAACTTAAAAACAAATATTTCTGCTTGCACCGCTGTCATCCTTCATTTGGCTGAAACAGTTCATATCTGATGTGGGATTTTGTTGATGTGTGAAAAGGTCGTCATCACCATCATCACTGGATTACCAGGAAGCCATAAGAAGAGGCTCTGCGACTTCCTGGTCCAGTTAAACAAGGAACATGGAAGGTGACAGAGAGTTCATCCAACTTGTTTCTTTGGTTTACATTTGTTGCTCTGTTATTTCTAATGATAACGACACTTACAACACAAACAGAAACAGCACAACTTGATTATAATTTGTTCTGTAGGTGGGTGGTGTACCAGCCTGGTCCTGACAGCTGTGACAGCTTCTCAGCCTCTCACCTGCAGCAGTATCTGTCCAGCTTCCTGGAGAGCCAGAGAGGCCCCGGAGGCAAACCCCGTCTGTTGGTGCTCTCACCTGGGTAAGAGGCCCGCCGTTCAGCCTGATACAGCTGGGAACTGAATAATCTAGACTCCAGTAGATCCAGCAGAGCTGAGCTAAATGGAAAAATACTACAGCCTGAAATTAATGTCAACTAACTGCTATCATTCAGTGTCTTCCATACTAACATTTTCATCCCAGTACATGAAACAGATCCTCTGTACCTTATGTATGTTTGGGTGTTCAAAGTTAACAAGATAAGACAGTATTTAAAGAAACTAAAAAAAGAAAAGATTGAATGAATGTACTGTTCTATTCTTTCATAAATGTTTCTGCTTGGACAGATACACAGATGTTCTGGATGTGGTCCAGGCTGTGCTTTTCCACCCTGACCCAGTTGTCCAAGCGTGTTTCACCATCGGCGCAGTCACTGCTTGTGTGGACCCCCTCGCCTCCTGTGTGGAGCACAGGTGAAATCTCTTTCTTTGATAGATCAGGGCTCAGCTCTGCTGCTGTTAGAAAAAACATAACAAGCTTTCACTGCCAGAAAGAAATGTATATGATCAGATTAACTCATGTCCAGCTGCTCCTGTTTCTGAGTTGCTATTTAATAAAACTGTACAATGTCTAATTGCAGAAGACAAAATCCCTGACTGATGGGATTAACACACAGACTGGAAAATGGCGTTTTGATAAACTAGAAACTAAGTGAAGTGTGATGGATGATGATACCAAATGAAGACATCACTGTACAGTTCAAGCTATGAATGTCACATTGTACATGTAGAAGAAAAGCTTCTGAAATTGTTTGCTGTGTGAGTGAAAATCATTTTCAACTTACATATTTTTGAACTTCAGCATAAAATAATAACAATATACTAAATGACCTCAGCAATAAAAGATGAGTAAATCGGTTATTTTCTGTTCTGATCCAAAGACAATTTATAGATGCAGTTGCACTGCGCAAACTCAGTACTTTAGTATGTGTCTCAATCCTGCAGCTGCTTCACAGTAAACACACTCAGACAGCACTTCCTGCTTTGTGCCAGTGTTTTTATCAGATTCCCGATGACTGAAAGGCTTTTACTTTGAAGCAGCTGTACGTATTACGCCTGGGTTAACAGCATCTTCAAGAATACATCACCAGAAATCTATGAAATGAGTAGCAGACACTAACCACCTGTAGACGTGGCTCAGAAAAGTTTGTGACTTGCTGCTTCGCAGAGGACAGCAGCTGCATTCAAACAGGATTCACAGCAGTGACGATGGATTTGGTGACCCACTTTCACAACAAAAACTACTCAAATCACTCCTGCAGCACGATCCCTTATTCTGCTACCTGTCCGTATGCTTCGCATTCTCCTAGAACATATGTTTTCACCAGGAATAGCTCCCATTTGTTCCGAGCACAGTTGGTGCCTGTATCGTTTGTTTACCAAGAGTGTATGCAGATGTAGCTTCATGCAACCAGCAACAAATATGTATTTGGCCTATTTTGCAAAGTTAAAGAGGCTCAAGAAGCTGAAACTCACCAGTGACTGAACCCGAGGTTCAAGTTAAAGGTTTGACATGGACAGATGATGACGGACAGGGCTGGATGCTAATAAACTGTCGAAGCACTGGAGGTTTCCAGGAAGAGGTTACATGACACTTTGAGTTATTAAAACTCAAGGCTGGGTCCCTTTTACACAGAGGATCAGTCCTACATTTAATCTCACTCTCCTTTTGTTACAGGCTTTAGATGTAGCTTACAGAGCTTCTCACCGTCGTAGATTGACTGAGCAGCTCCGCACAATGTGACATACCACTCCGGGTAATAGGCTGTTTTCCACTGCACAGCCAAGCTGCGTCAGCTAGTGACACATACATACAGATGGAGTCAGTGTGGAGGGTCGTGTTTTTACAACATGCTGCCGTCTGTCTTCACCAGAAATGTAATCGAAAAGCCAGCAGGTGTTATAACACATGTACGGAAGCATAAAACTGCCAGGCCAGAAATTAAAGAAACAATCAGTATCAGGTAATAACATGAAAAGTTTCGTTATTACAAAATATTTTCATGTTAAGACTACTTCATGTTATGTTAGAAAATTCTCGTTACATCATGAAAACATCTCGTGGTAACAAGAAACTTTTCTCATTACAAAAAAGAAAAGTTTCTTGTGACATGAAAATATGTTGTAAAAATAAGAAAAACATCATATTATGACAAGAGCTTTTTCTTGTTATTACTTGATACTGATCAGCTTCTTGTTTCCTGGCATGGCGTCAGTACGCTCCCGTACAAACGCCCTGGTAACAGGTTGAAATGTAATGATTTAGTTCTTTGCAGTAACACTCATCAATACTGGAGCATATTTGCAGAAAAAAAATTCTACCATGAAAACTCTTACAGTCCTTGAGATGAGGTGACTGTTTCTTGAGCTGAGCTTTAACAATAATTTATTAATAATACATTTTTCACCCTGTTTTGGATCCTGAGCTTCGACGCATTGCGACGACCCTCCAGTCAAACTCTGAGCCCCGCTCGGCTCAGCAGTGGAAAAATGTGTCATAAGAGGTTTAGTTAGCAATGTGGTTAGCACTGACTTTTCCATGTGAGGCATCTTCAACAAGCCCCCTATCACTGTCTGTTGCCATAGATTGTGTGGAGATGTGCGGACCCCCACTATGGCGTTAATTGGGTATGGTTAGCCCAGCTTAGGCCTGACCTGCCTGTCAACCCCCTCAGCATAGCCCTCTAATCCCCCAGGTCCACATGTGCGCCCGACACCCCCTCCTCAGCGAAGCTCATCAGTCAGTCATGATCCATTCTTTGTGATGAATGTAGACAGTTCATTACATCAGGACAGGAAAGATAAATGCCTTTCAGATTGCTGATCTCCCGGCCTGCAGGGGAGGGTTGGCGGTGGCTGGAGGGGGACTTGGCTCAGAACTGTTATTCAGAAAGTGCTGTATAACACTGATCGATCTGAAAACTGAGGATAAATTATGTTAAGATTAAATGAGATTACAGAAAGCTTTTACATTGGTCAGTTGCCAGTCACAGTCATGATGTCATCCTATGAAAAATGCCTCACGATTGATAACCGGATTGCCAGCCAAGAGCCATAACACGGAATCAGGCTGTTTATTGCTGCACAAGTCTGGCAAGCGGCCATTGGTTATAAATGTTAGTGAAGATGTTATGGACGGAGACGTGGGTTACACTAAACAGGACTGTTAATTAAATAAAAATAAACACACAGCTCTCTAACAACTCCTATTTTCTACATTATCTATCCACAGTGCAGCAGTGAACATCTGAGTCCAACTAAATCTGCGTTTGACTGATGGCTGAAGTCCTTGTTACACACAGAGCCGCTACAGAGTCCCTTCTTTATGCCTGCTTTGCATTTTTACACAGAACCAAACGATGGTGCCATCATGTGGCTCCAGTGTCTGATTTTAGACAGCATGATGACATGGCAGAACAACACGACCACATCAGCCTCTAGTGTGTCATATAACATACGTGTCAGCAGCTCTTTATAAACAATAACAATGACATCACATGTCAATAACAATCATTTAGGTTCCCTGTTATATGGCGGCTGATCTCGTCCTCTGCTCAGGGGGTAAGGAGCTCCTGGACCTCAGTGTTTTCACTGTTTGTGGACATTTTCAGCTGTTCTTCTTCTTTGAGTTAGCTGCTAACGGCTACTTTTTAAATCTCCTGTTGGGGAGTTGCACACATAACACGTGGTCAAAACCTCACACCCTTCCGGTCCATAGTCCCTTCATGCAGCTGCCTGTTTATACAGACAATGTTTTGACACTGTTACTACCTCCCATGGTGGATTAAAGGCAAGACAGCTCTGTCCCACCATTTTGTGATCGAACCTTATAGACAGCACAGTGAGGTGAGACAATGGCGCCGTATTCCTGCCTTGAACAGGCAATGTGAAAGCAGCTTGACAGTCAGTCTTCACCCTGTACTTTAGTCTACTGTGTGTTTTACTGAAGTTCTGCTGTCCCCTGTCTGTCTCTGCAGGTTTGCATTTCCTAAACTGTTGGAACAGTGCAGCCAAGGTAAGTAAGTCTGCCCGTCTGTCTGTCTGCCCGTCTGTCTGTCTGTCCTCCAGCTTCCCAACAACAAAATGCATTAGGAAAACTTATTTCATGATTTACAGATTTATATTCATTGATATTGATTTCCTCAGAAGTGTAATGCTTTTTGGAAGCAGTCTAACGCAGCTGTTTGAACACATGTCATGCTGTCAGGTTGTTCATGATAACCATTATAACCACTATTCCCATCATAACCATTATAACCATCATAACCATTATAACCATTATTCCCATCATAACCATTATAACCATTATTCCCATCATAACCATCATAACCATTATAACCATTATAAGCAGTATTTAATGTGTTTGACAAGGCAGCCCACAGGACCAACAGGTCACATGCTGTCTGCCCCTCTCACCCCCAAACCAGATCATTCTGCTGCACTGAGAGGGAGCTACGCTAAGCTAGCTCGTTACAAGATGATTAGTAACGACACTACCAGACCTGAAATAGAAGATGCTCTGATAACCTGCAGGTCTGGTGTTTGGATCCACTTCAGTGTCACTGTTAATTATGAGGATGATGGTGAGAGGCAGTGGTGGATAAAAACACACTGAGCCAAAGAACAAGCTGCTGTGTAGCTACAGACTCTCCTCAGCAGCTAACACAGCAGCACAGTAACATACACGACCCCCGAGCCCCCGAGTCAGTCTCTGACCGTTTAAGAAGGAGAAATTGTAAATATTTCTCAACATGGAGAGGGGCGTTGTGAATATGTCAAATATTTTTTTAAGCACTGGGGAGGGGCTTATGTTTTTATTTTGGCCAAGGAGATAATCATAAATAACTCTTTTATGGTGGAGGGAGTATCATGCATTTTCAATATTTGTAGTTTTGGGGAGGATCAAAAAAGAAAGAAAGAATTACACTGCAGCCAAAATTGTTTTGTCCCCCCTGCACGAGGGGAGGTCACAGAATGTTGTGCTGCACCCCTGAACATAGTCCACAAATATCAAAGTCATTTTGTTCTAAGGAGAAGTGAAAATCTAAGTCCATCATAAATCAGTGATTTATAACCTTTTTCATCCCAAATACACACTCAGAAGTAGAGAGAGACAAAAATGCATAAATGTGACCAACAGCTGATGGGAAACATGATCCTGGCGTGATGCAGTGTTAGCATACGTGGAATGTGTGATATTCCAGCCTTACAAGTCACACGTTCCAGGCAGAGTTTATGTTCGCCGGTATATGTCGGCTTTTGGCCGGTATCACGTGAAGTTGTCTGGCAGAAGAAAATATAAACAGCCAAAATGTCTGGTGGGAAATATGTTAAATATTAATCATTGATAGCATATTAAATGGCCAATATGATGTGATCTATAACGTATGTTGCCCAGGCAGCTAAAATATTAACTTAAATTGTACAGACCAGATTTTCATACATTAATTACCAACGGATGGGTTTATTCACTGAAGCCGTACAGAATGCCTCTTCAGAGCACACGCCACATCCACGGCAATCACTGTCTTCTTCAGTGTGTTTGGTGTAGTTAGGTGACGGCATCACGGATCACGTTCTCCAGGAAGACCTCCAACACCCCACAGGTCTGTGTGCTGGTAGAACAGATGGGAGATTCACTGCACTTCACCACAGCAAGCCAGACGGTGAATAGAGGGTGAATAGAGGGCTTGGTGGTTACCGGCCCCGAGTTTGAGGGTCACGAGCACCTGCCCCGTGCTCCATGGCCGGCTCTCCGATCTGCTGCAATAGTTCCAGCATCTGTTCTGTTTTATCCCCAGTTAGCTCATTTCAAGTTATTTAATTTGAAGTGTTTTGTTGCTGTTTAAGTGTAATTATATGGCTATAAAACATACGGCGGCAGTTGTTCGGTACGGCTGGATTTTCTGGAATATGAACGGCCATGTTGGCCTTAAAAAAAACGGTCTAGCATAAACTCTGATTCCGAAAGCATAAACATTTGGAGGTTGTGTTTTCCATCCTGAACTCTCAGTGCTGGTGAAAACATTACACTCTGTGTAGTTTTTTCCATTACTATTGTTGTTAAATGCTTTAGTTGAGGATTAACAGAGACACTGTGAGAACAAAACCTCGAGGGCCAACCAAGGATACGTTCAGCAGCCATTACCCCGACCATCACTTCACGTTCGAGAACACACACTTCACATTCCATCTTGTGTTCTGCAGTGACATACTGAAGATTTTATTTTGGGTTACTGCAATCATCCTTATCATCGTTTTTGGCTGGAACTAGAAAAAATCCCAATTCGGGCAGTGGGAAGGAAGTCAGGCTGTCACAGAATTATTTATTCTGCCTTTTATATTTCAGGAATCGTTTTGAAGGAATCGAAATGTCAATTTCCCTAAAAATTGAGCTCACAGGTAGAACAGAGCAGCAGGAACAGCAATAAATCAAACCCAGTGTGAGATATATCTGCTGTGGCTGCGCACATGTGTCTCTGTATTTTCAGGAAAGTGAGCCAGTTTCTGCAGGAATTCATATTCCCTTTTTGTGCCTCGTTACATGTCAGGTATTGTGAGTACAGTGGTGTTCACCGGGCTGACAGCAGAGCAGAAGCACCCTCTCATGCAGCATGTTCAGCAGTTGGTACGCTCTGCCAACCCCACCGCAGCCTTCATACTGGCAGAGAGAGGAGCTGTCACCAGGTAGGCGCCCACAGAATCATGATCAATGCTGCAACCAGTCATTTAACTGCTTTTATCTTTTCCTAAAATATTCACCACTTTCTGAGTCTCTGTCTGCATCGGTTGGGTCAGAGCTCTGCTCCGTTCATACAGCAATGTGTCATCAATGTTTCCCAGTGCATCCTGTACCTAAAGAGTATTTCAGTTTTGTAATTTAAAGCCCATTGTGGATAAAGGGCATATTCATAAGTAGTTATGTGTTGTTGTTTTTTGTGTTATATTTGCACATGTTTGTACACATATTTGCAAGTTTCATTTCTAGGTTTGGGTTTCCTCCCCCAGGAAATACTGAGCATCACACACTTCATTTCCTGCACTCTGGTGAATTTTTCTGCACCAATTTCTGCTTTTTCTCCATCAGTGTTAGGGCTGCACAGCTTGTCGAATTTATTTCTGATCAAGATTTTGGCTTCTCACAACTAAACGAACATGATCAGCTGCGATGTTGACATTTAAAACGCTCCGCTCATAGAAAACTCTGTCCACATCAAATCAAGTGCTTCCCTAACTACATGTGCTGCCTGCAGCAGCAGCCTGTGGAAAACTTTGCTTAATATTTTGACTGCAGACGGGCAGAACGGAAATCATCCGTTCTTCAACCACTATCATCCGTCGTTTGGAGCTATTTCAGATTTGAGAGAGAACAAATCATATTTAAGGAGTGTGCAAGACTCGTGTCTGTGCTGCAAAGCAACAAAACAAACCTGTTAAACCACCTGAAAACTCTACAATGAACACATGAAGGCCGAGGAGAAGAACACTAACGTCAGCTCAATGAATCCTCGTCCTTGTTCAGTGTGATTCAGACATTTATAATAGCGCCGTCATGCAGTGCGTCATGATTCTGTGATGGCTGTAAAAAATAATACAGCGGCGGAGACGCGTCTGTAAGAGATGCACTGAATTTAGGTAAAGAACCTTTATTTTTTTAATTAGGAATGTAGCACAACATGGAAGTGAAAGCAGCGCTCTGTTTATTTAAATGTTAAAGTACAATTAAATATTTGATCCCTTAAAAGAGTGAAAATTTTTGAGAAATAATTGTGATCTCATTATCAATCACATTAATCCTGATTATCATTTCGGCCTTTATTCTGCAGCCTAATCAACATACGATGGAAATGTCTTTCATTTTGTCAAAATAAAAGTCCTCTGCTTCTTTAATACTTTTATTGGAGGGAACATATACACATGTTCTTAATACTGAGGGGGACATGTCCCCTGCTTCCCCCCAGAATCTACTCCTGTGGATATTTGTACAGGTCAAGTGTTGTGTATTGATTCTGTGTTGTTTCTCTGTGTCACTCAGGAATGAAGATGTGAACCTGATATTTTCTGAGAGCAGCTTCAATGAGCCTCAGATGCTGAGAGCACGTTACGTCCTCTACCCTGGATGGTAAGACCTTCACCCTGTGTCCACTCCTCTGGTTGTGACCCCGGTGCGTCCTCCTGTGTCCACAGTCAACCTTTGGCTGCTGAGCGACAGATTGGTGTTGATTCCTGCCTCAGCGTTCCTGCATCCTGCCTGGCCTCCCTCCCTGCAGTTTAATTGCCACTCTGCTGCAGCGGTGGGGGTATCGGCTGCTGATTGCTGTAAAGCCCCTCAGGGCATCTTGTGTTCTATCACCAGCTGCCTCCTGGCAGCACAGTAACAAGCTGTTGGCCATGCAGTTGCCATGTACACAGAGGGGGTCTCCTTCCCTTTGGACCGGGTCCATTCAGCCTTCATGCCTCAGTGGTCAGCCTAATATGAACCTCTGCTAAATCCTCCCCTCAGATCATACACTGGATATCTGGCCCCAGTCTGGCCCTTTTGATTTACTCATCTTCAGGCTTTATTTCCTGTGTACGTGTACGTGAGTGCATTTAAGATGCTTCGTACACGTCCTTAACCTTTGGACCAGGACAGGAATCATTTTTATACCTGCTGATGACAGTGTCTACGTTTACAGATTTATCATCCACTTCCACTTTTACCAGCGAATCACACACACTGGCCTCTTTCCTGTGAGCAGCTGGTAGAGTAAACAACACTGCAGCCAAAGACAAAATGTAGCACAAACATTTGGCTTGCTCTCGACTTAACTTTCTCACCATTTGTGTAATGTGCATGTGTCATGTGTTTCAGGTGCAAAGGGCGCTTCTTCACCGGTTCTGGCTCTCTGGTCCTCACGCAGCAGCGCGTGGCTTTTAGCCGGCCCCTGGAGAGGCCTCTGTTTGTCGCCCGCTGCAAAGGTGAGACGGAAAGGAATTCTCCCCCCTTTTCTGACTCTTGCACATGACAGAAGTTCCAGATATGAGCTGGCAGGGTTTCACGATGATTACATAAGCAGCCTTTCTCTCCAAATATGGAGACAAGTGAGGCCTCAAAGTGATTGTCTGCTGTTGCTGTGAAACAATCTGTATTTCCAAACAATGCACTTCTGACATCTCGCTGCCAAGTCTGCTTTTCAGGAAACTGATCATTTAAATTGTCTCACAGCACTAACAGCTGAAACTCATTTCATTTTTCTGTAGCATTAAAGTCATCGCTGAGGCCGAGCCCCTTCAGAGGAAACGTGTACAACGTTTGGGGGAAAGTCAGATTTTCTGGTAGGGTTGATTTGTTTTCATTTTATTTTGCCATGTTGCTAACGTTTGGTGTTTTCAGATCAGATTTTGAGTCCCAGAGATCTTGGTTTTGTGAAGCATTATTAAACAAATGTGACTTCTTTCCCTGGTAAATATTTGACCTGCATTTACATTTCCCAGTTTGGGGAATTATTAGAGCAAAGGTTGCCCTCGAGGCAGGCGAGAAGCTCCTGACGGTAGGAATATTGCTCGCTTGTTGCTCTGGTGTCTGGTGTTTAGAATTCAGCTCATAGTCCACAGTTTGGTTTCCTCCACATAGTTTTCTCACTATTTTCATTTGAAGACCTGTGTAGAGCTGTTGCATGAGGAGCGAGTGCAGGTGCTGTGAGGAGATGTGCAGAGAGTGTGCAGATATTTGTAGAGAGCTGGGAGGTTACAGTAGTATGGAGCGAATGTGGAGACTGTACCATACCATCCTTATCCTAATACTCACATTCCCTCAGTGTCACTGTGTTTAGGGTAGAGTATCATTTACATCACTTTATATTTACTTATTTTACTTTATTTGCATTTATTAAATATATTTTATATTAAGTCAGAACATATTTGACATGTTTGATCTTGTTTTTTACCACACGTGAGTTCTGTGAGCCATTTTGGGAACAGAGAGGTTGTATAGATGTTAAAACGTTCACACCCCGCCAACAGCATGTCGCTGCAGCAGGTGTTACACAAGGTGTGAACTGTGAACTGCTTCATCTCTGGCACCTCCAGACTCAGACCAGCTGATGGAGGTGAGCTACAGCACAGTGAGAGGGAACCTGAGCGTCGTCCCAGTGCAGAGCAGTGACCCTTTGACCCCGGGCCCCAAAGAGACCAACACATCCTGCTTCCTGGTCTTTGATGGTGTCGGCCTCACTGAGGACGGACTGAAGGACTGGCTCAGACTCTGCGCCAAGCAGGTAGACATTTAAATAGCCTCACTGTTTTGGATGGCAGTCCACACTGAGCCTTGTGTGTATCCTCTGTATAAACTGTTTACAGGCTCTCATGGTCATGAAAGTCCTGAATATGTTTTGAAATGAACAGAATGTTTTGGAAAAGTTTTGAATATAAATTGTTTGGCTGTTGTTCAAAATATGTTCATGAAAATCCCAAAACACGCGTAACCTGAGGCAAAATACATTCTGAGTGTCACTAAGTTCAAATCTAGTGCTGCGTCGAGTGACCAATGAAACGTCATGAGAGACACGTAGACCAGACCAACACTGCGTTGACGCCAAGGCCACGCCCCCTTTGAAAGGAAAGAATAGAGCACATCAGGAATGAGTCCTAAAACCCACTTCCTGTTTTCTCGACTTGAGGTCAGTGTGATTTCAGTTAGGTGTCTAAAATAAGGTCTGTGGTTCCACCAAGCTGAAGAGACTTTCACCTTTTTGTTCTACCACATAAAATACGTCAGTAAATCCCCCTCTGAGACTTTAGAAGCTTTTCTGTGTTGCTAACAAGTGGCTACATGAGACTACAGAACGTCATCATGCCAAACACGACTTCACAGCCTCGTTATGACGGTGACGTGATTGAATTTAGGCTTCAATAATCATGAAGTGGTGTTCATGTGTGAAGATTATCTTGCCGAACAAAACCTCTAAGTATCATAAACGTTTGTTTGTCCTTTTATTTTCTGCAATAATCCAAAATCCAATGAAAAAAATCTGTTGGTTTTTTTGACGAGGGAACCAGAGTGACGCTAAAGTCAGGGTCGGCCTACAGAAAAACGTCATCCCTGTTCAGCTGTCACATCGGAAGAGAAACAGGAAAATGCAGAAGAGCTGTTTTGTAGCCAATTAACAGGATTCCTGCGCAAGTATGGAAAAGTATGGAAATAAATTTGATCAATTTCCAGGTATTAAAAAGTATGGAAAATATTTATGTTTCCAGACTGTTACCACTGTTCTAAAATACTGTTTTCTAAAATAGAAAATTAGGCATTTCCAAAAATAATTTAATCAATCCGGATCGTCTTTTATGCCGGGCCAAGCACAGTTTGTGTGAGAGCAAACGTCTCAGAAAACATACCGCCCCTTTTACCTGATTGACAAGTGGTATGTCCAGTCCGCTGCCCCATGACCCTCCTCCAGCCCCCCAGGTATCAGGTTTCACTCCAACACTGCACCTTCGACAAGAAGACGAGTTTCACGTGGTTCTCAGTGGGTAGATGCAAGTTTTTGGATGGATGGCTTGACAATACTGTATATAAATACTGGTTGGCCAAGAATTCCCAGTTCACACACAGAGCTAGATGCAAGCTTTGTGTGAAATCATTTGACATCGCCAACATGGGGGAGAAGGCGATTCTGAGCCACATGAAAGGAAAAAACACAGACGTCTCGTTACTACATCGCTTGCACCCAGAGTCCCAACCTTTTTGCCTCAGCCCAGACACTGAACTTACCTGAGTTTTTATTTGCATGCCATTATGGTACTTGGCTACAATCGCCTATTAAGAATAATTAAATATGATGTGAAATATGATACACGGATATATTTACTCAGATGTCGGCATATTCTCTGGAAAAAAAAAAAAAAACAGCGGCGGAAATTAGGGTATGGAAAAGTATGGAATTTTGAAATTCCAAATGTGTAGGAACCCTGAATTAACCACGGCTTTCACCCTGAGTCTAAATCATAATCTAAACACACGTCAAACTGCTTCAACATGATCTTCAGTTTTGTAGCCCCCATAAAGGGGCGTGGCCAAGACCTTTTGTGAAGTACCTGTATGTGCCGGCCTGGTCTGTTGGCAGTGGGCGTATGCAGCCAGTTAGTGGCACAATGTCTAACCAGTGAGTAAAGTTAGGAAGCACTGGCAGTCTGCTTATCTGCAAATGCCTGGGAAGTGTGTGTGTTTAACAATGTAAAGCTGCATCGTTATACAGACCATTTATTACTATTCAAAGTCATTGACATGGGTCAAATATAGAGGAAGAGTTTTGAACATTCATTGGTAAAAATGTGTTGGAGCCCTGAGTATAAGAAAGTAAGCAGTGTAACCACAGGGCTGTGTTTGTGTTTGTGTTTCCAGAGGCAGACAAAGAAGCCGAAGAAGACTAAAAATAACCTTTCACCACAAGAAATCAAGAACATACACGTGAGTGTGTTTTTATCTACGGTTAAATTTTCTGTTTACATGTGGTGGAACTTTGTGTGGACAGAACAGCATTAAAGCTGCGCTGTGGAGTTTTGTCAACTGTTTTCATGAGCCAGCACCTGCTTTGTTTGTTCCTATATTGAATTACGAGCATGCACGCAATGCACATGTGCACGTCCCTGCTGCTGGTTTCATGTTTGGTTGCTGGGAGAAATTTAGCAGTGCGTCAGCAGAAGATGGAGATGAGGAAGACTCATAAACGTGGATGTAAACAATGCAGGTTTCAAAAAAGGGCTGGCACAATGTCAGATTGTCACCACATGATTATTACGGCCAAGAGTTCACTGCTGTCTGACAACTTATGGAAAGGATCCCAACAGAGATAGATGATTTTCTTAAACCAGTAACCAGCGTTCCTGCAGATCCTTAAGAAGTCTTTAAAGGAAAAATAAAAAAGAATAAAATAAAACCTTAATCAAAGTGTCTTAAACCAATCTTTCCAAAGTCTTAAAAAGACTTGTAAGCTAAGACATGGAAAGTCTGATTTTTTTTATTATTGACATTGCGTTTTAAAAGCTCAAAATAATGAGTAACTTAAAAAAAGATAATAATAATTTACCCAAATGCCTCTTACATTAAAATCACCAATAAGTTTTATGTTACAAGATATATTTGGGCAGAATTCTCACTCACTTTGAGCAGGTGATGTTGGTTCATTTTATTTTTTCCTTCAATTGTGGCTACT
This sequence comes from Epinephelus moara, assembly GCF_006386435.1. Classification (NCBI taxonomy): domain Eukaryota; kingdom Metazoa; phylum Chordata; class Actinopteri; order Perciformes; family Serranidae; genus Epinephelus; species Epinephelus moara. Next base: position 748,412 of record NC_065519.1, on the reverse strand, counting down.
GGAAAATTGGTCTTAAATTTAATTCTGAGTGGCTTTAAAAAAGTCTTTAAAAGTCTTAAATCCCACTTTCCCTTCGCTGTAAGAACCCCGAGTAACCAGATTCTATTTAAATAAATATGATTGTATAATTGTAAAACACATTTCATTCAAAGTCGACAGAAACAAAACAAAACTTTCATTCAGCTGTTCATTGTTCCAACATTCGGTGACGATATTCTGATTCTGTACACACTAACATGACTGTTTATTTAAATGTAGTCTGGTGGGTTTGGTGATGGTGATTTTAGGGCTGTTTCTGGTGAAACAAAAAGGATCTGACTCTTTAACACAACGCTCTATCTCTGTAGGGATCCTTTCATAATGTTGTCATACACTTAAAATAACAGTCTGAGCCTGTCAGTGACAAAAACAAGCACTGTTAGTGGACGCACACTGACAGTGTGAACATGACCCGAGAGGTTACATTGCAGCCCGTTTCGCCATCTCTGGCTGCAGCCGTCTGACTCTATATTGGACCAGTTTCAAAAATGTTTTTCCCGTTAGTCACTTGGACACAAAAACACTGAAAGATAAAGAACTTACCCTTTTATGGGCGGTGAAAAGGAAACCAGATGGCGTTGGGGGAGGGAGACAAAGTGAGGAAGGAAAGACACGGAAATCATTTAAGAGGTGTTGGATTATTAACACAATATTATCATGTGTATTATTAACAGGATACAAATCTTTTACTTTGAATATTACAGTTTATTAACCATACGGGTTTAATGCGACACCTCTGTTTCAGAATATCCCCAAAAACTCACTCTGCCAGCACGTGGAATAAAATGCATCCAGCATGCTTGTTCGGCCTCGAGGAAACATGGATCTATGCTTTATGACAAACAGTGACTGTAAACATAACTGTGTTTGTTTACAAGAAAACTCCACAGGCTACCTTAAAGTTCATTGTCAATAAATGCTGCAGAGAGTCTGAAATCTTTGATGCTTTATAGAAGCCTCAGCAGACATTTGCTCATGTTGTCTGGTGATCTTATGTTTGTTTGTTGCTTTGGAGATTTTCCCGATCTTCAGAGAGAGCTGGGGCTGGGTCGGACCGTTATTGATGTGGTGTTCTCACTCAGTAACCTCCACTGAACCTCATATTCTGTGTTCTTCTGTAGATGACCCGACACTTGGACCCTCTACCACCAGGCTACTTCTACAACGGTTATCAGTATGTTGACATCTTTGGAGAAAAAAGGAACATCCATCCCAGTATCCTTTTCATCGTGGTTGAACCTCGACTGCGTCTAATTTTTCTCTCAGGTTTGGAGGACTGGATATTTTTATGTTTTAAATGCTACAAAAAGAAACCAGTACATTTAAATCAGCTGTTTAACAGTGATGTACCTGATGTGCAAACAGTCGATGTGAGTCAGCTCAGGTCATTGAAATAAAGCTGTGTTTGAGAAGTTATTCACAGTTTGTTTCACTGACGAATGCAGATAGAGACTAGTGTGGGCAGTTTGACCAAACATTTGTAGCACCATATTTTTTAAAGATTCTGGCAGTTTCACTGTGTATCACAGTAAGAAGGTGTGCAGCTGATAGAGCTCCTCTCTCCCATTCAGTACAGTGTCTCATTACTGTGGCGCTCTGTCCTGTTTACTGACGCACTCTAGTAACTGACTCAGCTCTGCAGCGGTACGACGGTATATGTAAAATTAATATCACAGTTTACCAGATGAACCAGTATACCGCACAGCAGTAACAGAAACTTGACTTTTTGTCCTAAAGACAGCAGTGATCTTCATCGTGCAGGTCTGCTTGTGTCTGTATTTCCTGCTGTGTGATGGTGCAGTTGTTTCCCTGACATCATCGTCACTGCAGACATGGAGGAGTTCATCACAGAGTACCTCACCGAGGCCAACAAGGAGATCGAGCTATTCAACCGTCAGCTGGAGCTGCAGGGACAGCCCGACCTGTTTGATCCATGATAGAGTCTGTCTGTATGTCCGCTGCCTCCATCTGTCTTACTTCACTCTGAGGGAACTGCTGTGGGAGGGACGGGTGGGGGGGGGGNGGGGGGGGGGGGGGGGGGGGGGGGGGGCACAGGGGTCATTCACTGAACACTCCAATAGAACGGTCAGTGTGTGTTCACACCACGAGCATCTGCAGGAGCTGCTGCTTAAAGTCTGCTCATTATCTACGTACTATGTCACTTTGTTTCCTAATTTGGTGGCAGAAAAAGGTTGAGTGCAGATGAGCTTTTAAATGATGACATCACCCATCAGAACCCGTTATGTCACGGCGTGGCTGTTTGCCTTTCTTCCTGCTGCAGCACCACTGACTGTACAGTTCACACTGTGCGAGTTAGGGATCATGTTTATCAAATGAAAGTGTGGTCGCTTGTGTTGATTCAAATTAAGACACGTTTGTCAAGAGATGAGAGTTGCACACAACTGCAGACAAATCTGAAACATAACGCAACACGAGACTCCACATTTAAACCGATGTGATTACGCCACTAAGCCTGCCAGCTATGAGACTTTCACAATTGAAGGGAATTTCCAAGCGCACACTCCTACAGCTTGTGTGTTTCTGTTTATCACAGTTGGCAAATTAATGCCTCTATTTCTGGACAGGCATGGATAGCCGTGTGATTCTGGTGGGCTCCCTGGTGGGGTTTCTCAAGAATCGCTCCTCCTCTGTTGTCACCCAATCCGTGGCCCACCTGTTATCTTGTCTGCGTGCCACGCTGCAGCAGAGGGAGCGCTTGGCCATAGAGCTGTAAACATTGGACAGCCTGTTGGCTGCAGACAACTGATGAATGATGCCATTAATCACATAGCTAAACGCCATCCCAGTGCTTTATTTTAAGACTCCTAAAGTGAATCTAATGAAAGTGCAATAAAGCAGAGTTCAGTCTCTGCAGCAGAGTGTCGTAGTTATAAAACAGCCGAGGCCTCAAGACCCACATTGACTCACTGAGGTTACACGTCCAGCAGAAACTTCCCTCAAAGCACTGTATTCTGTTCATGATGATGCTGCTAGTTAACATTGAGACACAAGAAGTGAAGTGAAGCCTCGCCTCGCTGCAGCCAGGTGTGAATCACACATTTCACCATTTGGTCAACAATAAGAATTTGTTGTTACATTAGTTTAAATGTGAACATTCCCGTGTTTATCTTTTGGGTCGGACGAGGGGAAATGAAATACCGTGGGTAAAGCTAGACTCAGTGTTGGTTAGGGTCGGGTAAACATGAGTAGAGCCTTTAGTGAAAGGCGTCAGGCTTTGTATCAGCCGTGTGATGTTGCAGAGAATCAGATGTTCTGTTTCAATTAGTAGTTCTGCTACTGTTAGCTCTGCGTCCGTGAGTCACACTCATGTTCTATGCATGTCTTCCTCTTGTCAGGGTTCCTACACAGGTCTGAAACGTGTTTGCTGAGCCGTCAGTAGAGAACTTGTGTTGTTGTCCGGGTCGTATGACCAATTATAACTTGTGATATCAAACCAAACAAGCAGTCCAGAGTCAAAGTGTGGTAGCTGAGTAGAAGGTGAAAAGGTGTAGGAACCCTGCTGCAGTCTCTGGAGATGTAATGGCTTTTATTCATCATGGGGTCAGCAGTGTAACACACAGACTAATCAACAGTCTTTGGGTCACGTGGCGCCAAGTTTGACTCGAGTGAATTGATAGAAAGGAACATTTAAATGCACAAAGAAATGTGCACATGCTGCTGCTACAATGGTACGATATATTCAACCTGTTTTTTTAACCAGGTCGTCAAATACCGACGCTTTATCACACGGCGTCCTTTAACGTATCCGTGTGAGGCACAGCTGAAACACATGATTAATGTTGTCAAACAGTCGGCAACAAACGTTAGGTTAGAGTTTGCAGAGTGGTGCAGTGGTTAGCACTGTCGCCTCACAGTGACAGGGTGTAAACCTGTCGGCTGGTTGGAGCCCTTCTGTGTGGAGTTTGCATGTTCTCTTCACGTCAGCATGGGTTTTCTCCGACCTCCTCCCACAGTCCAAAGACGAGCAGGTTAGGTTACTTTGTGACCTTAAATTGACCGAAGGTGTGAACATGAGAGTAAAAGGTCGTCTGTCTCTATGAGCCTGTTTGGACCTGGTATTAACAGGCTTTTTGGGTGATCCCATCACAAGTGGACAACCTGTGAACGACCGCCAAGACGGTCTGGGACACATTTGACCACATATCTGTGTCCTGATGCGTCCCTGACAAGGACTATGTCATCAGTGTAGGACGTGGTGGTAGTTTGAGTGATGCACTAACACTCTATAAGCTGTCCATTTTATGATGACTTAGACAATATCTAAAACAAAGAGGAGATTCTCTGTCTGTTTTTTTTTTTTTTCCAATATCGTAGATAAGCAAATATAAACGGTACGATAAGCATAAACTGTACACCTTGAAACCAGTGTGTACCAGCGATATCTCCAACTGTACTGAAACAACTGCTAATGTGACTAGCGAGCATGCTACAGAGCAGCTAGCAAAAGTGTGACGTAATAGCTGCAGGGCGGTGACAAAATCTGAGATGGCTGGAGACACATGAGAGGCTCAGGAGTGAACAGTGATGTGTCTCGGCTGTCCACTAGTGTTCAGATCACCCAAACACACGGTACGCACGCACCAGGTCTAAAAAAGCTATGATAGTCTGGTGGCCTGTCCAGGGTGTTCCCTGCCTCTCACCCAACGTCAGCTTGGATAGGCTCCACCCCCATGCGACCCTGTAGCAGGATAAGTGTCTACAGATAACGAATGAATGAATGATTATGTTTTAACAACACTGACTTTTGGTTTAAACCAGGTGTTGCTGCAGTTTATATTAGAGTTAGTTAAAAACCCAACGTGTCTCCTAAAGACGCTAAAGGGTGCCTTCAGCGTTGGTTTCATTTGACGCCATGGGAATGAGAACAGGTTGATATATTACATTGGCCTTTTTGCACTGTACCAAAAACCCGTCCTGTACTCAGTGATGAGCACTCTGAGACTTTGAGCGCGTCAGATTAGAGAGGAAGGGTGTTTCTGCTAAGAGCATATTTTCAGTCTGTAATCTAATTCCTGCGCAGAGGGGGGAAATGCTCGCTGGTGAGGTGAACACTTATTCCCTGGTTCTTATCGAAGATATTTTTAGCTCAGTGGTGACCTCAGTGTATTTTGGGTTGCCGTTCACAACGCAGACTATGTCATGTTTTACATGTCTGTCTGTCAGCAGCCAGTAAAAAGAATCAACAATTTGGTTTTCAGCTGGCGGAAAAAGAAAAGAGTGATAAGATTGTTAGCGAGTTATTTTCCCCCAGATGACCTGCGAGTATCTGAACCTGAACTCAACCTGACACTGCTGGCCCCATCCGTCCTGAACAAGCCATACCATGTGATGCTAGATGTGCCACTGTCTCTTAGAAGAAGAATAGTCCATGCATAGAGTATAGCACATATAACACAGTATGCCTCTAACATGTATTATTACCCAGGCAGGCAGCCAGCAAAAGAGGAGGAGCTCACCCCAAATGACTCATTCCCTTCACTCCTCTCTTACACTCCTTCTCTTTTACTCTATAAAAGAAGTGCAATTGTCCCTTGTGTTTTATATATTGTACTTACTGTACCCTCAGACGGCTCTTTAAGGACAAAGACACGCCAACAAATGAGCTGCTAAATTCTGCGTCTCTCACAGCTTGTGTTCTGACGTCTGCTGGATCCACAGAAAGGGTCCAAACAACAAGTGAAGGGTTTGTTTCAAAATGAGATGCAACTTTGAAAAACAAAGCTTTACCTCCGTCAGAGAGGACAGAACGTAACGCAGACAGATTACACAGCTTTGTTAAGTGGAGTACAACGATATGTAACATAAATCCTGTGTTGACGACATGTTTGTGTCGGATCCTCTGTTTAGTGTTTCAGGGATGCACTCCTCTGTTTGGAGCAACAGTTGCTGTCGTTGTGTAGTTATGTAATACTGCAGAGACGGGCTGTGATTGACAGTGAAATAGTTGTGCGGCTGATGTATGGGAGACTGAAGCTTCCACAACTCTGAAACCTGCTGCACACGTCAAAGAGCAGAGAAACTGAGACTATAATTGGCCGCGATCAAAGAGTCGTCCTTAAAGAGTCGAGGGTTATGTAAGATGTTTGTGATATTTAAATCAAAGTTACACTAACACATATACACTACTACACTATTTTGCATGTGTTGAGATGTCATGTGAATATGATACCACGTATATATTCTGACAGAATTGCCTTTCACCAAACTGGTACAACAAAGAGAAAAATAATCACATTTATTTTACATATCTGCGAAGAATTTGAATTACCTCGAAACGACAAATAGTATTTTTGTAAGACTGTGAATTGAACATCCTCGATGCAAGCAAAACGTCTCCTTTCGCACAAGCTACAAAAAAGCAAAAGCAGATGCAATTTTTGTTTTGTAGAAAAAACTCTTAGAGAATCTGATCAGTTGTGAGATGTCAGGTTTCTCTGATCCAGCAGTGCCTTGGCTACGGCTAAGAAAAGCAGAGATTAAAGCTGCATTCAGAGCTCCATCCCTCCGCCTGTCACAGGGGGAGGAGGTGTTGTCAGGCGAGGATCCGTCCTTCAACAGTGTTGGTGAAAGGAATCCATAGAGTCGTTCTTTAAAGCAATGTGTTTTTACTAAGTCAGAGGGTGAAGTAGACGAGGTCACACAGGGGGAGGCCGCCGGAGGGCTCGGGGCGATTCAGGTATTTGTTTTAGAAACGAATCAAAAAGATGTTGGAGATGTACGGGCTGGCAGCACGTCTGTCTGTGGCTTATTTTGGTTCATTACCACTTTAACTGAGATGACGTTCATCTCTTCAGTGAAAATGCTCAGCTGCATTTTTGTCAACGTTTCTTTAAAGGTCCAGTGTGTCGAATTAGGAGGATGTGATATTAATAACATTTGTGTATAATCACCTGAAAATAATAATCATTGTCTTAGAATGAGGCATTTATATTCAGATACGGAGCAGGTCCTCGGCCTCAGAGTCCGCCATGTTGTTTCACAGTAGCCCAGAGTGGACAAATCAAACACTGGCTGTAGACGGGGACATTTGCACCTCCATAGTTCTCCTACACCCCTCCCAGCTGGCCACAATGTGTGGCTGAATTTAGGTTGTGACGTCAGGTGATCAAAATTCAACGTCTAGTGCCAACGCCAATTTGATGTAAAGTAGTGACGACAGATGACGTTTGTATTTACTAGTTTTAATTTGGGCGGAGATTCGAATCATCAGTCGACTGAGATTGCTTCAGGTTGAGCAGACAGTTTTGGTCCCCAGATTTTGCTGTGGAGTGAGCGCTCTAGACTCTGTGGTACAGACAGCTGCAGATACAGTGCAGCGGCACAGAGGAGGAGACACTCTGCACCGTAAGGCTCCAAGATAACGTTATCTTCTTTCTGCTCCTAACAAGTGGTGCATTTACAGCTCACACATACTTAATACAACAGTTTCTGACTTTTGTTTGATATGTAGTGTCAGCAAAAAGTATTGTTGCACATTTCTGATTCGTCGTTAGCTTGTTTACTGCAATACACGAGTGTCAAACTGAACATCCCACTGAGCCCTGCTCTAAAGAAACTGATCATTGAATATTAGTATTGAAGAGTCAAATCTGGTATAACTGACGTTATTCTTAGTCAGGTGCAGCCCAAGTTTTAAGTTTTTCTGTCAAGTAACCAAAATCCAACATCTTCCAAACTTATGCTGACGAAATCTTGACACAGAACAACAACATTTAGCTAACCCCAGCGTCTGTAAAACATAATATTAACGTCCACACAATGTGAAGTTTTAATGATGTCAGACATTTGAAATTTCATCAACCTTATTTTCATTCTAATCAAAATGTAACATCCGTCTGACGTCATGTTGACGTGCAGTGCCTGCTGGGTTGGTACAGGGAACAAGTGTCAGTTGGTTGCAGTCTGCAACTTCACCACCAGATGTCACTAAATCCTTCACACTGGACCTTTAAAATCAAAAACAGTATTTAAAGTGATGGATACAGAAATGTTTTTTATTCATGCCCAGCCCGAGTTGGTGAACAGAACCTTGAGGTTTTGTATCAGAGTGCAGACAAACCAAAAAGAGGATTGAGTTTGTGGGTGACCCCTACTTATTGCACACAGGGGGCCCAAAGAGCCCTCCACAAGCCTCTCAGTGTGACCGCGACGCAGCTCTCTGGCAGACTGAGCACCCTGGTGTCTTCATCCTGTATGTGGAGGCTCGCCATTTTGTAGCTGAAGTTATAGGACAAAAACAAAGTTTGGTGTTAATTGGTTTTATATCGGGGGGACGTGGTGTTCTTGCACTGCGGCGAGATAGCTAACGCAGTGCCAGAGCTTTTTGTTCTTTTCTTTTTTATTTATTTGAAGATTGGCTCCGATGTTAAAAAAGGCCAACAGAGTGGAAATGTGTGCACTTGTTCAAGAAGTGGATATTTCAAAGGTATTTTTGTGCTTATTGGCGAAGGCGACTTGGAGATGGATTTTTAACCGTCCAAATATTTCTCAGGCCTCAGGGGACTGTTGATGCTAATTGTTTGGGCTGTTCTGTCCTGTCGAGGTTAAAAGGGAATCGCAGGCTCGTCACCCCACAGTCCTCACAGACGGAGAGAGGAATTTGCTCAGGTGTACTTATTATTTCCATACCTGAGATTACACATTTGCCCTAACAAACCCAACGTGTTATTGAAGAAGATGGGGGTGAAATTGTGGTTAATATCTTCTGCACAGCCGCGTACAAAAAAAGGACGATGTAATTCTTGTCAGGGAACAGTGACGATTCAAACTGGGAGGTGTTTGATGTCGTGATGGCAGAATTAGATGTGGGGAAAAAGCAAAGGGCTCATTTCTTCTCCCCTGTCTAGAGGCCGTCCAAAGCTAAAGGAAAAAACAACTTCTGGCCTCTATTGTACCGACAAGTAAAAAACGGACTCACTTCAGAAGTGCCAAACTGACTTCCACATGTTGTTGTGAGGGTGTTCACAGAACGTGAGCAAAATTGAAATGCATTTGCACAAAACTACTGTAACTTCTGTTTTTTTCCTGTGACTGATGCTTTTATAATCTAATGTTGTTTTTATTGCACCTCGTAATCCATTAAATATTTCTATGGTTGATCAGCGTTGTGTTTTTATCACTTACTGCAACATTTACTCTTTGAACTTTCACCTAAAGTTCCTCGCTCTGTCACTGTACTGTGTGATGACGGCTCTGCTCTCAGGTGTCAGCAGCCAGTTTAGCATGGGAAGGGGCGGAGCACCAAATACTGGGCCGGGTGCATCAGCAGTCTCTGTGGGCCCCCTGCCCATCCTCTCTTCATCCATGTCTCTCTCACACATAAGTCTTTTCAAGGTCACTTTGCTTTCTCTCTTTCTTTTCTGTTTTGAACCCTGATTTCTCTTTGTTGGGTGAAGACATGACAGTGTACGTTGGTGCTCCAGCAGCAGACATTTACTCAGCTTCATCTGTGTTTAAGGACGAATAGTGCAGGGGACTGAACAATGTTGCACCTTTTTGACTCCATTGATATTATTATTATTATTCTGACCCTCCCTGAAGCTCCAAATATTTTTCCTTGACCTTTCCAGAGTGACTGGAGGAAAACCCATGACCCTCCCTCCACTTTAAACGAGTTTTTAGATTCTTAAAACTGAGAGGTGGTAAAAGCTTCGTTATTTTACTTGTCGTGCAAATAGTTCATTTTTGGCCAAAATCTTTACATGAGATATGCAGAATAAAGTGAATTTGATGAAATAACACTATTTTAAGCTCAGATTTATTGATGTGTTTCACATGATGTGTTCAAGGACCATCCTAAATTTAAAAAAACATCATTTCTGTTTTTACAGTTTCTGGCCGTGATAAATGGTGTTGTGTGTTTGGAAGGCATTTTTGCCAAAATTTAGTGCCTAAATTTGGGAGGCAAACCACCAGTATTTGGAGGGCATGTTTTCTTTAAAGTTGTCACAATCTAGCACCAATTGTGCCAATTTTAGCAACTGGAAAATTGCCAAAATTTGAATGTTATCTTAAAAAAATGTTGAAATTTAGTGCCAAAATTTGGAAAGTTGACAAAATTTACAATTGTAATTTTGTCCAATTTTAAAGAAAACGTGTCTCGTGGGCAGGTGTGGAAGGCATTTTGGTATCTGATGCCAACATTTGGAAGTCATGTTTTCTTTAAAAGTCTGCAATTAAATAAATCCAAAACACAACTATTTAAATCTGTAAGCTCCTCCCCAGTGCTTAAAAAATTATTTGACATGCCTTGCCTTTTTTGCACCAGCCCCTCCCTCATAAGTAACGAACAGTCCCTAAGAGGCCTCACAGAACTATTGTCTAATACAAAGTTCAGTTTTTAAATAGATTTATTCTGTTATTGTGCCATTAATTTATTAGACATTTATGAAAACAAACTTTATTTCAGGCTGTTTGAGGTAGGGTAAGGTAAGGTAACTTTATTTGTACCCAAAGGTAGCCCATGTTGGGGCCCATGTTAATCAGTCTTTCCCCCCACCCTGTGACACCCCTGAAGGCAGCAGTGGAGCCGTCAGTCGATGAGACAACATGGACTCACAGTGTGCATCCAAACCCTGTATCAGCACCAGCTGAGGAGGAGCTCTGCTATTGGAACTGCGAGATGTAGACTAAACACAAACTGTCTGCCCAGTGTGTGTGTGTGTGTGTGTGTGTTTGTGTGCGTGTGTGTGTGAGAGAGAGAGTGTGTGTGTGTGTGTGGTTGGGCTAATATCCAACTTTGTGAAGAAGAAACGGCAGCTGAAATAGTGCTGAGAGAATGTGAGGAATCCTGACACACACGGTTTTAGCCTCCATTTCCTCATGCTGTGTGTGCGCTTCTGTGTGTGTGTGTGTGTGTGTGTGTGTCCTTGTATTGTTGCCAGGCAGATACAGTCCTCCACATGGTTAACCTCTGACATCAGCGTTTCCTCGCCTCTCTCCTGCCACCGCTGTGCCACCAGTTTCTCCCCAGCGACTCAAGGCGAGGCCCCCCGCCCAGATACACTCCACACACTTAAAGCACACTCTTACCGTAATGCTTCCACCATTAACCGCTTTTTCTGCTCCCCGCCCCTCTATTGTATTTTTACCGAGGCAGTGAGCCGAGGCTATTTGTGGCCTATTATGACAGCCACATGTAAACACTCATCACTCTCACTGGCGTCTGCCAAATCCTGCAGCGTGGGCCCAGGTCACTGCAGCAATGTGCTCTGTAACGTGCTGGATCTGTTCACTTTTATAGAGACGGGCTGTGGGGGAGTTTCCTTTAGTCAAGCTAAGAAGCCAAGATGTTTGAATGGGATGGAGAGGAAGGTGTCACAGCCTTCAAACTGTCCCCGGGGTCCCACTGTTTCGGGCTGTGGTCACTGATAACCATGATGTACACTCAGCTGCCAGTTTATTAGGTACACCAAGTGAAAAGTAGCTCAGACTGATACAGCAGTCCTGCAGTGAACGTTATCAGATTATTAGTAATATAATATTTCTTGGAGGCTGCAGCTTGTGGTGCATTATATTGACAGGTGTTTCTATTATTTTGTCCACTCCATTTACATCAGTGAGGGAGGCTGAACAGCAGAAACATCTCTATAATGGAATACAGCTCACCTACAGTGCAAACTGCATCCTTCATGAATTCATGTTTTACTGCAGGACTGTTGTTTCAGACTGAACTGCTTTCAGCCAGGTGTTCCTAATAAACTGGCACCTGAGTGTAAATGTCAGAGTCCATCCAAACAGTGTTTGTTTTGTCACTGACAGGCTCAGATTGTTATTCTAAGTGTCTGACAGCATTATGAAAGGATCCCTACAGAGATAGAGCTTTGTGTTAAAGAGTCAGATCCTCCTGTTTATTTAAATGTAGTCTGGTGGGTTTGGTGACGGTGATTTCAGGGCTGTTTCTGGTTAAACAAAAAGGATCTTACTCTGTAACACAAAGCTCTATCTCTGTAGGGATCCTTTCATAATGCTGTCACACACTTAGAATAACAATCTGAGCCTGTCAGTGACAAAACAAACACTGTTAGTGGACGGACATTGTCGAACACGCCCTGAGTGGTCACACTGCAGGCAGCAGTCTCACTCAGTACTGGACCAATTTTAAAAATTGCTGCTTTCATTCATCTTTCAGACACAAAATCAATCATGTAGAGTCCAGGTTAAAGAAAATACTGAACTTACACTTCACCTTGAGGCACCTGACCCCTCAGGTTACCTTGGTTACCATTACTTTTACAATTCAAAGTCAGACTTTGACCTATAACAGATGTGTAAGGATCTCTGAGGCCTCTGTTTCATGATTTATAATTAAATTATTAACAGAAAGTTAAATTTTGGAAACTGAAATCGTAATGTGACTTCGAGGTGGAAAGAAAGACTCCTCCAGATTGAAATATTTTCACAGTTTATTTTTATTGCACGCTTCTTGACAACCATTATTTCATAGAGCAGGTTTACCTCTGATAACATATCAATAATGATGATGCACTCTTGATCAGAATAATATCACAGCTGACAGGCTCAACACTACCTGGATCAAATTATAGCTCTCAAAGAAAATCCCAAACAATTTCCAGGTAGGTTTGGTTTGCATTTGTTTCACTTCATCGCTACAAAGTTTAAACATTCACAGATCATATGTCAAATGTTGGTGCACCTCATCACCACTGTGTCTGTGTTCGCTTGATGTGGTGAAACCTGAAAGATTGTGTCTCGCAGTCTGAATTATCTGCACAGATTCTTCACCCCAGTCTGATTTGCATTAGTCCGTATCAGTGACGTCATCAGGCAGTGAACAGCTACGTTTCCATCTGGTCTCCACCCGCCGTGTCACACTTCTCTCTCCAGCTGCTTGATGTCAAAGGTCATCAAAACAGACATGTCAGTGGATTCTCCCGAGGTGGCGGCGGCCAGTTTCAGTTGCTGGAGACCGTTTCCACTGAAAACCTCCCCCTCCCAGACTCTGCTCTTATTCAGTTTGAGATCAGTTCTTGTCTCACCCATCACGCTCACCCTCTGGGCCCCGGGGACCCTCACCCTGAAGCGGACCCATGAGAGGGGCTCCAGCAGGCCCACGCGGGGCTCAAAGAGCACGCAGCCTTTCCTCCAGGCTGAGTAGACGCAGGGGAACGGAGGCCCCGGCTGATCGCAGCTGTTCCTCAGAACAAAGTCACACATGGGGTTAAAATCTCCAGCGGGGGTGATCTTAGCGTACAGACCCAGCCGATACACCCCCGCCTCAGGCAGGCTGACGCTCACCGTCACCTTGCTGTCTGTGTACGTGCAGAAGACGTGCCGTGTGAGCGGGACGGCTTTTGCTTTGCTCTCCTCTCTGCTCAGCACAGTGTGAAGCTCCAGGTCACGCTGGTTGTGGAAGGTGATGTTACACTTGCCTTGCTGGGTGCTCACCAGCGCCGTCGTGTGGCTGAATTTGGACAGCCCCGCCTCTGATGTGCGGGTCCCCGGCCCACACACCGAGCCCAGGTTAGGAGGGAAGAGCTCCTCCGGACTGACCACCTTCCCTTTGCAGTGCAACAGGAAGTTTGCGGCATTCTGGAACTTGGCGTCTGTCTTCTCGTAGTCCCGCACAAACACTGAGAGCCGGTAGAAGCCACGCAGGGGGCACAGGACGTGACACGTCAGGACATCCGCCTGAATCTGAGTAGCCAGGCAGCGCTTGGCGACTGAAGCCTCCAGCTGTGGGTGGACCAGTTCACACAGCGCCATCAGAGGCCTGGACGTCTTCAACATCAGCTCAAAGACACCCTCCTCCACCTCTGCAGCCTTGCTGCCCTGACTGCTCCCTGCAACACCCAGAGACCCCGCAACAGGCTGCAGACCCCAAGACAGGAAGGGGTTCTCTGGGATCTCCTCCATGGCCCTGGGGACGGGACACTCGACTGTGTAGGAGCAGACCCAAATCAGAGGCGTGGTGGCTGTTTCAGGTCTGGCAAACACCTTCACGTCGTACACGCCGCTCGCAGGCGGCAGGAGCTGCAGCTTCATGCTCCGATGGGAAACCGTCAGGAGGCCGAAGGACGAGTTGCAGGACTCTTTCTGCTCTGGAGCGCCACAGTGGAGGAGGTCCTGGTGCTGCGTGATCTCATACGTAAAAGTTGTCGGCCTGGAGAAGCCGAGGGACACGTTAGCCTCGCCGTCATCTGAGGAGGAAATGAGAGGAGTTTTTTAAATACAGTTCTTCCGTCACTGACAGGAGACACCTGAAATTAACTCCAACAAAGCAACTCGCTCGTTCTTGGACAAAAAAAGAATTTTCAAACCTTTCACAAACGAGTGCATAAAACTGTGTAGAAACAGGAGGATTCATAGATTTACACTTTCTGTAAAATCAGCCAAACCAGGCCGAACCTGTGACGATGTGGAAGTGATGAGGCTGCATCAGTCGCAGCCCCGAGGTGAAGAAGGCTGAAGTCTTGAAGACTCTCCTCTCAAACTCCTCCAGGGCGATGGGCGTGTCAAGGAGCTGCCATTTCTCCTCATCGGGGAAGTGTGAATCTATGAACTCCTCTGGGTCCGTCAGGAAATAGAAATCATCGAACCTTGGAGGCAACAGATGGAGACAGCAGACTGGTGTGAGACTCGACTCGCTGCTGGTTTCGCTTGTGTGATAATAAACCAAAGAGCAAACGAAGACTTGTTACGGTTTCAGAGCTGCTTCATGGAGCTGTTTGCTAATTGCACAGATTCGCTGTAAGCTCCCAGTTTGGGTTATTACAGAGAAAACATTGCTTTTGAAACACCATCACCACTGACTGGAGATAGAATCTGTTTCTGTGTCAAACCTTTTGACGAAGCTTTCGTTCTCCATGTCCACTCGTCCTGCTCCCCAGCAGGCGTCCAGCAGGAACCACTGTCCTCCCAGAAGCACAGAGTTCCACAGGTGATCAGATTTCACATTCTTGAGGCTCTGACCCTGAAGGTACCCGACGCCCTTGCTGTGGCCCGGCACCTCTTGGCAATCGATGCCCACCTCTCTGGAAACACAAACCAAACAGAGCACGCTCACTGTGATTTGTTTTATATGCCGTGTCCTTAAAGTCAGGTTCAAGGTTGGTATCTGCAGTAACACCATTGAGAGGTGGCCACGGGCCAGCCTCGCAGAAGTAATCAGTAATGATGGGAGGCCTCTGTGTGTGTTTGTGTGTGTGTGTGTGTGTGTGTGTGTGTGTGTCTGTGAGTCAAATTAAAGCTGAACATTTAGAATAAAGTGATTTTGATGAAATATCACTGTCGAGATTTAGCTCCAAAATTCAGAAAATCACCAAGATTTGGAACCCATGTTTCCTTGATTAAAAATATAATTTAAAAAAACACCCAAATTTGGTAAATTGCCAAAATTTTGCACCAAATTTTGTAAGGCATGTTGTCTTTAGAGGTATAAGAAATACAAAATACAGCCATTTAAATTTGTATTCCCCTCCCCAGTGCTTTAAAAATATACTATAAAATAAACAAATCAATACAAAAACACAGTCTATCTATATGTGATTCCTTAAGTCTCATATTCACATAGTTTTCAGCTCACCTGTAAACTAAAGCACCATCATAGTACTCCTATATAAATTCAGTTTGTGCCACCCTTACATTTCAGTGGCCCCACAGGGCCACAGACACATCCCCTGACATTATTTACAGGGGCCCCATCTCTGTCCTGTTTTAATGTTTTAGTTAAGGATACACGTGTTAGCTGATTTAATGTTCTTCTTAAAGGCTGGTTGTCCTTTCCCTTAAGAAGACAAATATACAGCTTTAATTTAAAGGAGTTCAGCGATTGTAAGGAACAAAACATCTGCTGGGAACAAGTCCTCTTCACTTCAGTGGAGACTCGTGGCTACTGTCATGGCCGCCCAAAGAACCTTTATATGCATCTGTGCCAGCGATGGCCATAGCCGGAGGGTTGTCCGTCTGTCCGTCCATCTGTCTCATTCTTGTGAACGCCTTCATATTTGGCACAAATGTCCACGTGGATTCAGCAATGAACTGATTAGGTTTTGGTGGCCAAAGGTCACTGTGACCCCGCATCTGTCTCAGTCTCATAAATGCGATATCTCACGAATGCCTTGAGAGAACTTCTTTAAATTTGGCACAAACGTTCACTTGGACTGAAGAATAAACTGATCAGAATTTAGTGGTCAAAGGTCAGTGTGACCTCAAAACATGTTTTTGTCCATAACTGAAGAATTCATTCACTAATTCTGACCGAACGTGACATAAATGTCTAACAGGATAAAATAATGAAGGTCAAAAGGTCAAAGGTCAGCTTGACTGTGACATCATCATGTTTTAACGTCATATCTCAGGAACAGAAGGGGAGACATTTGGTCAGATACTGAACTGGTGACTCTAATCTTGAAACTGTGCTGATTGTATAGATCTTCTGTGTGTGAAGCATCCATGTTTTCACTGACATGGATGGAGACTGTCAGAGACACTGGACTGGTGGGTGGAGTCATACGACCACAGGGTGGACTGGTGGGCGGAGTCATACAACCACAGGGTGGACTGGTGGGTGGAGTCATATAACCACAGGGTGGACTGGTGGGTGGAGTCATACAACCACAGGGTGGACTGGTGGGTGGAGTCATATAACCACAGGACAGTTACTCTAGTTTCATCTTGAGGTGAGAGTTAAAGGGACTCCTTTGAAAACGGCCATGCTGGTTGTTCCCTCGTCAAAAATCCAGCATGAAGTCGTCCCCGTCCTGAAAGCTGTGTGTGACTGTTTACTGTTTGTGCTGCAGTGTTTCAACACGATCCATTCAGTGCACATCATTATTTAAAGGCCTTGAACTGCGAGAGGACCAAGGATGCAGAATGCAGCACAGCACTGAATGAATGGATGGAAGAATGAGCACTTACTGCAGAGTGTGTACTGACATGTGGATGAATGAAACACTCAGAGGAGTGTACTGCAGTATGTGTGTCTCTCCCTGTGTGTTCACTTCATGTGATTATATTTTTATTTTTTCAACATGTCTCACTCAAAAAAATAAAAGATGAAAATCTCAATGAGGCACAACAGCACTGTGACCTTGTGTCTTTCCGGAACAACAAGTCCTCGGTTCCAGGAACCTGTGTGGCCCATAGTTTGATCTGTGTCTGCTGGATTTATTTAAAAAACTAACACGTTAACTGTAACAAGTTTATTAGGTGATAAAATGCTACTGTTGTGTTTATAGCAAGCGGTAACCTCCTGGAGGCTGGACTTAAGGCGCCATTTATTTTCCCTGTGAGTTAGAAAGGGGTTCAGGGGGCCTCCTGGGGCCTTAACCGGCTGTAAGTTGAGTATCACTGCTCTAAGACAGTGAGGAGAGGCCGCAGTGTCTGATTATTTCAGTTCAGATTATGATTCAGATTTTAGTTTAGTCGTGTTTACCTGCACATCTCAGTACAGAGGCTGGAGTAGCCGCAGCACACGCCCCGACCGGCCGCAATCACCTCCTCCGGTGAGCTCAGCTTCTCCGAGCGGCCGAGGAACCCGCTCACATCGTACTCTATAAGACAACATTCCTGTTATTCCAAAACCAGGAGTAAATATAACGCGGACAGATCCTAAAATCCCAAAGGTGGTGGATTACACAACAGCAGGATTTATATTTAGAGTTCAGTCTGGTACCCACCGATGTTATGGCACAGCCAGACCCAGATGGCACGAAGCCGCTCCAGCTCATTCCTGGCTCCTTGTGTGATACACTGTGCTATCGTCTTTACATCATACACACGCTTTTCCTTCAGCTGCAACACACACACACAAAAGATATCCACTGTTTTATAGGTCATTAACCCTCAATATAAGGTCTTCATGTGTTCACATTCAGCCAGCATCAAGCCTTCCCTGTAAACCTGCCAGTGTTTTTTTCATCAGTTTACAGCATCATCCTGTTTGCCCACATCTCTCAGTGCCATTCAGTGTATTGAACAAACCAGGTTAGCGTCCATGCTCAAGGATGTGAGCGCTGCCTGAGAGCTGCAGTATTTATTAGCTTTTATTGCAGCAGATGAGTCGATGTTCTCAGTGCTCAGAGCTCCTCTGCAGAGCTCAGGGACACAAAGACCCACCTCTGTTTTTAGTTATCTCTGGTTCCTCCTGTAAGTGACCTCTTGATTTCAGTTCTCGGTCAGCTAACCTGGCTGGTTCGTTTAGCTTCTCTATGTTGAGACTGTCAGTATGGACGAGCTACAGTTTTTCTATGAAGCTTAAAGGGACAGTTCATGTCAATATCAAAAACATTTATTCTTCCTCTTCCTGTAGAGCTGTTTGTCAGTCTGATAGTTTTGGTGTGAGCTGCAGAGTGTTGCAGATATCAGACGTACAGATGTCTGACTTCTCTCCAGTATGATGTCACTCAGCTTGTGGAGCTCAAAGTGCCAAAGAAATACTTTTGAAAAACTCAACATAAATGTCTCTCTCCAGAAACCATGACCTGGTTACTCAAGATAATCCACAGACCTTGTTGTGAGCAGTTTCATGTGGGAACTATTTCCTGTCTACACCCACCGACCGTATCACTGTGCAGAAGGAAGAGTGCATCTACTCATGTCCTTAACCGGCTGAACCCTAACTGAACTTCAAGGAGGCTACGTCATCGAATCCCTCCAAAGGAATGCTCCAATGTCATGGATCCTTTGAAGTCTTCCTTCAGAGAATTCTCAAATATGCACTTGTGTATCCTCAGCGAGCGTAAGGGAACCCACAATACTTTGTGCGTGATTTGCAGATGAAGGCGGGGCATCTTCAGTGACACACACCTGGGCACTCGTTAGGCTGCTCCAATGTGTGTTCACCGAATACCGGGAAGGAGTCTTGCCTAGACTCTGTAAGACCTGCCAAGGAGGCATCCTTGACTTTGAGACGCACTGATGGACGAGAGGCTCGTGCTCATGACAGCACGAGCTGTAAACATTAATGGCGTCCTCCTCGGCTGAGTTCTAACGTTAGCTAGTTCAGTGATGCTAGGTGAGCTAGCGGTAGATGCACTCTTCCTTCTGCACAGTGATACCGTTGGTGGGTGTAGTTTGGTAGAGAGAAAATAGTTCCTACATGAAACTGTTCACAACAAGGTCTGTGGATTATCTTGAGTAACCAGGTCATGATTTCTGGAGAGAGACATTGATGTTGAGTTTTTTTAATTAATTTTTTGGGGGGGCACTTTGAGCTCCACAAGCTGAGTGACATCATACTGGAGAGAAGTCAGACATCTGTACGTCTGAGCTGAGTGACATCATACTGGAGAGAAGTCAGACATCTGTACGTCTGATATCTGCAACACTCTGCAGCTCACACCAAAACTATCAGACTGTGCAATGAGAGGAAGAGGAGAAATATGTATCTTTGATTTCAAGGTGAACTGTCCCTTTAACAGGTGAAGTAACGACTGATGTTTGTCACTGGCAGATTTGCACTTTGGCCATCAACAGTAAAAATGTTTGCACTTCCTGTGTTATTATGTTTTATAAGGCTGTTGTGTGTTGTCACCTCTGCTCCGGCCCTGATGACGTGTGAATCGACCCTGTGGAACACCTCAGAGTTGGTGAAGAGGTCCTTTCGGCGCTTCCTTTTCCCTGCCGCCGCAGGGCACGGTGTCACCCTCTGTCCCAGGTGAGCTTTAGGCTTCAGGAGCCTGTGCTCCTCCGCCTCCTTCCTCACAGCGCTCTTCTTCACCACAGTGATGGTTCTGGCTGCGCTCTCGGACGACAGCTGTCTCTTTGCCGCAGGGCGCTGATCTTCACTTTCAACTGTCAGCTTCTCAAACACGGCGTGCCTAGAGAGCACAGCACTCTGGGAAGCTTCAGCACAGACCAGGACCTGGGCGGCTGCTGCGTCTCCCCCAGGAGGAGGCTTCGGACTCCCCTGGGCCTGACTCTCATGATGCACCAGAGCTCCGATCACAGCAACAGGGTTTGCTTCGCTCAGGATTCGATTCTCCTGGAGGTCATGGAGCTTCACCTGTGCACATCCCTCCTGGGTCACCTCATCTTGCTGAGGCAGGCGTGCAGCGCAGGAGAAGGGGAAGGAGAACTTCTGAATGGCAACTTTAGCTGACATTATGCTGGAAGCATGGCGCCCTGACCAAACAGAAGGTACATACTGTTTAAAAGACAAAAGACATTTTCTATTTTTAGCTAATATTGTTAATCCTGGGAGCAGCTCTGCCTTTTTGTTCAGCAGCTTTGGATGAGACTCAAAGCTGCTGAGACAAAGATCCATACCGCACACGCTGCACTGAGTGACACAGAGCATGTTCTATACAGTACATTCTGTGTAAGACAGTGATGAATTGGCAATTACATGGTGTCTATTCATGACCAGAAATGAACGCAAAGGTTGGAATCATTAGTCACTGTCACAGCTAACAGCGCAAAGACAGTCAGAACCTCCACCAGATTAGCATGACCTTATAACTTCCTGTGTGTGATGAACCTGCAGATTGATGGCTGTATTCAGCGCGTCTCAAAATGAGCAACATGTGTGGTGAAATAATGACTCGTTCGTTTGAAGGGTTGGCACGGTGGAGGCGCTGACCGTCCTTCAACCGGATGACCCGGGCTGAAACTCTGTGTCGACAAGTATCTGCCCGGCTCAAGTGTCCTTCAGCAGACCACTAAGTCCTATCAGCTCCGCGGGCACTGCGCTGCAGCTGACCCTGACCTCAGACCTTCCTGGAGTGCGACTAAAGTGAAGGTCCCGTTGGATATCACAAGGTATCAGCGCTCATGTTGGAGTCAGTCCAAGCACAAAATAAACTCTTCAAATGAAATCACACAGCGTTCTAGGATCACTCCCGTCAGTGCTCATGATAACTCTCTAAAATGCAGATATGTGTCAGATTTATGCTCAGAGAGGTGAAGGTGGGTGAACCCAGTCTGGGTCGGTTTAACTGCGGCTACATCCCTGAAAGTGTCCGAAGCTTTTACTCACCCTGAGAGGATTTAAAATGCCTGCTGGATGTTTGCTGGAGTGTCGGGCGGAGATGTTTCCACTGTGTGTTCTCAGTGGTCCCCAGTTGCAGGGGGAGGCTTATATACCCTCCCAGTGGCCTGCCAGAACAGGCCCCAGAATAACAGGCCTAAAAATACTACAAAGCAGTTAAGACCAGCCAATAGAGTAAGCCCCAACTGAGGAGTGTGACGTCTGTGTGTGTGTATTTGTAAGTGTGTATGTGTGTGTGGCGTACAGATGTATGTTCTGCTCTCTACATGCGTTGGCTAATCAGTGTGTACACACCGCAGTGTGTCTGAGCACAGTGTGAATTCATGTCAAGTTGTGTGTGTCGGCATGTGTCCATATGGATTCTGAATGTGTGCGTTTGTATGGCGTTGGCGGGCGGGCGTGCGGGCGGGCGGGTGGGAGGAGGGTTGGCGCGTGAGCATGTGTTGGGTTCGACGGAGGGGTCGGATTCAGCGAAGAGTTGGCCGTTCAAAGAAAGAGACAGAAGGGTTTATGAAGGGTCTCTGCACACGATAACACCCACATCAACATCAAACACACTCGGTCACCCTGTCACACACACACACACACACACACATATGTAGGAATACACACTTTCCACCATCTCTGTTGTACATTGCACAGCACCAGTGTGAATATACGCTGATCTCTTTCATTACATTAGAGATGATCGTCAAATCTGCTTTAAACGAACAAGTCAGTGACTCCAAACATTTCCCGGCCGACAGCAGCTTCACCTCCCAACACAGCAGGTGGTGTACAGTCGGTTTATCAGCACGTTTATCAGCAGGAACAGCTGCCTGCTGCAGCTGAACGCCACGCTACGACACCAGTGAGAGTTCAACAGAATTAGACATCCCAAACAGTCAGCTTTTTAAACAAGCTGCAAAAAACCCTGCAGAGCTGACGTGATCGTTATCTGTCTGTCCATCAATATCAACAGTTCACATCTTTATTTCATAAGAATATTGATTATAGATTATGATTTTTAAAGGTTGTCTGATGAAAGCTGTTCAGAGAGAGATCAGCCCTCCTCAGCTGAACATGCAAAAGGATGTGGAACAGAATTAATAAAATGTTTAACACAGAGGAAAGTTGTAACGCTTAGTAGAGTTTCCAAACACAAGGTGTTTATAACAACATGTAGGAAAACATTTAAACAGAGGGAGCGAGAGCAGAAAACCTGACACAGTCCTAGACGTGCTTTCAACGGACACTTCACCACGAAATCAAAAATCCATATTGTTCCTCTCACCTGTAGTGCAGTGTATTAACCTAGATAGCTTTGCTGCAGAGTGTTGGAGATATCAGCTGTAGAGAGGTCTGCCTTCTCTCAAACATGATGACACTAGATGGCACTCAAAAAACTACACTTAAAAAACTCAACATCAGTGTCTCTCTCCAGAAATCATGATCTGGTAACTCAAGATAATCCACAGACCTTGTGGGGAGCAGTTTCATACAGGAACAATTTCTTTCTACCGAACTACGCCCACCAACTGTATCATTGCGCAGAAGGAAGCGTGCATCTACTCATGTGGTGCTTCTCAATGTCAAGGAAGGGTCCTTAAACGGCTGAATTTCAAGGAGGCTACGTGATCGAATCCTGCTGAAGGACTGTTGCAATGTGTGGTTAGCGAATGCTAGGAAGGAGTCTTGCCTAAACTCTTTGACTTTAACTTAACTCACCTTGGAAGGTACCATCTTATCAAGGAAGCATCCTTGACTTTGAGAAGCACGGTTGGATGTTGGATGGGAGGCTCGTGACGGAGTGAGATGTAAACGTTAATGACGATGTTCTTGACTGAGCTGTTACGTGAGTTAGCTCAGTGGAGCTTGGTGAGCTAACAGTAAATTATGGGTGTCCAAACATGTCTGAATGGGGGCCGGCGGCCTCTCGCATCAAGCAGGTTCTTTAAAAGAAAAATCACCGTTTCATCTTTCATTGTTAAAGTATTTAACTTCCCACCGTTCATAAAACCAGCGGCTGTCACTGTCGACTTTACACTTCTTCGCTGTAGCTACGTCCGCTGTCAGATAACGTTAGTTTGCTTCTTTACCATCTATGAAAACACAGAAGTTCTGCCTGCGCCGTTCCTGAGGTGAACCGAAAAATGCAAAGCGAACTTGTTTGATTAACCAGCGTTGTGTGGTTGGACATATTTAATATATTCTGAAAGACAAGCCACAGGACATTTAAATTGGGCTCAAGGGCCACAGTTGGCCCCTGGGCCAGACTTTGGACATGCCTGCAGTAGACGAAAAGTAGAATTTGAAGTATCCTTGACACTGGAACAGGCGTTAGGTAAGATTCAGTGACGCAGCCTCTTTGAAAATCAGAAGCACCACATGAGTAGATGCACACTTCCTTCTGCACAGTGATACGGTCAGTGGGTGTGGACAGAAAATAGTTCCTACATGAAACTGCTCACAACAAGGTCTGTGGATTATCTTCAGTAACCAGGTCATGATTTCTAGAAAGAGACACTGATGCTGACGTTTTCAGAGTTTCATCTGGTTCCATTACAGTGTAGGGAAGACAGATATCTCTGACACTCACACCAAAACTACCCAGACTGATAAACAGCACGACAGGAAAGAGGGGAAATATGTATCTCTGATTTTAGGGTGAACTGTCCCTTTAATCACAGCACAGTCCAGTGTATAATCTTCAGGAGTTTGAACCTGGTCGTCAGTGTGTGTGTGTGTGTGTGTGTGTGTGTGTGTGTGTGTGCACATGAATATCACAGAGAGTAGAACAATAGTTGAACCCAGCACAGACATGAAGAGGAAGCAGGAGAAGTTGTTGGTGATGAGCGTAACACATCACCCCACAGATACAGTATTATATAACACTGCCATATGTTGGTGTTGATGTTGATGCCCGGGCACGGTGGAGGGACAGCCGCCTCCGCTGGTGGTGGATCCTGAGCCAGCTGACTGTGAAACCGCGGAGTAATAATGCCATCTGGAACAGCTGTCAGCCAAGGAATGTCGCTGTGGCTTATTAGGGAGAGCAGAGGAGCAGGGGGGGATTCTCTCAGCTCCAAGAGGGGCGAGACACATGGAGGGGAGATGTGAAGCACTGATATGGCAGAGAAATGAAAAGGAAGTCACTGCAGGCTGAAAGAGGAGGAACGTTAATCTGCTTCCAGGCGATGGTGAATTTCATACAGTGAGGAAATATGGATTTCACTCCCTTTGGCTTCATGAGCTTTAGATATTCACACAATTTAATCTCCACACACTTCATCTACATCACTGTGTGTTCTCAGCACAGAGGTCACTACGTACACATCCAAAGCTTTGCTTCTTGCATCAAAACAGTTCATTTAAATGTTTTATACTTATTATTTCAGTGTACACTCTGAGAACAAATGATATCCTGTTTACAGGGACAGTTCAGATCTTTACGACGGGTTGTATGAGGTATTTTTCCTTACATACAGTCGAGGGTGGTCACCACTGTAGGTACAGAATCATGGACGTCTCATTGGCTCCCAAATCATACGTCAACATCGCCGCCATATTGGAAAGTGCTGGACTCGCTCATAAAGAAATGACAGTAACCAGGAGCTGCTTTTTTATGGATAAAGATCACGATAACATTTATATTTCTGAAGTGATGTCACTCAGTCTGTTTCCATGACAACAGAGGAAATGGATTTATTTAAAATCCCTGTAAACATGTCAGTGTGAGTGAAATGGTCCTGCAGTGAATGTGTCACAGTGGGACTAACACACCCAGATCATGTGACTCCTGCATGTATACAGTCAATCAGACCCTAGCCTCTACATACAGACTCTACATTCAGTGAAGAAGAGCGGAAGAGCCCTGGTTTCCGGTTGTAGGCTGTTTGTAGTCCGCGTGATATTGACTAATCACGTTTGAGCCGGCTGCAGTTGTTGCCAGGTTAAACGGTCCGTGCGGTGAACTAACGAGGCGGAACATAATTGGCGTCACTGCAAACTCTGAAT
>NC_065519.1:698141-723288 GCF_006386435.1 Epinephelus moara | reverse complement strand
CTGTGACGTAATAGGTCAACAGGAAAAAGGTCCAATACTAACAAGCTGAAAGGGGGCATATCTCCACCTATCGTAGAGGAGTCGCACATACTTGGCTCAATAAATGGATTCCCCTGCCGTGCTTGTATACTGGGACAAGGACAGTAGGCCAGTTAGATGTCCACTCATCAGCAACATCCAGCTTCCACCAGCTGATCTGCCGTGAATTGGCGTCAGCTCAGTCCACAGGGACTTGGTTTGGGAACCAGAGGGTCACCAGCTCGAGTCCCTGTCCGGACCAAATATGGAGCGTGGACTGGTAGCTTGAGAGGTGCCAGGTCACCTCCTGAGCAAGGTACCAAACCCCCAGATGCTCCAGGCGCCCATCCAAGGGCTGGTCTTCCTCAGCAGAGATGTGTTTCACTATCGAATTGTCTTTACATAGATCACATGATAATGACTGAACTATTTCCATGTCTACGGCACAAACTCAATCTGCAGAGGAAGACAGTGAGATGTGGCTGAAAGCCCAGAAAAATTGAGTAAGTGGACCTTAAGTTAAGATTTTTTTCCTCAAGGATGAACTTTTACACTGAATTTATCCATTTAGTATCAAACTCATTTGAAATATGGACATGAAAGTGTCTAAAGAAGTCAGGGTGCATCACGGGGGGGTCCTGGGTGTGTGCAGCATCATAGATAAACTCATCCCCATCGTGTTTGCTTCTGACTGGAGGCACAAAAAGCTGTTTCCTTGAGATCTGAGGGACCTCACATTCTTCAAACATATCAACAACATATTTGGGCCTCGGGCTGTTGTGTGATTTCAAACCAGCAGAAACACTTTCAGGTCTTGTCTCTAAGTAACTGGGAGCTGGTGGAACGTCCTCAGCTGTCGTCTCGTTATTGTGGCAGCAGCCAAAACGTGTTGTCTTTCAGAGAAGATCAAGAAACAAGAGCGCCTCGCACCCTGCTGGAGATGAAGGCACCAACTCTAAATCTCACGTGGACACCAGACCTCTGATTCAGGCTATCTTTAGATGAGAAGAAGCTGATTTAGTCATTACTGAGGCAGAAGCCGTGTGGCTGCAGCAGCTGGAGACACAATCTGACTCCATTAAAACAAAAAGATTTGCAACATGGACTTTAGTTTGTTTTACAGCAAAGTGTGAGAAACAGTTTCAGTTTGACTCTGTGATCAAAGGGCCGACTCCCACCTCCAGATACAGATTAAAGTTTGATCAGAGAGTCTGAGGGATTAAAACCTTTGCACAAGTGTTCTAATAATGGTGTGCTGCAGAGAGAACGTCGACCTGAGGGCTACTGAAATAATTAAAGACTATTCAAACATACCTGACAGCAGTGAACATCCAGAGCCCAGCTGAAAGCAAAAATCCCTCCTTTCAATAGCCGCTTAAAAACAACTGGAACTCTAGATGAGTTTTACATTCTTATTCTTATTTTAATGAAAATTGCCTGCCCATGTGGAGTTCACTTTTACCTGTGAATATATATATCTATACTGTATGTACATATTTATACATATTTTTACCTGTTACGCAGCTTTTTTTCAGGTTACCCATCCCAACCCGCTGCAGGACTCTGTGGCGGACATGTTGGACCTCCCTCTTTCATTCCTTCAGCCACCTTCTTCAAAAGGTTTGTGTTGTGATATTTGTGCGTATCCATCACCTGCTGATATCCACGTCTTTCATCATGTTTAAAAGCCGATGCATCAGGTGCTGTTTGATTTCTGACTGGTGCAGTTTGAGGTGGTACAGTTGCCCCCGCTCTCCCCTAATGTATATTTGTATGAGGCACACATGGGGGAAAGTCACAAGCAAGTCTCAAGTCTTTACCTTCAAGTCTCAAGCAAGTCTCAAGTCTTTACCTTCAAGTCTCAAGCAAGTCCCAAGTTAGTTGTGGTGAGAATCAAGTCAAGTCAAGTCACTGCTCAGGTCAAGTCATATGTCACATACAGCAAACATCTCCTCACGATCCGCTAGCTACACGTCCTCTGAATATGCTGTGAAAAAGTCCGGTCTCTGTAGGCAGCCCAACAACAACATTTGGGTCCAGGCTGCACCAACCAGCCAGTGCCAGACCAGCGAAAGCAAGCACACACACATGAACGCGGTGCCCAGAGAGGCAGTTAGAGCTACAGGCTACAATGAGGCTGAAAACAGAGTTCAAACAGGGCTCTCTCTTTTTCACTAGGAGCACATGTGCACAGGTTTCAGGTTCATCGGATGAACTCAGCTAAATTTTAAAAATCTAATTCATGGTGAAGGGTCATGCATTTTCCACCAGTCACTTTGAAAAGCTCAAGGAAAAATATTTGTGGCTACAGGGGGATCAAAATAAAATAAAAATCAACCAGCCACCCTCCTCCTCTGATAAGTGAAGAACAGTCCCTTATCAGTGCATAAACCACACACATCATGCAGCCCGGCTGGTATATTTTAGCACATCTCCTAATAGACCCACAGTGGGCTGGGTGCTAACAGTCACTGTGGAGAAATTATTGGACCTGGAGCCGGGCTTCTCCGTCGCCGGTAAACCGCCATCTTGCGGTGGCCATAGTGCTCCGCCATATTCCTGTCTGTGACCCCCGTTCAACCCACAACCGGCAGGATTTGCGAGCTCTGCTGTGTTTGATAACATTGTTGAATGTAAACAGAAGTGACGCCCAACGGTGCTTAGCGTGCCTTTAATATTGAATTACAGCCAAGTCCTTTCAAGTCATCTGTCTCAAGTCAAAGTCAAGTCTCAAGTCATGAATACAAAGTCAAGTCAAGTCGAGTCTTTTATCAACGTTAGTCAAGCAAGTCTCAAGTCATCATATTTGCGACTTGAGTCTGACTCGAGTCAAGTCCTCCATCTCTGGTGTGAGGTTTTAGATATGATGAACTTTACTGCTTTTAATTGTACTTTACTTTTTATAGACTGTATCTTTTCATCAGAGACCAAAGGTGTAAACAAGACACCTATGTAACTGTGGCTCAGCAGCTGTGTTGAGCAGGACTTCTGTTAGACAAACTAATAAACTCGACTGTTCATTACTTATGAGGGGGAGCTGCAGAAAGGGGAAGGCATGTCAAATAATTTTTTAAGCACTGGGGAGGGGCTTATGTTTTCTCGTTTTGGCTTAGGGGAGGGGCTTACACATTTAATATGTTTTATTTTGTATTTATTTTACAGCTGATTGGTGAAAGAAACATGCTTTCCAAATTTTGGCATAAAATTTTGTGGAATTTTGAAATAATTGCATCCTTCCAAATTTTGGTGATTTGCCTTTTAAAATTGATTCTAAATTTTGGCAAAAACACCTTCCAAACCCGCAGCAACTGTAAAAACAGAAATTTTCATTTTAAAATTCAGAAGGTCCTGTGTTTTAACATTTTTATTCTATGTACATTTGTGAGCACGTCAAAAACGAATTTCCATTGCTTCTTGCAAGGGACAGTAAAGGTTTTCTGATTCTGATTCTGACACATCATATGTGATGAACACTTCCATCAGAAAAAAACAAAACCAAATCTGATCTTAAAATAGTGATATTTCATCAAAATCACTTAATTCTATGTCTCATATAAGAGTGAAAAACTGAGGCTTTTTTCAACTCCATTATTTCATCTCCAACTTTTAACTTTCAAACATCAAAGGGTAAGTTTTAAAAATCTAATAAGTCATTTATGGTGGAGGGAGGGTCATGGACTTTCCTCCAGTCACTCAGGTAGGGTCAAGGGGAAATATCTGGAGCATCAGGGAGAGTAAAAAAAAGTCTCCTCTGATAAGTAAAGAACAGTCCCTTACCTGCCTCCCTCTGCTTAAAC
Organism: Epinephelus moara; assembly: GCF_006386435.1. Classification (NCBI taxonomy): domain Eukaryota; kingdom Metazoa; phylum Chordata; class Actinopteri; order Perciformes; family Serranidae; genus Epinephelus; species Epinephelus moara. The sequence continues at coordinate 719,473 of NC_065519.1, read as the reverse complement.
AACAGAGAAGGCATTTATAGACTAAAAAAAGTCAGATTTACTCAGGTGCTCACAAACATTATAAAAAAAACTTTGTAGCATTAAAAAATATTTATTTTTATAGTTGTTTGATTGAGAAACATTCAAGTTGGATTTAATTGCAGCCTAATTAAAGCTGGTCCATCAGAGTCAGTCAGGTTTCATCGGTGTGCTTTGATGTTAAACATGTTCACACTGCAGCATCAGTACCTGCTGACAGGTGTGTGACCTTTAACCCTGTGTTTCCGTTAGACACTCGGTAGCGCGCGGTGGGCGGGGTCAGCACCCGTCAGGCACTGTGAGGACTGAGCGCGTGCTGTCACGAACACCTGGTGATGGCCGGTGAGCACTTCACGAGCCTGACGGGACTCTTTTGTCTCCTCTAAATGTAGCCACCGGACAGACACACACAGCAACGTTTAACCGTGAAGAAGTGACGTCAACCCGGTGAGAGAAGCAAACCTGACGGTAACTGGAGACCGGAGCCGGGATGAGGAGTGTCAGAGACGATGGAGAGGTGACGGAGGAGTCGGTTAATCAGTTTACATCAGGTAGGACCAGTTTAATGTTTTTAAACTTCATGTTAACGGTTTTTAACGTGTTTCAACTGTCGGGACATCTGAAGGTCTGTGTGAGGGTCACAGTGCTGCTGTCTAAGGGACTGTTCTCTACTCACCACGGTCAGAGAGGAGGCTCGAGTCTGACTGTGGTTATGTGTTTGTTTATGTATTGTGAGCCTCCCTCCACCGTAAATGACTTATTAGATGTTTAAAACTTTGATGTTTGAAAGTTAAAAGTTGGAGATGAAATAATGGAGTTGGAAAAAGCCTCAGTTTTTCACTCTTGTCATGCAGACAGTTTATTTTTGAAATGAGACGTAGATCAAAGTGATTTTGATGACATCACTATTTTGAGCTCAGATTTGATTATGTGTTTTTTTCTGATGGAAGTGTTTGTCACACATGATGTGTTCAAGGACTGTCAGAAATTGAGAACTCCAACAACACTTCCTGTCCTCACAGTCTCCAGCTGTGATCACTGGTGTCGTTTTTGCAATTTTAAAAGAAAACATGGGGGCTTCAAAGATTTAACAAATCAGCAGTAAAATAAATACAATATACAAGCATGTAAACCTGTAGCCCCTCCCCTCAGCCAAAATAAACAACACAAGCCCCTCCCCCAGTGCTTAAAGAATTGTTTATCATGCCTCCCTGTTTTTGCATCTCCCTGCAGCTGCACTAGAGGAGGGACACTTTACTGAAGAGGACAGTTAGAGTAGAAACAAGATTCTGGAAACAGTTTAATGTAGTTTGACTTGTTTTTGGTTCATATATCTAAACTGTTACACTCATTTAGTCAAAGATAACGTACAGCTGGAAACCTGCAAACACCTTTTTAAACAGGAACTGTGCAAATTAGCAGGAAAGCCCAATCAGTCTTTTTTCAGCATTGGCAGTATAAAAACAAATCGGGGAGTGCAGCAAAATGCCGCCTACCTACTTTTGTTTATACAGAATGTGCCTTTTTCGGGGCAATGGGGGGCGTGAGCAAGTAACAAAACGTGTAGCTCAGCGTGTGACGTAAACAGTGACGTGGGAGGGAAGCCGCGGCTGGTCAGTCCTTCGGCGATTCTCTCGTAAGTCGGCCCGTTCTTCACCGTCCCCGTCATCTGACGGTTAATGGCCTCTTCGTTTGCGAGGACAAGGAGGGCGCGCAATTCCTTGTCTCCCCAGTTGCTCATCTTTACAGTGTCTGTCAGGTTTGTGTTTCCCTCTTGCTACTAGCTGCTCGCTAATTCCTGCTATCAGCTGTTTCCTGTTTATCCACCGCCAGTGGCTCGCACGTGCGGCGTCATCAACAGCTCCTCCCACAAGTCATCAACAGCTCCTCCCGTTGCAGAAGGCCGCCTCGGTCTGTTTAAACTAAAAGGGTTCCACCAATATGTCTACCCTACGAGGCGGAAAATTGGACACCTCGGATCAACTCGCCAATCCGGCTCTGTGTGTCTAAACGCTCGCAGCTTGCCGGCAAAATGGCCCAACATTCGCCGAAAACCTGGCAGTGTAAAAGGGGCTTATGATATCTACCGTACTGTCTCAGATGATAAATAAGACTCACAGAAGGCAAAATAAAACGCCCTCATTTCTTGATAGAATTTAAAGATTGTAAAGGCAGGTCGCAGTTTTGTGCTTTTTGTCATCTGAGTCCCACACCAGAAATCCCTGACCAAGTGCTGGTATTCATCGACTTCAGAGTGAGACTAGGTAGATTAAGTGTCATCTATCAGTGAGGATTACAGATTACAACCATCTGAAACTTCTCTTGGTCAGAATTCCTTCAGTGTTGATTGTTGAGGAGCTGAATTATCCTCAGAGTCTCTTCCTCTCAGAAACAAACACACCAGCTGATTTAAACTGGTAAAAGCCAGTGCTGCTTGTTGCTGAGGGGCTAATTACAGTGGTTGATGCAAAAATATGACTGTGTCTATCCAGAGTCAGTGTTTGGTTTGTCCGCTCTGGGCTACTGTAGAAACATGGTGGTGCAACATGGTGATCTCTGTAGACGAGGACCTGCTCCCTGTGTAGATATTAACAGCTCATTCTGAGGGAACAAGAAAACAACCATTCTGATGTTTAGATGATGAAACGCTGAAGAATACACCCTGTTAAGATTAATTTAAATCCTTCACCCCGGAGCTTTAAAGCGCTGTGTTGACATCGCTGCAGGTTTTCACTCAGGACATGATGTGTCAGATGATGTGTGAGGAAGGCAGCAGGTCTCATAATATATGGACGGAGGAATGTGGAGCTCACAGGAAGAGTAAACAGTCACTGGTGCCAAAACACGTGTAAACAAGCAGCTTTACATCGAACAAACAGTGAAATGTGGCGTCTCTGAAACATGGTGCGCTCCAGTGTTTACAGCCTCACGTTTACATTTCAGGACCTCTGGGAAAATATGAAACCATGAAATAAGCTGTAGGTAAACTTTACCTTTAAATCAGCTTCACATCCTGGATCAAGTTCATCGGACAGATCGGACAGGCCACAGATCATGTGACGCAGCACTGTGTTCCCATCAGACGGGTTAAAATAGGAGGAAACACAAGTGCAGCAGTTTCATAAGACACAGACCAGACAGTCTAAATCTATATGATACATTAATCTATATGATACAAGACATTCATGTCGTTAAGTTTTTCTTTTTGTTCCATTTGTGCCGACAAACTGTCCTTTCACTGCGTGCTGACTCTGTGACGATTTCATGTGGAGAAAACTAATAAACACACAGGTGTAGGAGTCAGTTTAAAATGATCAGTCCATTAATTAATCACTGGCTCAGCAGACAAATGATCAGATAATCAATCATTTAAGTCATTTTTAAAGCAAAGAAGCTCAAAGTGCTGTTTTCACTTTTATACAACTGTTAATTAAATAAAGTTTTTTTTGAGTGTTTATCAGACAAAACATGAAATTTGAAGACAGATTCTGGAAAGTTGTGAGGGACATTTTGTTTTTTACTATTTTCTTACATTTCATAAACTAACTGGTTCATTGGGTCAGTTTATTTTCTGTATTTATTTATCCACTATTTTATATCTTAATGTTTTTATATCGTATCCACCCAGCTGAGCTTTTATGTGTTCGAATCCAAACATTCAAATTTTCAATTCAACCTTTTCCCACGTGAGCTGATGAAGGTTTCTGTGCGATGACATCGCTTCATATAAACCGTCTAACCGCTCTAATGTGTCTCTCTGTCATTGAGCCCAGACTTCTTTTAAAATTATATCTATCTTCCAAATTGTTTCTGTGTTGCTTGGCAACAGTCCAGTCCCGGTGTGGTTGCAGAACTGTTTGTGTGGGCGGAGCCTAATAAATCTGTTGCTGCTCTTTACAGTTAATAAATGGAGCCTGAAGAGCTGTTGTATTAAAGTGATATCCCACTGAAGGTTTTGCTGTTGGACTGAATATTAGACCTGATTATCTACGACTGGATCACAGCCGTGCAGATATTCAGTCCAACAGCACGACCTCCAGTAATAAAATGTCAGAGAACAGTTTGCTTCATCCTGTAGGCTCGCAGTAGGTGTCTTCTTTACGGCTCCTACATCAGAATGAAGTCCAGGTGTTTGAAGCGTTCACAGACAGACACAGTATTAGCCTTCTGACCTCCCTTTGCCTTATCTTGTAGTTTTAATTGGTCATTGCAGAGCAGAGTCTTTGCAGCTCTGAATCCTCACAAAGTTCACAGAAACCTGAATCCTGCGACCTTGAGTTTCACCTCAACAAGCACTTTTTCCTCCGTATCCTCTGCTGTGTGTATGTGTGTGTGTGTGTGTGTGTGTGTGTGTGTGTGTGTGTGTGTTGTGTAACTGTCAGGATTACCTCTTTTTTTTTTCTCGATGCCATTTGGCTGGCGCTTTCATCCCGAGCTCCTCGTGGACTCGAGAGTGCATACATGTTGTTGTGATCCGGTGGGAGTCGAGCTTCTATCTCTGACGCTGTTAACGCGGCGCTCTACATGTTGACCTCCTCAGGAGAATACACCCCGACCTTGTTAGTACTGTACGCAGTACGAAAACATGCTGCAGGGTCGAGACGCAGACGACAGGATGTTAATGGTTGATTACATTTTTAAATGGAATCCAAGGTTAGCTGTTACTCAGTGGAGGATACAGTGAGCATCTGTGTCTTACAGTTGGTACAGTAAAGCCTGTGTGTAACTGTAACTTCATGAGACTTGACTCATGTGCAGATGCAATGACTCCTAGATATGTGGTCATATACAGAACAAATCCTCCATGTTTACACACTAAAGGGACTGAAACAGGCTCAAACAGCGTCTCTGTGCCGGCGTCCTCCAGTCCATTATCCAGGTTGCACAGGAAGGCAATCCAGGCACTCCAAAAATACAGAAAACCAGGAAGGAAGTATTAAAGAGCCTTTATTGTGGTGGTGAAATCATTAAAGAGCCAACATGTTTGGGCCAGTCCAGGCCTTTGTCAGGGCTTCAAAAACATAACACAACACAACAAAGCTACGACCTCATGAGTAAATAAATTTCAATAATGGCAGAATGGAACGAATCGATTATAGAGTGAAAGAATTCTCTGTCAACATCAGGATGTATTTAATGGCCACACAAACAATCACCATCTACAACGCTGCCTCCATTTAAAGGTACAATATTACGACCTCCTCCACCGTCGCCTCGTTTGTTGTGAAACGTCTGACTCCGCCCTCTAGAGCCATCTGTTGACTGTATCTGTGACACTACCATATAAGATGGACGCTGCGTCTCCACTAACCCCAACTGTACAGAAGTGAAGCTAAAATATCCTGGATATGGCAGCAGCCATCTTGTTCTGGTGACGTCATTTGGAGCAAGTTTCCCGCCCATACTCACATCCAACCAATCGCAAGCAGCGCCGCTGAATGTGAGCCCACTGATTGGCTCACACAGTTGTCAATTATGTTGTTAAAATCACTGTTTTATAGCGTTGAATAACTAATTAACTAACTAACTAATTATGGAGTGGCTGTGGCTCAGAGGTAGAGCAGGTTGTCCACCAATTGGAAGATCGGCGGTTCGATCCCCGGCTCCTCCTGTTTGCATATCTAAGTATCCTTGATCAAGAAACTGAACCCCAAACTGCTCCTGATGGCTGTTCAGTCGGTGTGTGAGTGTGTGTGCATCAGGGGCAATTTCTCTGAGACAAGGGAGGCTGAACTTCCCCTAAAATTCTATAGAAGAAATGGTCAAATATGCACTATTGAATTTACATTAAAATAAGAATTCACGTTGCATTAAACGTGCGCTAGGATGCGTTTCACATCATGACTATGATTTTCAAACGTCAGCTGTTTATAACCAGTTTTCAAACGCGACCTCCCTGTCATACATTCTCGTGTCAGCACGGTGGACGTGGAGCCTCCAAGCATTCCTATGAGACAGCACTGAGCAGGCTTGTTTCATGCAGCAAAGCGAGACGCTCATTGGATAAATGTGACAAAATGGAGCAGTAGGCGGGAGAGGACGCTTGGTGTCTGCATGATGATTGGAGGAATTGTCTAAAAGGCTGAACCCCTTTGTGATTGACAGCACTTTGGAAATACACACGGGCCGCATTTCGAGCTCAGTCCCATCTTGATATTTTTGAGTGGAGTCTTCTGACAGAGTGCCGTCCAGAGTTCCTTATTTCCATAAGTTATGATGTAAACTTAAAATGAGCTTCCCCTGTTTGAAAGACCAGCAGCTGCCACTGGTGTGAATGGTTACTGAGTAGCAGGTGGCACCTTGTACGGTAGCCTCGGGCACCAGTGTGTGAATGGGTGAATGTGACGTGTAATTTTAAAATGCTTTAAAAGGTCAGAAGACAATAAAAGTGCTTAACAAGTGCAGGTTTATTTACCATCTATATAGTAGCAGGAACCAATAGGAGGCCGTCACATGACCCAGATGGCAACACGTCAGGTGAAACAAATAGAAAATGTAGAAAAATAAGTTTTTAAAAACACAGAGTAACATGAGATGAGATAAATCTCAACACACACAGGCTGTGAGAAATACGGTGAAGCCTGTAGAACAGAGACAATGAAGTCTTTATCCTCATTAAGATCAGGATACTGATTTGTCAGCTGTCATGTCGTGGATACTTTGAAACTTTACCGTTCTTTATGTTTCAACAATCCTGCGATGAACGTTTGGTTATGTTGAGGTACAAAAACCACCTGTTCATGGTGAGGAAAAGATCAGGTTTAGGACTAAAACACCTGGTTCTGGTGCCACCATCTCCGCTGGAAACGCAGCAATATCTCTGTAAAAACTGACCACTATTAACGGTGGAGTCACGGTGACGGGTCGCTTAAAAAACGCCCACGTTTGGTGGCTAATAATCAGCTGGAAAACAGATGGTTTGGTAGTCGGTCTGAACAGCGTTCTGCAGCTTGATTGAACGTAGATTATCTGATATGGAACTACAGAGATGGCATGAGAAATTGCAAAGTAACCCTTTATGTGATAGTTATAAATTGTTTAAAACTGATTTCACTTTTGAACCTTATCTGATTATGTTAAGACCTGCCGAAAGAGTTTGTTTGTCTAAGTTTCGGTGTGGAAATCATAAGTTACCTATCTCTGAGCGCAGGTATGATCGTGAAAATGTCCCTCGGCAATGTACTCTTTGTTTGACTGGCAATCGAGGAGACGAATATCATTATGTACTTGTGTGTTCTTTTTTTGATAAAGAGAGAAGAGAGCTGGTCGGACAGTTCTATAGAGCAAATCCAAATATTTATAAGTTTCAAAAGTTAATGTCATCTCGAAAAGTAAAGGTCTTGTCAAATTTGTTGAAACTTTAAAAGAAAATCTTGGATAGTTTTTCTTGATTTGCTTTGACTTGTATGTATGTATACAAATTCTGTTTTATTTATTTTGCTGTGCATTGGCTGCCGCCTGGCCTGATTTGTTAATGTTATTTTTTGTTGTCTGCCCCTTATACCCCGGGGAGGGGTCAAAAGCCTTTATTTTTTTAATAAATAAATAAAAATAAAGGCATCTCGCTGAGGTGTCACACCCTCGACTAGGGATGCACCGAATATTCGGTAACAGAATCAGAATCAGAATCAGAATCAGAAATACTTTATTGATCCCCGAGGGGAAATTATTTATGTTACAGGTGCTCCTTGCAAGAGAGGAAAGATACGTGAAAATATAAGAAATTTAAACAGTAGTATTAACAAATATATAGTTAAATAAACAGGAATTATTAACAAACATAAACGTAAATAAATATATATATATACATATATATATTGTAAACCGAATATATTCGGCCGAATATTGCAAAAAAACACACATTCGGTATTAGGTGGAATAAGTGAAAAGCAAGGCCGAATAATAGCGGCGTGTTTTGATAACGCAATCAAACAGCGTGCGGTGACGGACGGATTAAAATGTCGGCAGTGTGGTGATATTTTAGTCCGTCAACGCACTCGCATTTGCGACTAAAAATAGTTTTGTGCGGGCAAAATAAATCATTCAGCACGCTGTGTGAGTACAGATTTCAACCAGCAGCAGAAACGAAACGGCGCATCCTGCCGGTTGTGGGTTGAACGGGGGTCACAGACATGGACAGGAATACGTATTCCTGTCAAATACGGCGGCGCATTATAACGGCTCACCGGCGACGGAGAAGTCCGGCTCCAGGTGAATAACTTGTTGTCATGACTGCCCAAAAGTACCTGAACAACTGAGCCGTGGCGGCACACAGTATGTGGCGTATCAGAGGAGAAACGAGCCGTTCACATTTCTCTCTTTGTGTCCACAAAGCTCACCGCACTTTAGGGACTGTTCTTTACTTATGAAGGGACTGTTCTTTACTTATGAAGGGACTGTTCTTTACTTGTCAGGGGAGGAGGGTGACTGGTTGATTTTTATTTTATTTATTTATTTTATTTTGATCCCCCCTATGTTAATCACTGATTGATGCTGTTTTTGAAGTATGAATAAGTCAATAAGTAATTTATTCCATTGAAATATCATTGATGTATTATAGAAAAGTGATTTATCTTTTTATAAATGACAAAAGGCACATCTGCCTCATTTTCGCTGTGGTATCCTGATACTACTCAGAACCGTGATATTTTCACTGGTATCATACCATGGGTCCCAATTTTGGTACCGTGACAACACTAATCTGGAGGGGGTTCATCTGCAAAAACTAATGAAAAACTAAAAAACGGCATTCGGTATTCGGTACTCGGTATTCGGCCAAGCGTTTAATATTATTCGGCTTCGGCTTCGGCCACACATTTTCATTTCGGTGCATCCCTACCCTCAACCATCTCCTCCACGTCCTGATGACACAGTCAGCTCAGCTACTGCGCCACTTCAGAAACGTTTCTGTGATACAGATGAGATGTACAAATTTAACGTATGTGTGGTTCACAGAAACGTACGATAGCAACGTTTCCTCCTGGTGACTGAGCTGCTGTGTGGCTGTGATGTAATGTCTCTCCATGTGCAGTGATTATTACTTTATTGAGAAAATAATCAGCAAATTAATTCAGTAAAATAATTGTTGGTTGCATAACTGTTGACTCAGACAGTATTTTTCTTCCCTTATGATTTTTAATGGAAGGACGAATTTCTCCGTGCATGTTGGAGTAACCAGGCAACTTAGGTGAACTTTAAAACTGAGTCTGTGCGATTCACTGAGTGACAAAGAAGCTTTTCATTTTTCAAAATGTTTTCCAAGCTGAGATCATCAAGCTTCACAAAATCTACCTTGGAAAAATTGTTTTTCTGTGCAGAAGTATTTATGAGTCCAAACTCACAGCAGGGTTTTAGGAGCTCACCAAGGTCTGAATTTATTCACAATTTAATCATTTGTCCTTACTGATACAAAGCAACAAATATTATGTAAGTAGAGTTACCTCACCTCACCTCCTCTGCCTCCTCTGTCCGTCCTCAGTAACTGTGGCCGTGGTGTGTTCATGGACACGTGGGAATTTGGTTCACAGTGTTAATTGTTTGTTAAGTGTCGTTCATTATTGGCTGTCTGGCAGGACGGCAGCAGAGTCAAGTGGGGAAGACGTTAATCGATCCGCTCAGACACAGTGACTCACTTAGCGTCCTGCTCCCTCCGTCGCTCTGAGAGGCTCTTTATGTGGCATGTGAAACACATGCCTCATCTTGTCGGGTTAAACTGAAGGAGGCCTCATAAAGCTACAAGCTTACACTTATAAAGATGAACTTAAGATAAGAATAACAGCCTCTGATGTGAAATACAACACGTGTGAAAAACACAGAGGCAACAAACAGATGGTTCATTTGTGTTCTATAATTTTTTTCCTTAAAAAAATGTATTTTAAATCTTTAAAATGTCAAAAATGAGCTCTGTTCTCAGAGAAATATTTCAGAAATGCAAATGTAATCAGTCCACAAAGATATGAGAAAGGCACCCATCATTAATAATGATAAACTTTATTTATATATCACTTGTCATACAAGAAATGCAGCACAAAGTGCTTCACATGAAAATAATGAACTCAAAAAAGACTTAAAACCATGAATCATTAAATCCAGTAAGATCCAACATTTTAAAGAGCTGCAGCAGCGTGAAGCATAGAAAGAGTGTCAGATCTGTATGAGGAGAGTCAGAGCGATTTAAAGTCTAAAGTCAGCAGATAAAAATATTTAGCGAGCAGCTTCTCTGATATCTGCAGGTCGTGTGGTCACAGTTTGATAAAGGCTGCGTCACCGATCTTCTTCCAATAAACCAGCAGCAGATGATCAAGGGAGTTAGTGATGTAGCTCGGTCCCAGCCCATGGAGGGCTTTGTATACAAGGGGGAGGAGCTTAACATCAACTGTTAATGTAACAGGAAGTCAGTGCAGAGCAGCTCAGACTGGCCTCATGTGCTCTCTCCTCTTGGTTCTGCTTCATAGCTGCAGAGTTTCAATCAGCTCAAGTCTCTCAGTAAAAAGTTCGTCACAGTCGAGTCGGCTTCAAATAAAGACATGAGTCAGTTTCTCTGCATCTGTTTCGTTTAGAAGTGGCCGCACCTTAGCTGTTTCTGTTTCTGAGGTGTCGTCACCGTCATCATTACACACAGGTTTGTTGCCTTTGGTATCACAAAAATGTCGTATCAGTCGATGTCGATATTTGTCACGCTAAAAGGTCAAATCATTATGAAAACAGTTGAACAGTTGAAGAAAACAGACGGTTTATTGTGTTTAAACTTTAATTTACTGTCACAATAATTGTTTTCAGCTGACCTCAGATTTGTGAAACTGTTTGACAAATGCAGTTTCACAAATCTGAGGTCAGCTGAAAACAATTTTGATCCAAATAGTGTCAATAAATAAAACAATAAATAGACAAAGACTTAATTCAGGTCAGCGGCACATCACACTCTGCACACATGTTTCAAACATTCTGTAAGTGTTTCAGCTGACGATGGAAACAAAACAAACGGCCCAGCGTCTCTTATTAAACCCACAGATTTCTCTCATTTTAAACATTGTTGGAAACATTTGGAATAATCAAAGTACGCACCTTAACCTAACACATAAAATGGTCGTGTCGTTGTTTTACATTTCATATGCAGATAAATTAGATATAATATCAATGAGTATGTCATTAGTGTGAAGGTGCACAGATGATGAAGGTAATATCTGTATTCGACCCCTTGGCTCCATATCAGTGTGTGTGTGTGTGTGTGTGTGTGTGTGTGTGTGTGTTTTGTTTGAATGCATCTTTGTGGGTTTCATGACAGGCGCATTTTGTTATTCTCCTCGGCGAGCGGCACTCGGCCAGCATCTGAAAGCGGACAATGTGCGGCAGGAGCCAGGGAGGAGGAGAGGAAATCCCACCCAGTGTTTGTCCACTAACTGTGTCTTTGCTGTCTTCCTGCTCGCAGCACAACACAACAAGGTGCCCTTTGCAGTTTATTGCAGCGTCTTTAATGCGCTCTGTAGGTGCACTGAATGTTAAAGCTCTCTGCACAGTGACTTTATTTTCTCCACCACTAAAGGCTTCTAATCTATTTTCATAATAGTGACATGAACTCCTGCAGAAATATTAATAGCTCCAAGTAGGAGCCGTAGTGGTGGCGGATAAATGAAACACTTGTGCAGGCTGAATGATGAACTTCAGGAAATTATAATTTTCTCTAAAAGAGATGGGCGGTGATTTTCAAATTAATTCCTGAAGCACACATCAGATAGTGAGAGAAGCACATGCAGTATTATTACCAGTGTTATTAGAATGACCATGACTATTAATCTACAATCATTTGGACATTGTGTTAAGGACCGAGTGAAATATGACCCACGGCCCACTTACTGATGTCCACGCCGTCTGTTATAGAAATATGTTCTTAATGAACGTCGTCCGGACTCAGTGCAGAATGTAGCTAATATCTCACCATGAGACTGAGCTCCAGCTCAGCTCGGGCTGACCTAATACATTTCAAACCGGTTTGATATGACCAGAAAACACCGACCAGAGCGGTACACCGAATCTTACCAGGTGTTGCATTGACTCAGCAATCGCTCCTGAGTGACACATGATGACACCGTGTCCCAGGGACAAACTTTCATGTTGTAACGTGTAACATCAGAGCTCTCTGTCCACATTGAATCTATTAAACCCTACACTTCTGTTACATCATTTTAACAAACCAAGTAGCTTCAGCTGTGAGCTCCACATCAGACTGGAGACGCCACCGTACCTGCTGTCTGCCCATGTTCTCAGCTAGGGCTGGGCGATACGACAAATTAGAAGAGAACCATTTTGTTATTAATTTAAGAAGATAGAACTGGAACAAAATAAGTGAGACAGTTTTACATGTCAGCCCAGAGAGACTAACTCTGCCATGTTGTCCTAAAAACATATGAACCTTCTCGTAAACAAACGCAACGTGTGTGCAGGTCGACACACTGACCAGGAGACAGGATGAGTTTCACTGACTCAGTTCAGAGTTAAAAGTGTGTGTGTCAGCATCGTTTCCCCATCAGGGCTTTTGGAGACGTAAAGACAACAAACATTTCCTCTGTGTGTGTGTGTGTGTGTGTGTGTGTGTGTGTGTGTGTGTGTGTAAAGGGTATCTCACTGAAGAGGGAAAACATGTAGGGGAAACTGGAGGTCAAAGGGGAAGGCCAGGGGCGGAGCACCAAACTCTGGGCCCTATGCATCAGCAGTCTCTGTGGGCCCCAGCCCATCCTCTCTTCATCCATGTCTCTCTCACACACCTTTAGAAAATTATTTTACAAAGTCAGTTTGCTTTATTTTGTAATTTCTTTTCTGTTTTTGAACCCTGATTTCTCTTTGTTGGGTAAAGACATGACAGTGTACGTTGGTGCTCCAGCAGCAGACACTCGCTCAGCTTCATCCTAGTGCAGAGGGACTAAACATGTGCCTGTAAGGGACTGTTCTTTACTTGTCAGAGGGAGGGGGGGGGGGGGGGGGGTTGTGACTTCAAGTTAAAAGTTAAAGATGAAATCCTGGAGTTGAAAAAAGCCTCAGTTTTTCACTCTTGTCGTGCAAACCGTTTATTTTTGATGAAATATCACTGTTTAAGCTCAGATTTGGTTACGGTCTATTATCTGATGTTCGTTGCACATGATGTGTTCAAGGACTGTTCACTATTTGAAAATCCAATGACATAAGCCCCTCCCCAGTGCTTAAAAAATGATTTAACCATCTGTCCCCCTTTTTGCACCACCCCTTCTCTTCTCGTAAATAACGAACAGTCCCTGAAGCCTCCTACAGACCGAGATTTTATCAGTCTGATAAGTTTAGTGCAGCTACACTGTGTCACATGGATCTAATGAACTTGTGTACGACAGGTTTGATGTCTGCAGACTGTACGATGACAACAGCTTCATACACTGAGTGATGCTGCACGGGTTATTATTATCGTTGATAAAAATAATAAAATGTCATAAAAAATATAGATAAAATATCTGTAAAATATTTTTAAAAAGTCTGAAAAATGTTGATAAAATATCAGAAAATAAGTTGAAAAAATGTCCATAAAAAAAAAAAAAAGTCCAAAAAATATCACAACAATGTTGGTAGAATATTTGAAGAATATGCTTCGTCCATCTTGACTCGATCATGGTCAGAGCTGGAGGACACATCACAAGGTTTTCCTCACATTTGTTTTAGCGCTTTAGTTTTGCCTCCATGGCGAGCTGCTATCTGTCTGTTTGATTGGCTCATTTCATGCTGCGTTTCTATTGGTTGGTTAGTAGACGTAGGTGGTGACAGTCACACTGTCAGAATTTGATCCCAGGCTGTCTTTGATCACAGACCGTGACAACGACCATCCTTGAACCTCTCTGACTGTGACGTAGGACCACTGTTTTAGAGCCACGCAAAAGATATGATTTATTCCGCAAGTTTAAATTTAGTTGTGGCACTAATTAATTAGAAATAAAACCTTTTCATTTCAGGCTGTTTGAGGGCCCCCCTCCCTCTGGGGCCCTTGGTAATCAGTCCCACTTCCCCCCCTCACTTCGACGCCCCTGGGCTGCTGTCTGTATTTTACTGCTGCATCTTCTCTCTGCACATTTCTGTATCTGACCACTCAAAGATCAGACATGTGTCCATGAGGTCATCAAACTGAGCTCTGTGCTGACTCACTGTGCTGCTGACTGGATAGAAACACATGTCAGCTGAAATCTTTCACTTCACTTCATTTTGCTTCAACTAGTTTATCCTGTAAAAAAACTGGAGTGACAGTTGTGCACCTGTTTGGAGCGTCTGCAGCTTCCAGCAGAGGGCAGTGTGTGTGTGTGTGTCCGTGTCCGTGTGTGTGTGTGTGTGTGTGTCACTGAACATCATTTACGCTGTTGAGTGTGTGTGTGTGTGTGTGTGTGTGTGTGTGTGTGTGTGTGATGATATTCAACATCTTTACCTTAGAAATCCTGAGTCATCCTCCACCTTCATTTGCATCAGTGTGTGTGAGTGTTTAATGTAAACCTGCACAGGACTGAAACTACTGATCACACCTGCAGTCAGTCAGTCAGTCAGTCAGTCAGTCAGTCAGTCAGTCAGTCAGTCAGTCAGTGGCCTCTGATACACAGATTGTACTTATTACCTACGTCTGATTTGCATCACAGAGACATTTATCCTCCTTTTATTTGTCATTTATTCGCTTTTTCTCCGCTGCTGACTTTGTGTCCCCTCGGGGGTCGATAAAGTCTTTTTATTTGGACATGATGAGGAATATTTATGGGGGCAGCAGGAGCCCAGAGGTGTGTTTGAGGGTTGCTGGTTCAGATCTGAGCACAGTCACGTGCCCTTGAGCAGGCAGCCTCAGGTGGCTGCTGTGAATAAACGTGTGTTGTGAGCAGACTGATGAACAGTGTGTGTGCTCAGTCAGCCTTCCCCGTTTAAATGAGGGGGGAAACTTCCACACTTCGCTCGCTGCACTGGAATTCTCATTTCACATGTCAGGCGGTTTGTTGTGTCGTGCAGGTTTCCAGGTCAGCTTACTCTAAGTGAGCAGGTGGGATTTACTGTGCAGCTCTGTGCTGGGGCTCGTGGTTGTTGAGGATTGATTCTGTCAAACTCTAGGCCGCCCTGGCATCCATTATCTCCACGCCAAACACACACAAGGTACCAAAACGAACAATTTGTGACAAGGTGCGCCCACACGGCTGCTGGTTACTGTGCTGCAGGAGTGGGAGCCTGCAGACGGTGGGTTCAGGGACAGGTGGACTTTTTGGATACGGACTCAGTTGTAGCATTGTTTAGTTTGAACCAATCTAGGTTTCGGCACTGGACTGAAAAATACTGACGCATTTGATTGGATTTTTACACCTACCCTTATAAACAGACCTCCCACAGGCCAACTCATCCTCACTGTGACCTCATCACATGTCCACGTTTGGTCATGGACTTTCCACGTCCACATATGACGTCCAAGGTACCCTGGGTGTGTTGGTTGTTGACGTTCTGGGACGCCGTGTCAGCTTCAGTGCTGTGCAAACATAGTGTCTCACATGTTGATTTGTGTTTAGCTGTAGATAAAAACAAGGCGATAAGAAGTTTCCAATAATGATTGTGTTTCTGAGCGTATTGTTTGTAGACAGAAGCTGCAACGTGAGCACACTTCCTGTTGTCTGAGTCACTGCTGCTCTGATGGAGCCAGTTTCAGGACAATGGAAGGTCAAAGATCAGGCCTGGTACCAAACCTCAGAACATGAAACAAAAAACATGCTGCAGATGGTCATCTGCTGTCCGCAGTGGGACGGGGAGAGATTATCACCACACTGAGAGTTGAATTTCACAGTCCAGTGTTTTCCCAGCCAGAAGAAAATGTTTGCATTGTACGTTTCTGCAAACCACGAATACGTTACATCTGCACGTTTCTTACAAATCACATCAGTGTCTCCAAAGTCTAGTTTAGACCAAAGATTCAGGACAAGACGAGTTGAAACAAACAACTATCCTTTAATAAATTCAAATTCAAACTGCTGTCAACACTCCGTTCTGTATCGTTGAAAAAGCTGAAGGTTCACAGGAAGTGACCACCATGAGACGGTGTATCATCTCTAGTCGACAGCTCTCTGTGCTTCTGATCTGTAACGTCGACAGGAAGTGACCGCCATGAGACGGCGTATCATCTCTAGTCAACAACTCTCTGTGCTTCTGATCTGTAACGCTGACAGGAAGTGACCACCGTGAGACGGCGTATCATCTCTAGCCGACAACTCTCTGTTCAGGGCGCCTCATTAGATCCATACTAACCAACGTACAGCGCTCAGATTCAGTCCCGTAAAGGTGCCCTCCAAACATGAGGATACGTCAGGGCTGTCGAATGATTAGTTCTTTAAGACGTGATGGATTATTAGATGTTAGTAGTGAAGCGTAAATAATCACATTAATTGAATGTTTAAAATTCCATTATTTTGCATTTCCAAACAGTTTTAAGTCCATATTAAGGAGGTGAAGTGATTCTACCAAAGTGTTTTGATTTGGAAACAAATTTATGCAGAGAAATTAACTTTATGAAAATGACTTTTTGATTTCTTTATTTCAAATCAGAGCTGCACTGCTGCAACAGTGAGGTCAGAAACCAGGACTTATGCCAGGGTCACACTACACAATATCAGCCTGATTATTACCTGACGCAGCGTCGTAAGGTGTCGGTTGTTGATTTTCTGTTCATCTTCCACGACTTCTCCCGTCACAGCCGTCACTTTGACCAATAGGAACACAGAGCGATCTGTTGCCATGGAAACTGTCGGACAACAACAGCCCAGCCTTTTAGATATTTCCTGTAGGGACGTTAGCACACAGAGTGAAAAGGAAACAGCAGAGGCACTTTATCAACCCACTGA
This sequence comes from Epinephelus moara, assembly GCF_006386435.1. NCBI lineage: Eukaryota > Metazoa > Chordata > Actinopteri > Perciformes > Serranidae > Epinephelus > Epinephelus moara. Next base: position 702,593 of record NC_065519.1, on the reverse strand, counting down.
GTACTGCCATTAGCATCAAGCTAGCAAAGAATGTTCTTTCTTCATAATGGAGGATATAAAGGAATCAAACTCACAGATAGTGTCTGGGCCTTTACTCAGCACAGCTGCAGAGGCTACCAGCTGCATCTCAAATACACTACACCATTTATCACTCTGGTTTTAGTTTGAGTCCTTTCAAATTAAAAGCCCCTCATCATTTGAGCTGTGAGAATCCCTTCATTTTCCAAACAGGGTTTTATTTTGAAACATTTGCAAGAACGTCCTGTGGAGGATTCAGTGACTCCGCCCATTTGTACATTACTGCAGTAACAGTAAAAAGTGTAATGATAACATCTATATATAATATAATCTCTGATTCATTCAGGTCCTGTATGTGTCAAACTATTGTCCCCCCGACAGTCACAACATGTCCACCTGAGGACGTCCCCTTAATACATCATGTACCTGTGTCTGTGTCGCTCTGCAGTCACACCTTTGGTGATATTTCAGTTCAGTTTGACACAAGGTGCAGATTACTGTTGACTCGTCTGCTGAGTTTTGGAAGCTCAGTGGTGTCTTATTTGGTGCCGTCTTATTTGGAAGTGTCCTGCAGCAGCAGGAAGCAGGAAGCTGCTGCAGGGGCTTGATTACAAGTAAGGGTGCTGAGAAGAGACACAATTACAGCATGTGATAAATGCATTTTTTTTTTTTTTTAAAGATATTTTTGGGGGCATTTTTAGCCTTTAATGGATAGGACAGACAAGTGTGAAAGGGGGAGAGAGAGAGAGAGGGAGTGACATGCAGCAAAGGGCCACAGGCTGGAGTCGAACCCGGGCCGCTGCGGCAACAGCCTTGTACATGGGGCGCCTGCTCTACCACTAAGCCACTGGCGCCCCGATAAATGCATTTTAAAAAATGTTCACATCGTGATTAAGGCATTGACGCTGACAGCCCTGGTGTATGTTGAAGAGCGTGTGTGGTCATATCTCTGCTGCGTATGTGTGTGTGTGTGTGTGTGTGCGCGTGTGTGTGTGTGTGTGTGTGTGTGTGTGTGTGTGTGTGTTCGTCTCTGTTACTCAGAGCTGTTTTTGCCTGAGACGACATAATCAAGTTGTTCTTCTCCAAATTAAATCTGTAGCTAGTTTGTGACCTGAAATATGCCCTCATCCCCTCGGCAATACTTACAGCTCTGCACTGCACGCTGCAGCACACACACACACACACACACACACACACACACATACCCACACACACCCACACACATACCCACACACACCCACACACATACCCATACAGTGGGAACTGCAGGAGGGGATATTCTAATAGGTCCTGCAGTGATGTGTGGGGGCAGCAGAGTAACAAGAACCAGCTGCTCCCCTCGTCCTCATCCTCTGCCTCCTCTTCATCACCTTTCTGCTCCTCCTGTTTCCTTCATCTCTCATTTTTCCTCCTTTATTCCAGAGTGTTGTTATGATTATCAGCGTGCGTCGCTCTCTTCCTGTGCCACCGTACAGCACAAACAACATCAACAACAGAGACAACGCTGAAGGAGAAAAAAAAAGACTTCCCCTAATGCGCGCACACACACACACACACACACACACACACACACACACACACATCATGCATATAAAACCTGACAGGCGCACAAGCTTATAGACACACACACACAATCAGAAAGACAAAATAGACGCCTACACGTAGACATAAAGACAAGATAGACGCCAACACATGAAGACGCTGAAGTGTAGTTAAAGCACACACACACACACACACACACACACTGGGCTACTAATGAAGGTTGTTCCCAGTCAAAAGGAGGGAGCAGGATTCCCTCTCTGATTGATGACTCATTGAGGCAGTAGCTGTCGCTGTTTGTGCATCATTACTTTCTGTGCTGTATTAATACGACGGCGCTGCAGACGCAGCCACCTCAGGATCCCCGTGGCTTCTGCAAACAGGATTTAAAACCAGCGAGTGAAAAGTCTTAACAGTGGTGCAGAGGCATGTTGGCAACCTAATGAGTCGTACAGCACATCATGACATCTGGCACAAGGACAAAAGGACAGCACACACACTGCAGCAGCAGCAGCAGCAGCAGCAGCAGCACAGGCCCGCACAATGCTGGACTACAAATCAGTGAAATCACATCATTCCTGCAGGCCTGGACTCAACATGGCCTCTCGCTGCACATCACAACACTTAGGAGCAGGATCGTGTTCGCAAACGACAATGTGCTTAGAAATGGAGACTAACAGCTCAGCTCAGGATTTTCAGTTCACATCTTTTATTGTGACAGAGACTGTAGAGGAAAAGTACCGAGCCCCCGAGGTGTGTACGCGATAAACACGACGGTAAACAACTGTGTTTTAACATGTGATTAAGACGTGTCAGAGGCTGCAGTTGTTTAACAGCTTAGCAGCTGCGCTTCATAAAGGCTGCGGTTACAACAGTGTGAGAACTTCACCGTACGATAACCTTCCCAGAAAATATCGATACCACGATGACCCGTAAAGGAATGGAAACAGAATGTTCTTTCACTTTAATTGAATTTTTAAACCATTGTCTTGATGGAAGGTTGTGTAAAAAGTCTCCCTTATCCTCTGTCAATACCGTAACAATAACATTAATAATAAACTTTCTCACAAGAAATGCAGCACAAAGTGAGATCCAACATTTTAAAAGAGATGCAGCAGTGTGAAAGAGAGTTTCAGACGTGTGTGAGGAGAGTCAGAGCGAGTAAAAGGTTAAAGTGAACAGAAATGTTTTTAGTGTTCTTTTACAAATATTCAGTGAGCAGCTTCTCTGATATCTGTCAGCAGTTTGTCTGTAGATAAGCAAACGTACACTGTATGATAACTCTAAATGTTCATGTCGTGGTTTATCTTAAATCGCCCCTCTGACCAGCTCTCATTAACTGTGTGTGTGTGTGTGTGTGTGTGTGTGTGTGTGTGTGTGTGTGTGTGTGTGTGTCTTGTTTGCATTGTGGGACTCTCTGTGAAACCTGTTGGTGTTGAGCTCCGGCTCGGCTGTTTATAGAAGGTGTACAGGACCTGAGGCACGTGGTGCACTGTTAGCATTGTTGACTGTTGACTTGGAGCTCTCAGAGATTAATGTCGTATCTCCTGATTCCCATGTTGTGAATATCTCAACTGAGATCCTGCAGAAGTTTCATTTGTGCCTTTTCAACGTGAGCTGTGTTTTAGATTGTTGTGGTTCACTGTATTTAATGTGTTGCTGCTGCTGTTATTGTTCGGGCTGTCAGCTCGTTCTCTGGAAGGTTCTCTGAGACCTGCTGTAGTGATGAAGGACAGAACAGAGTGAACTCAGGAGGCTCCTGACAGCAGGCTGAACCTTTAATGTGACTGTTACACCCTGTCACATATAAACCGGACTTTATTTTTGTGGCTTGCCTTTTTTTTCTTATTGAAACAGCAGGAGGGCAGACACACACACACACACACACACACACACACACACACACACATACACACAGTAGAGGCGGTTCAGTTCAGGCAGGAGTCAATCCCAGGCCGGGGAGGGGGGCATGTGGCTCCGGGGGGTGGGGGGGGTCCCTAACTGCTCAGCTCTCTGTGCACCTTATTGCTTTCAGTGGTTAAGGTGGTTCACAAGTGGTGATTCATCACTCACTAACACACACACACACACACACGCGCACACACTCACATACCAAGCTGTGAGCTTCCTGGGGGCTGTTCCCACCTCCAGCCTCATCACACCCGCTGATGACGAGCCGCAGAGTCGCCAGAGGGTCATTCCAGGCGCCTCCCTGTGAGCTCGCTATCATCTGAAACTGTATCTCTGTTTCTAACGCACAGAGACCTCCCTCTCCAGGTATGTGGTGGAACCACCTTTAATGCCAATTAGCTGCTGAGAGCGAGGACCCTTTTTTACTCCATGTGTGGCTCCGAGCAGAAACAGGAAGCAGACCTGTCTTCAAGCTCTCAGCTGGAGACGATGGGTTAATCTGTTGGAGAGAGAGGTCGACAGCAGCGTCTGTTCAACCCCGATCACACAGGAAGTGCTTCAGCAGCTGGAGGCGTCTTTTTGTGACGGTTTTTAATTAGAATTAAACCTTTTGCTCACTGTTTTTGCTACGCGCGTCGTGTGTCTGCGCTCTAGACACCTGGCGTTTCTGCCGGAGTGCTCTGAACTCCTCAAGATGATAAAACTTCACCTCAGAAAGAGCCCCGCGTCATTACCACTTTTTCCCCATTGTCCAATGGGATGAAGTGAGAGGCGGGGCTTCTGTGGTGGTCACGACAACCAGTTTACAGTTGGTAAACAATGGAGGAGAAACTGGTGGTAGTGGTTGCTGGATACCCAGAGCTATACGACTTTACAAAGCACAGTTAGCACCATCTCAATAGAAAACAGCAGATAAGTGCAGTACTGTAAACGTCCATGATGGAGGAGAAGCTCCTGGACCAACTGGTGGTACTCCCTATGATC
>NC_065519.1:660325-694995 GCF_006386435.1 Epinephelus moara | reverse complement strand
ATAAATAGAAAATAAATCAGCACAAGAAATCTTTAAAATGTCTAACAATGAAATTAAAATAGCAGCAAGACTCCACACACTTGTGCTTTGGCCCCCTAATAAATAAAAAATAGATTAACACCACAAGACATTGTTGACATTTAACAAACAATGCAGCCTTTCCTTTTCAGTTATTTTAGTAGTGTTTTTGTAGTCCATCCATGGCTCCAATTTCACTAATTGTGCCCAAAACAATGGCCACCATGCTCTTTACTTAAACAGTAAGAGTGTAAACCAAATAAAAATATCACTCTCAAAAAACCAGAGCAGAAAACAAATAGTCAGTTTGATAGTAAGTGCTGGAGCGGATCACTGGAATGGACTGCTTGAATCGCGGAGCGCTGGGCTAGCCGGAAAACATGGATTGGATTCCGTGAAAAACTGGATCGGAGTTCTTGGATCGGCATTTTTCCATGCAGTCCGATCCGATGCCGATGCACGTTTTTGCTGATATCAGCAGCCGATACCGATCCGAATATCAGATCGGGACATCCCTAATTCAAGCTAATACTTACAATTAACTACTTACAAAGATATATGTCTTTGTTGATAAATCCTCGCTGACATACAGAACATCAACATGGCAGAAACATAAGTTAAATGAAATATTGGAATTCTTGTTGACCAATAAGAAACAATATATTAAAATGCAGAAATCTACACATACCGTAAAACTTCAGTTAAACACCCAGTCTCTTACCAGCCCGGTGTGGCTACACATTAAGGCAATAAAGGCCTGTCTCTATTAGAGGCCTGGTCTGGCTGCCAAACAGGAATATCTGTAGAAGTCCTTTGGACGTATAAAACCTGGTTTGCTACCAACTTGAGCTAATGTTCGTTAGCTGCTTAGATCGTACATACATGTGTAAATGTTTAACCTTTTGTCAGTATGTAGATGCTACACGTCGTTAGCTCTGTTAGATTCTTTACAATTCAGTCGTTGAGTTAATTTTACTGACACCATGAGCACCAGAGAATAATTCATTCAGATTTACCAGCATGATGGAAAAACAATCAATGATTCTCGTCCTCTGAAGCTGTCATAGAGTCAGATTTGTGTCCATTCCTCGATCACCATGTAGGTTATTTAGATTCTTTTACTCTGTGAGGGTCCACCTATCAAAAGATTTCATAAAGTTAATCCAAGTTGTGAGAATGCTGCTGAGAATTTGGACCATGTGAGGCTTCATGATACGGTCCCATCGTGTTTTCCAGCTCATACCTCCCAGTTCTCCCAGTTCTCCCAGTTCTGTTCATCTGCAGCGGCTTTGTTCCAGAAAATATTCAGACAAACATCAAAAAAACTTTTTATTTGAATGTGTTAAAACTCATATAACTCAATGTTCAGAGCTGGTCGGCCGTCAGCTGTACAGTAGTCTCTGCGGTGGTTTCATGTGCAACTTTTTGGCCAAGACATGGCGACGTGAGGCGCCATGCTGCTGGTTCTCTGAGGTTGGTCAGCGTGTTCAGGCCTGAAGGGATCCTTATCACAAATGTTTGTTTCCTTCATTTTTGTGTTTACGCAAGCAGCTACATGCCGAACACTGAAGAATGGCTCTTAGAGAGCTGGTAGTGCCGGTTTGACGTGACACTTGACCTCTGACGGTCACCTGATAAGACGCCACGGAGCTCGTCCTTAACAACAAAACAGGTTGGACGCTGACAGTAAGAACTGAGAGGAGCCGAGATCCAAGAGTGAGATTTAAAGGAAATGTAAAAGAGCAAAAGATTTGACTTTTAAAACTTGTTTCCTTCACAGTAAAGCAGAGATGTTACATAACCTGTGTGCAGCTGCTTCAATTCTTTAAAGATTATTTTTCATTCATGATGTTGTTTTCAGCGTACAGTTTGGAGTTCATGTTTTGTACATTCACAGTATTTTTTACCTCATTTCCACTTTATTGAGCTTTAATTTGACACCGTACTCAAACACCTCCGGGGCCCCCAGGAGCCAACATGTTACTGAGATTATTCTGACTGCAGTAAATAAAGATGGAAACAAGTGTAAATCCAACCTCAAGGCTTCACCGCATCACTTCACGCACCTGTAGGTGACACACGCCGTGTTCTTTCTCAACTCGCTCGCTTTTATTGACATTTACCGAGACACGAGTTGTAATGTTGCCGTGCCGGTTGCTGTTTAACGAGAGTGCACCCATCATGACACCTGGGCTGCAGGTTGGCGGTGGGTGAGAACACTTGAATTATCCTCGGGGAGAACGCGCCCTGATTCACCGAGTGACGCATTTGCCCTCACAGTGTGTAACAGTTTTTATGCAAAGCAGCCCCACCGGCCATACCACACACCGTGATGTTATATATGCTGGCTTATGCAAACGACTGACCTTTCACAGAGCATTTACATCAGGGCGGGAAATTAACTTTTTGATCCAGCGGCCTGTGTCTGTGAGATTTATAAATCCAACCAAACTGCTCATTATGACATGACACAGAGAGCCGACTCCAGGCTGACTCTGTCAGAGGCAAAGTTTGTCTTCAGACATTAATCAGCTGAGTTAATCATAAAGTTTCAAACTATTTCCTTAAACTGTGTCATTATTCGATCATCTGTTGCAGCTTACGTGGGAAACATTGGCAAAACAAGTGTATCCGCTTATTTTATTGTCTTTTTATTTGCACACACGTAAATCTGCATGAAATTAACAGAAAGAAGCCACAAACGGACCTCCGCTCAACCTAACGAGGAAAACAAGAACAAAAAAGAACTAAACTAATGTCATTCAGAAAAATACAACGAAAGATAAATGAGAACAAGAAGCACTCTGAGCAGAAATACTAACACATCAGTGAATGATAATCTGATATAAAAAAAAATAAAGAGAGAAAGAAGGTAAAATGTATATGTACACATCAGGAAAAAAATCAGGAGTAATTATAATTTCCTTTTCTAAAGACAGCGTCACTACATTGTGTTTAATATTGGTTGCACTGATTTTCAGTCGTTTAATTAAATACTGAATAAGTGAAAAAAGTGGTGAATTAAAAAGAGCTGAATTTGTGTCCCACAAAGGATGTTACATCCTCAACGTACAGATACCTGATCAAAGAAAGTTACTGTGGAAGGTTTAGGCAATAAAATATTAATAATAATAATAATAATAATCATCATCTTTATTTATAACATGCTTTTCAAAACAGAGTCACATAGTTCTTCACGTGTCAATAATCAAAACAGATGAGACGTGAAAACAGCAACTTTTAAAAGACCTGATAAAAACACTTTAGTGTCTGAGGAAATAAAAGACACTTTAAATGAACTAAAAACTTGCTCTCTTGCTCTCCGATAAAACTCTGACTCGACCGACCTGATTTTCTGGGGCAGATTGTTTCAGAGCCTCGCGGCCCTGACAGCAGACATTTTGTCCCCTTTAGTTTTCAGCCTCTGGGTCAGACAGAAGACCTCTGCTGCCCGACGACCTCAAAGTATGTCCTCAAAGTTACTGAAGTTAGCTGTAGGTGAGCATGCACCTTAAAATTACTCAAAGTTCACACAGAAAATCGAAAATAAGAACCATAACAGCATTTTATTCTTTGTGCAGCAGAAAACTGAGGCTTCTGTCTTCCGTGTCATCACGTTGTACACTGGTAATGACGACACTGCGCTACGGTACATGCGATGCAAAACCACGCAAAAAAGAATGATGAATCTATCACAACACTTTTTCACTCTGCTCATAAAAATGATCGTTTCTCAAAAGCTTAATAATGTACAGAGTTCAAATAACTTATGGAGTGTAAAGAAATATTTTGTTAATGCTAAATTTGAAAATCTTTTGGATCAAAATGGTTTCTGTTTTAATTTTGTAAAATCTGAAAAAATGTCCAATTTTTCTATTTTTTTAACGACACAATTTCAGTACTTTTTATTAATTATTATGGCTTTCGACTCAGTCTTTTAGCTCAGGTTGTACAGAGTTTAGGGAGATGAAATATTTGAAGATACTCCAAGAAATGACGTCACAATTTGCGAAAATACCAATGTCTGTTCTGGTGGGTCGTTTCTACTGCAGAGTTCAAAGGGTTAATTATCTGATTGGACGTTGACAGTTAAACCAGGACCTGAGACCCTGAGTCACGTGCTCTCAGCTCTCAGCATGTTTTCTTGGCCAGAGTTGTGGGTACCTGTCATCACGCAAGGATGGAGATTTTGGCTTCTGAATGCGGAGGTGTCAGCACAGATCTGATCCCAGTCCCTGTCACTTTAGTGAGCATGATGCATGATGGACGTGTCTGCGCTCTTTGCCATGATTTACACCGTCTGGTGCCAGTTAGACACATGTACATGTGTCAGAGTTAACACTAGTCCTGGTTTGCCCTTGAATTACTTTGGTGTACTTTGCCTTCCTCCTCTGGCTGTCAGGTCATCGTGTTCTTCTTCTCACATCGAGGCAAAGCTATAAAAGATGGTTTTTATGCCACTTTATAGTTGACAGTGAAGGGTTATGCCCTGTAACAAAGGTTGATGATGCAGGCACATGTTCCAACAACTAGTCCTCCACAAAGCTTCATATTTTAAAAATCCCCTCAAAAACCATTTTCCTTTCTTTATATCCCCTCAAATGTCCGACCACATCTTTACTGACTTGTATCTGTGCAAAGGTGTTTTCACACTCCTCTGCTGAAGGGGGCGATGTCTCTTCACTTCCCTAAAAGCTAAGATTCAAATGTACACTGGGCAGTTAGATAAGATACGTCACTAATGCGAAAGCTGATCGCTGTCTAATACAGGAAACACATATCGACCGGGGACAGACTTTGACACAACATCGGCAAAGAAACCTGAACCCTCGTCTACAGAGAGCAGAGTTAGCACTAGCACAATGGATGTTTCCACAGCAGACTTGTATGAGGGTCAAGTTTTTGGATTTAAAATGGACGCCTGAGCTTCCTTCCACTGCGTACCAAAATACATCATAGGGCTGCAAAATAATCAAATATTACCAATCACGATTTTGTCTTCCCACAATGAAATAAACACGAGCGACTGCAATATTAAGGTTCAAAATGAAAACTCCTCTGCACATCAAATAAAGCACTTCCTAAACAGCCAGCCTTCACTTCTGAAGATCTGTCATGGCGCTGTCCGTGCACCCCGCAGCAGCAACCTGTGACAAACTTTACTGTAAGCTGCAACTGCAGACGGCAAAACAAAAATCATCCATCATCACCTGATGTTTGGAGGTATTTCAGATTTAGGAGAAAACAAATCATAAACTTGTGTCTGTGCTGCAAAGCAACAAAATGAACCTGTTAAACCACCTGAAAAACACCACAATCTGCAGACCGATGAACACATAGTTAGTCCCTGTCTTTGTCTAGCATCAACTCAGACATTCATCACAGCGACGTTCCTGTACTTCACTGTATCGTGACTGATGTACAAACAACAACAACAAACAGCAGCAGATGTGTACCTATAGGGGACGCAGTGAATTCAGGTGAAGAAACCTTCTGATACGTCCCCTAGTCGCTGACTTTGGTGAACAACAAACTCATCATCTGAGTCTGGGTCTGACTGAGACTGTACGACTGTACGGCTGAGTCTCTCCCATGTTTCCTCTGACGCTAACACTTGCCATCTTGATTCGTTCTGCTCTGTCACTGATCAACCTACAGCATCAGTGGTGGTCGACTTTTTTTTGGCCAGTTCAGCATGTTGAATCGGCGTCAGTGACGACGGATCCCATCGGTGAATTAAATCAGTCTGTTTGTCCTATCAGCTCAGCACACGTGAAGAGAAACAGAAGTGAGGAACGTAAACAAAGAGCTAAAGTCCAGAGGGAGTGAGATCAAAACACGGTCCCACAGTCATGGAAAACCTGGAACAGTCATGAATTAGTTAAAATCACTAAAAGTTTTGGAAGAGTCATGGAGATTTAGTTGTGTGCAATGACAATTTTACAGTAATCTTTCATGAATAACTCCTGTGACATAAACGCAGATACATTTTCTGTAGCTGACGATGTAACGTAGCTCATTACGCATCAATATGTGACAACGTTTTGTTTACCATCACATATGTTTCCTCATTTTCTCCCAGTATTCTGTGTCTCTCTTCATGTTGACCAGCTAGCTGAAAACATGTAGTTTGAATCTGATATGTTTGAAGAACACCAGGAAAATAGGGCAAGAAAAATATTTTTTATACATAAATATATTTTTTCTTGAGAAGTCTTGGAGGAGTTTTTAAATTTTGTCCATGAAGCTGTGTGTGACCCCTTTGATCCATGAGGTCAGATTATTTTTGTCTTTAGCAGAAACGTTTCCTGATGGTTTGTGTTATTGTTCACTGGCGCACGGTAAATATGCTCTGATTGTGTTGTTAATGTGCTAACTGGCTAACTAGCATCAAGACGCTCTTCCTGTTTCCCTTTTTCAATGATGAATACAGACAACCACCGTCGGCAGGAGCAGAAGGTACGTGCTGGTTGACTGTTGTCTTTGTGGTGTGTTCAGGTGCATCTTTCTGGCCGAGACACAAGAACGTGAGGCGACTCAACAGGAGGCCTTCATCACCGCTAGTTCTCTGATGTGGTTTCGGTGCGTCGGGGTCTTAATTTACAGAAAAAGAAGATTACTGTCACAACTAATTTCATTACAAACAAAAACATTTTACAAGTTTTCCCAAACTTTAGTGATTTGACTAACTCAATGAGTTTTCCAGAACTGGAAAATGAGGTTGTGAAATTCCAGGACTTCTCCAGGTTTTCCACGACTGTGTGAACCACTGTGAGTGCATGAGCACAGACGCCTGAGATGATGGAGAGAGATAAGCTGACATTCATGGTCAAACAGTCTGTTGGACAAAGCCGTGGCGTTGAGGTGAGATGGTACGGCTGGCAACAAGATGACATGTTGCATGTTGGGTTTGCTGTGTTGAGAGACGCGTGCTGAGGAGGTGTGTCTTGACGCGAGGTTCGCCTCTCTGCGTGCTGGCCCGCCATAGGCTGCTGACTGGTGAGCTGGGATGGAGAAGACGAGGCAGAAAAGAGAAGGCACTAGGACCCAGCGGCGAGACAGTGAGTAGGCAGGCAGAGTGGGGCTGAGTCACTGCATGTGTCTGAGAGGCAGTCAGAAACAGAGCAGAGCAAGGGAGCAGAGGTGATCTCACACTCATCAGCACAGGATAACACAACCATGATGGGTTGACTTGGGGGGGGAGGCGGTTGGAGAGAGGAAGTGTGCATTCGCCACCACTTGCTCAGCCATGGAGACCAACAAAGTTCTACATTTTGTGCCTTCGGGTAAGTGATCACAGCTCTCAGAGCTTCTCCTCAGCTGTGCACGACACAGCGTCCACTGGGAGAACCTTGGGGTTCCCTACCTAGTGAAACCTGAGAACCCCCTGTGCAAAACATGTGCAGCCCACCTCCACTTCCACTGTGAGGGACGGCAGATGTTTGGCTGGCATGTGTTCTACTGTACATACTTGGTGTTTTCTGTGTTTGCTCTTTCTGTGTACTTAGGAATGCAGCAGCGTTCTGCTTGTGACAGAAATCCTGTTTTTATTTTATTTCCAGTGGAGGCGGGGTTGAACGAGCCCTGTTGTGCTCTCTGAAATGCAGATGTTTTTTTGCATTTTTGCATGAGTACGCCGTTTTTTTTTCCCTTCTTCTTCTCCTTGTTTATGTCTGGTATGCGACACGAGAGGTTCCTGCATCGTATTTCTTCAGTTGAGGAACTGAGGCTTTAGAAATGAGTGTGTTGCAGACCCCTCCGGAGGACGGCAGGCAGTATACCTGTCGAGCAGAGACAGCTGGAATGCAGAGCTCATAATGCACTTTCTCATGTGTTGCGCTGACGGGCTCGTGCGAGTGCGCTTGCTAGACGGAGAGGGATGGACACAGCAGGAGAAACCATGTGTGTGAATGTGCACATGGATCTGTGTGTAGTGTGTGTGTTTGTGTGTGTGTGTGAGATGGAGACAGACAGACAGATTAGTGTTGGTGACAGCCACAGGAGAGCAGCGAGTTCTCCCCTCACTGAAAGTCCTCTGAGAGACCAGAGCCCATTTGGAGGTGTGATGCGGCTGCCTCCTCACTTTCATTTTGTGGGAGTGGGATACTGCGTCTCAGTGTGTGTGTGTGTGTGTGTGTGTGTGAGATGGGGGCATTATGTGGGATAATAATGCGAGTGCGGGAATATTATCTGTGTGTGCACGAGTGTGTTTTTGTTTGCAGCGTATGGGATAATGTGTGAGGATGCTGTGTGTATGCATTTGTCAGAGTACAGTCGTGCTCGCGTGAGATGTGCAAGAGTGTGTGTGTGTGTGTGAGCGTCATGCACTGTGCACACTAACTACATCTCAGAGTGTGTGTCGGGGCGTGATGGACACTGCTGTGGCTCGTCCTCTGAAGAGTAATTTGCATTCATTTGCTTAGTGCTGATTAGAGGCGGAGAGGGCAGGTTTGATCCTTGCAGCAGAACAATTTGTTTGAGCCAACACAAAGGAATTCACAAGGTTTGTTAGTGCTCAGAGGAAAGGTTGAGGTTTGAGTCCAAATGTCTGATCCAGTAACGTCGTGTCCGATCTCTTATCCACTGAATCACAATTAATGTCACGTCATTTAACCTTGGCTCTAAATCAGCATATTAACGATCTGCTGCCCGCCAGAACAAAGTGACCAAAATATATCTGCAGGAATTTGATGGAGTTATTGATCCTCACCAGTGACTCAACAATTACTTTGCCAGAGGATTCGATTTCTCGCTTTCCAAACTCACTGTACTGCCATCTGGATTTTCAAATCAAAGCAGAGCGAGCTTTTGTGCGCAGCTTCTCTCAGCGACAGGAACGTGCTGTCCATCAGAATGTTCAGCTGAGGCTGCTCACACACACACACACACACACACACACACACACACACACACCAAAAAACATGTTCTTATTGTCATTTCTGAGCGTGGTGGCGATCCCTTATTGCAGCATATTGCAGGTAATCTCCCACATGGTGTCATTATCAGTGGCAACCTGCCGACAGGTGAAGGAGCAGCTGGCGCTGTGGGAGGAGGTCAGGAGAGATGGGATTCACTTTATGGAGCTGTAAATGACCAAAGAGCTTCACAGCGTAATGATACTGCAGTCAGGGTCTGATTTCACACTGACAGCGTGCACATTGATTCACCGTCTGATTTTTGTTTGCTCGCAGTCAAAATGGAGCAAACGCAGCCTGAAGAAGGTCAGCGTGGGAACGTCTGTACAGAACGTTTCAGCTGTGACGGCGACGTCGTCAAGGCTACTTCCTGTTTGTTTTTGTTCTTCAGTTATGAAAAGGTCGTTTTCAAAATAGCAATGGGCGATAATCTGCTATTAAGGTTGCAACAGTATGATAACCATCTCAGAAAATATCACATTATCATGGTGTTACAGAATTTATCTTATGAGTCCGACTGAGACTTAAAGAATGAAAACAGAAAGTTTATTGTTGGTTGAACAAATATTTTATTAATAGAACTGAAAATTGAAACCATTTTTTAAAATTGAAATATGTGTTAAAAAGTCTCGGCTTTTAAAAATACTAAAAAAAGTGAGATTCGTCAGTATCATAGCAAATGGACACGATATGATAACCATCAACTTTAACGTCACAGTCTACCTTCAAACCTGGAAATCGCTGCAACACTATTTGCTTCATAGTGTTCTAGTGTCAGTGGAGTGTTGCTCATATTGCCTCAAATTCTGTCGTCCATATTGGTTATTCAGAGTAAATTGTAGTTAACCCTCTGAAAGCGGATCTCCTGTGGACGGCGGGGCTCGTTATTTTCATGATCCTGTTTAAAATCAATCTAAAATAAAAACTAGAAGAGCTAGAGAATTCATTTTTTTGCACTTTGTTAAAGTGCAGTCAACAAAACATGCTTATATCTAAAGTGCAGCTTAAACAATTTTACTCAACTCCAGTGGCGCTGGTTATTTCTTTAGCACGATGGTCAGGGAAACGCTCTTTCTTTTTAAACGACGACGATATCGTAGTTTGCACCAGATTGCTTTTTCTAGTCGTGCCGGTTAACGTTCAAACTCAGGTGGTGTCGCTTTAGATGCGTTAGCATGTTAGACGTGTTTCCAAGTACATACCCGACCGCTGTTCTGCAGTGTCGGTACACTGCTTTTGTCTTGTCCACTTGTTTATTTCCATCTTCGTATTTTACCCTGAAACCAAAGTGTTCCCAAACGGAGGACTTAAGGTTTGCGGGTGGGTCTTCAGGTTCGTCAGGCTCACTTGCCATGTTGTCAAAATGCGAGAATGCGCTGCACAAAGTGAAAGCGGAGATTTACGGTCGGACTCGGTCCGTCACTCAATTATGTCCTTCGGGGAACTAGATATTTTAAATGGTTCGGCTCGCAAAAACGGAATTAAAATATAACAAAATAAAATAAAATAATATCCTGCGCCCAATAATTCGGTACAGGGTCGTGCCGAACCGAAAGTCGCGTACCAAACGGTTCGACACAAATACATGTACTGTTACGGCCCTACTTTCTACTGCAGATCAAACTATTAAAATGACTTTTCACTTTACTCATAAAAATGATTTTATCTCAAAAACTAAAAAATTTCAATCATTCAAACTTATGGAGTGTAAAGAAGTATTGTGATCATGTTTCTACGTGTAAAAATGTTTTGGATCAAAATATTTGTATGTTTATTTTTTCAAATTCAATAAAAAGAAACATCAGATATTTGTATTTTTTCAAATTTATGACATTATTTCAATACTTTTATTATTTATTATGATCAATTATTGTGACACATATGAACATGTTCAGAGAAATGACATCACAACAGGCAGAAATACCAACGTATGCACTGACAGACAGTTTCTGTGACGGAGGTCAAAGGGCTAACAACAAACAAAAGAGTTCTTGTTTCAGGTCTTTCACCTGTCATCATTTCTTTAAACATATCCTCCAGCAAGAACTTAAGATATTCAGCATTTCAACTTCAAGTGACTCTGTAGCAACTATTTAGCTTTAATAATGTCACTAAAAAAAAGTATTTTTGGTTTTTCAAATGCAAATTTATGACTTTAACTAACAGTTATCGTCATTATTGACGAATCAGCCGCTGATTTTCTCAGTAAATTGATTTGTTTTTCAGTCAATAAAACGCCAGGTGAAAAATGCCTCTTGCAATTTGTGTAAAGCTCAAAGTGACTTCTTGAAATTTATCATTTTGTCTCAAACCAAAGAAAAAATATTCGGTTTAATGTCACTGAAGACAAAAACAAGAAAAAAAACAGGAAATCCTCACATTCAAGAAAAATGGAAAAGAAAAGTGCTGAAAAATGAAACCAACACGAAAGTACCAAAAGCTGCAGTTCCTCTAACGTCCACTTGAGGCTCCTACAGTGAGTCCGTCCCCACAGACCTCCATGTTCACATGTAGAAATCAACATGTTCACAGCCTGTTTGGTGTCTGCAGATCATTTCAACATTCATGGCAACTTTTATAGAACTCACCTGTTTACATTTTTATAAAGGCCATCAGTGAGTCAGATCCACCCCTCACTCCTCCACAGCTCCGCCCACTCACCCAAATATGGTCACTTCTGGCTCCAAAAAAACAAGATGGTGACGACCAAAATGCAGAACTCAAGGCTTCAAAACTTGAGTCCGCAAACCAGTGGGAGACGTCACGGAAGCTGCATCTACTACTTTATACAGTCTAAGATTTTTGCTTGAAATATGATCAGTTAATTATCAGAGTGGTTGCTGATTAATTTTCTGTCCATCGCGTCCTCAACCTCTGAACTGATTGGCTGTCATCTGACGTCAAGAAGCCTCTGTGTGAGATCAAATGTAGTCAGCAGATTTCCGGGCCAAGACTTCCTCTTTATTGTTTCCAGTTTGATCAGCAGCTTGAGACCGGTCGAGGCAACGTTTGGGTTCATCTCTTTAATCTGACGTCAGCATATGAGGACAGATAGATCAGAAATATACGTTGATGAGAAGCTAAACTATCGTCAGACGATATCCGATGGGCGGTGAGATTGAATTTCAGCCAATGCAACCAAAGCCCGCTCAAATGTAATTGGTCAGGACCAAAGAAACTCTATGACAAGATAACGCATCACAAGCTCTGCCAGTGGTACAAAATTATATGATAAACACCACCAGTCTCCTCAGTGGGCGTGGTCGTCATCCCCCTGCCACGTTTGGGGGTGTAGTAAGCGTCATGTTGGGGGGCGCTCAGCCAGTAGAGCGGACGCCCTGCGTACGAAGGCTTTATCCACGGCAGCAGATCGCTCTGTGTTCCTATTGGTCAGAGTGACGGCTGTGACGGGAGAAGTCGTGGAAGACAAAAAGAAAATGCTAGACGTTCTGTCGGGATGTCGTGAGGCGTCCCAGACGTGGCGTAGGTTGTCGTCTACTGTGACACACTACATGAGATGAAACGATGCATTATTGTGCACGACACTCATTGTTGAGGCGACACCGTATGACACCTGCGTCTGATTATAATTGGGCTGATATCGTGTAGCGTGAACCTGCACAATGTGAGCCGTCTCAGTTTATCAACGGTCTCTGTCATTACTGAAACTACAGACAGACACAGAACGCTTCAGACACGTAACCTGCTGCTCACAGATCCTGCATGCAGATATCTGTTTATCCAGATGATTGAGTGCTTGATCAAATTGTTTTGTAGCGAGTGTTTTGGAGAGCCCGTTCTAGTGTTTGCTCAAAGATCTGAATCTGTAAAAACCAGAATTATAAAAACTGTAAATCCAACCACTCGAGCCGAATCCACATCTCTGCCTGCTGCCTGCCTTAAGCTGTCGTGATTAAATCGACTGATCACAACATAAATGTGAAATGTCCCGGAGCCATGCCAGCAGGGTGTCAATCTGCAGGTGTGACATACAGACACACACACAGACACACAAACACACAGACACACAGACACACAAACACACAGACAGACAGACAGACAGACAGACAGACAGACAGACAGACAGACAGACGGCCTGGTAATCAGTGCTGCAGCCGTGACCTGCAGAGCCAGAACGTATCAGCATGGAGGACACATCGTGGCTGTGTGAATTAGTAGTTGGACCATGTGGAAGTGGAGGTGTGTGTGTGTGTGTGTGTGTGTGTGTGTGTGTGTGTGTGTGTGAGTGTGAGTGTGAAGATGGATGAAGTGTGCCTGCGTGCGTGCATGTGTGCGTGCTGTAGATGTGACAGTGATCTCTGATCAGTATTCACCGCTGGCAACAGATCTCAGAGGCTCCAGCCTCTGAGCACAGCCATCTGGGCAGAGGAGAAACACACACACACACATACAAATTATTATACAGTACCACACACTAATATACAAATACACACCAGCTCTGAAATATCACAAAAACACAACAACACGTGTGTGTGTGTTCACACAGAAGCATTTTCTGAAAATTCACACACCTATTTGCACGTTCACACAGAAGCATTTTCTGAAAATTCACACACCTATTTGCACACGCGCTGAAATAAACACTCGCAGCGACTTTGTCACAGATATTGTCCATCCACACACACACACACACACACACACACACACACACACCACGCAGCATGTTAATTATATACACACTTCATTCTATCTACACACAAAACAATTATGTAGATGTGTCAACATACACACTCGTCATGCACAGTTCAAGGAACACAGAAGGAAGACGACCACACAGACATTACAATTACAACACACACACACACACACACACACACACACACATTCTCTGTATATCTCTGTCTTACTCAATCTTGTTTGTTTTTGTTTTTCATGTTGCTTCTCCCACACACACATTTACATCCACACACACTCTTTTATCTGCGTATTTGAATATGTAACACACATGCACACACACACACACACACACACACACACACACACACACACACACACACCATGGTCAGAAAAGGGAAAGCAGAGTAAAGACTGTGTTTTATTGTAGAATATAGAATGTTTTTTTTCCAGTCCTGCACAGCTCAGAGTGTGACAAAAACACTTCCTGTCATTTTGGCGCCAGTCAGACCGCAGCAGTGAAACGGTTTCAGGTTCGACCATGATATGGAAATTAACCGTTATCATACCGCCTACATTTGCTTATCTATGATACTGAAAAATAAACAGCAACTGGTCAGAGAATCTCACCTTTGTTTTAGTTTGTGGAGACTTTTAACACAAACGTCCATGAAAATAAAAAAAGTTTTACAAATAAAATTTTTTGTTCAACCAAAAAAACCCAACTTCATATTTCTCTTGCTTTAAGGGTCATCCTGACTGATAATAAAAATAACTGTGTAATCTCGGAAGCCGTTATATTTTCAGAGATGGTTATCGTACCATAAAAATCTTCGACAGTTGCAACCCTATAACTCATCCTCACTGTGACCTCGTCACATGTCCACGTTTGGTCATGGACTTTCCACGTCCACATGTGACGTCCAAGGTACCCTGGGTGTGTTGGTTGGTGACGTTCTGTATTTTCACCACACTGTGTGATTAGCGTCTTTTAAATCCCCTTTTAAAACGTTCTTTTATAGGAAGTCATTTATGAGTATCTGATATGTTGCCAGGTTTTATCATCGCTCTGTGGCCATTTTATTTTATTCTGCTCTTCCTAACTCTACGTTATCGCCCAGTGTTTATATGTTTTATCATCACGGTGCTGTTTGCGTTTTGTTTTATTGTTGTTTTAATTCATCTTGTTAAGAAAAGTGCTTTATAAATAAAGTTTATTGTTATTATTATTATTATTATTAAAGCCTCATAGTGCCCGCTGCCCGTTAGAGCAACCCAGTCTCACTCTGACGTTGTTGAATAACGGCACGTGGTCAGTGACACAAGCCGTTCTGTCATGTTGTTGTGATGCAAGGCTGGTCGTCGTTGTTGTTCGACGGTGCCCGGTGGCGTCGGGGGGGAAATGCGGTGAGACAACAAAGGTTAAGGCAGCAGACATGCAGCAAAGGACCACAGCTGGAATCTAACCTGTGGTCGCTGCAGCAAAGAAACTGCCTTTGTACTTGAATGATTTTAAAATAAGAGAATGAGGATGGTAAAAAATACCAGACACATTTTGGGCTGTGTGTTTCTGCAGGTGAATTCTGCAGAGTTCAGTCCTGCGTCGGTGAAGCTGCAGCTCGTCCTGATATGTCTCCTCAGTAACGCAGCTGTTTGGTACTTTGGAGCAATTTGTGGAGCTCATTGTGAACATTTGACCCACACTCTGTCCCACATTCATCCCTTTGGTGGACGGAGGGTCACTGCTGCTTGTCTGCGTGTCCTTGGTGAGAAGTTTAATTCTCCTTTCTGAAAAACGTTGTTGGACTCGACTACACCTTCAACAATTTGTCAGGATGGGAAAGGAGCTGAAGTAACCATCGACACACTCGCTTCGTTTTCCTTCAGCTTGATTCATCCACATTTTGACTGTTGAAATGTTTTGTGAGAACAGACGTGCACATCATCATCATCGGCCTTTCTTATGACACAAACAAAGCTTATTTTCCAGAGCTGTTGGTATTTATACGTGTTTGTTCCTCCTCACCATCACAAGGTTTCCGACAGTCTGACTCATTTGTATTGTTCCTAGGAAGCTCTTACTATCTCTGCGTTTTACTCCTGTGTGTCTCACAGTTCCATTTATTTATGTCGCAGTCCTGCACCCCCCCCACACTTCCTGTACACACACACACACACACTGTGACATGCAGTAACACACACTTGTCATTTGTTGATGCAGCTCGGGGAGAAACCGTGAGCGCCGGGTTGATGCATTGAATCTCTGCACTAATGGAAACACGCAGAATCATTGTCTCATCATAATGAGATTTCATCGAGGTCTGAATCAACTATTATTTTGATTATCTGATATTTGTGTCAGTACTTTTTTTAACAAAAATGCCAAACGTTTACTGGTTCAAGATTCTTAAGTGAGAAGAATTTTTACTTTATTTTGGCACGCTGAGTAAAACACAGACGTTTGCAGGCATCACTCTGAGCTGTGGGAAGTTCTAACAACAGTGTCTCTCTATGTTTTGTGCAGATTAGTCGATGATGAAAACAGTGGTTATTTGCAGCCCCAGTCTTTATGCAGTTAAGCATACAGCTTATGCAGGCACGTCACGGCACGATAAGTCAAGACCACAGTTGAGCTAAATATGGGTTAAAGAATTTTAAAGAGAGAATACTTTCATAGCTCGTCTCGTCTAATGTTGAATTTTTGTTTTTCTTGCATTTCTCCGCAGTCAACAGTGGATCCAAACAAGGCAAATGTTCTTCATGAAGTTAACATGTGTTCACAGACTTCTTATGCCGCTCATGCAGTATAATCTAAGTGTCATTTATGCAGTTGTATGATCAGAACTTCACAAACACATGACTTTGCTTTCACTTAAAACGTTATGATTAAAACACGTTGGTACAAATAGTTTCCGAGTAGTGTGCCAGGGCCAACTAGGTCTCATTCTGAGCTCGTCAAAAACGGACACATCAGACACAGTTGAAAAAAGCCGTCTTTTCACATCGGCATGACATGCGTCTGGTCGCCAATATCTGTATCATTATGTGGCAGTGCCAGGGGGAAACGCAGCCGGGCAACACTGAAAGTTAAGGCAGCGGAAGTCCAACAACCACAGACTTTCACCCAGGAGGTCAGTCTTCACTTCCTGTAAGATTGTAAAGCCAAACCCTGTTCTTTTGTCCTAAACCCAACTACGTGTGTGTGTTGTTGAAGGCAATAAACATCAGTTGTACCGACGTAGTGCTTTTATTTTGAAAGAGACTGTATCAAACTGTACATTTCCTGTGAAAACAGAAGTGTATTTTGAAAACAGACAATGCATGTAACAGGCTGAAGTTGACACGGCGTCCCAGAACGTCAACAACCAACACACCCAGGGTACCTTGGACGTCATATGTGGACGTGGAAAGTCCAAACGTGGACATGTGACACATGGCTGGAGACAGTGGGGTTTTTAGGCGTGAGCGTCGGAGGCTTCAGCCCTGAATGTTTTATAAAAAGACCCTAAACTCAACAGGCTGCATGTATTTATGTTTAAAAAATAAGAATAGACCTAATAATAATTTTTTAAAAGCTGTGGATCTAAAAGTGTGTCATTTCATTCAAACATTGAAGTCCTCAAAAATAATCTGATATCTAAAAACCAAAGTGTTGTCTCGTCTGCGTCGTTAAATCAGAACACTTTGTGTGAACGCGTACGAGAGAGAGAGAGAAACACACTGGTAATCACTTTAATGTTGCAGCTGGTAAAGATGGAGCTCATTTGAAATGCTTTATATACTGCCGGGTAGTTTAATAAATTATTATACATCATGATTTATTAGTTGATTATATTCTGTATTATTAATCTAAGTTTTCAAAGTAATAATAAATGTAGAGCAGCAGAAGAAACATGTTTCCCTCTGAGATGTCGAGGAGTTGAAGTATAAAGGAGCGGAAAATAGAAATACTCGAGTACAAGTACCTCAGAAATCTCAAAGTGTTGTGTTTCTGCAAATAACATCTACTGATATTTTTAACATTGCAATTTATCTGGAACAATTGAACAGTTTTTTGGGTAAATAAAAAAACAGAGTGCATTAAAAAGCATCAAAATTGATCTTGTTCCTAAAAATAATTTCCTGTTGGAGGACTCTCCCAGCCCCCCGGGCTGAGCCTCTGATGTCCTCAAATCCTAGAAGCTGCACTTCACTGCACGAGCTGTGTGAAGCTCTTGAGAACAGATATTTAGTTGTTGTTAGATGTGGACACCTGTGACTTTGCTTTATGAAGACTGTTTGCCTTTTTTGGATTCGTCGCTCACTGTGGAGAAATGTGAGAACATCAGTGTTTCCTTCACACGTTTAAGGTAACACACGCGTGCAGCACGGAGATATTTGATATACAAATGATCATTTTACGGTTGAAGTACTCTTTAGTTTCTCAGTGTTTATATGAGCTGACTCAGGCTCTTTAGTTTTATCACTGAACAAATACACAGATGTTTTTTTAAACGGAGCAGACAGATTGAAACTGTATCTCAGTGGTTTTATGTCCCCACTTATTCAGAAGTTATTGTGTTTTATGTTGCAGTCGCACACTAATCACTGCAGTTTACAGTGAACAGTCCTGAAACGACAGCTTTGAAAATGCTTCAAGCAACAGAAAGAAAAATGTACTTTTATATATTTATTCACAGCGGTGAATTGTTGGATCTTTGTTGTTATTGTTTTTAATCAAATATAAACATTGACATTTAATATTATTGTAATTGTTATCAATCTGAGCATCATTATGAGAAACAACAGACTCTTAAACATCATAAACTGTTTTTATTACATTTATAAATTAATATTACTGCAACAAAGTCATTGTTGACAGTTTATGTTCATCTATTGACCGAATCAGGCTCTAGTTCTAAAGGCAGGTTAAAGGGATAGTTCAGATATTTTTAAAGTGTGAATGTCCAGGGTTCTTATCCACAGTCAGTGTATCAGTTAAAGTAGATGTCAGTCAGTGCGCCCCCAGTGTGGAGAAGCAGGCAGGAGTCTCACATTAAAGCTAAACAATGAGCAGCTGTGGACAGGTCAGCAACAAAATGTATTTAAGCCACCTAAAATAATCTATGTCACTTTAACTGTGCACTGTATTAAGAGTATTTTCACTGCTTTACAGTTCTGATGTGGGAGCTGTGAACAGTTTCAGTTCCCCATCTTTGCTCTCGTCAAAGCCAGACTCCACTGGTTCATTTTATCTCTCTGAACACAGGAGCTGCTGCTCTACTGCTGCCTCCATCAGTTAGTGTGTTTGTGTTGGTGTGTGACTTTGGTGAATCTGAACTAACACTTTAAAACACCAAAGTCACACAATAACACAAACTAACTAACTGATGGAGGCAGCAGTAGACCAGCAGCTCCTGTGTTCAGCTGTGTTAAATCACTGTTTTCCTCACTGGAGTCTGGCTTTGACGAGAGAGATATAACAGCTTCATTTTCCTGTTGTGAATCACTGTCAGACATCAAGACGAAGCAACCTGGTCACTGACTTACGGCGTCAGACACCAACAAAAAAAAGCTGTCTTTCTAGGGCTGACCCAAAAAATTTAAAGCTTTGAAGCTTCGTTCGATGGAACGGGATTCGATTGTGAAAAAAAAGAATTTGAATGTTCAGCCTTTTTTTCTACCGTTTTTTTGGGGGACCTTGAACGCAACACCATCTCCGACAAGGAAATAGAAAGCCCGACGTGCAGTGAATGGAGACCTATTATCCTGCTTGAACACAGACATCTAGATTCTTCCAACAATGTGACTCAAAATAATGATAAAATAGATTTTATTGATGATTATCAAAAATGAAATCGAAGGTCAGCCCTAGTCCTTTCATATGGCCCGGTCCAACAACCACCGGTTGTAAAGCCAAACCTTGTTCTTTTTTTCCTAAACCCAACCACGTGTGTGTGTTGGCTAAACGTAACCACGTTGCGCAGTGCAACCAACACATACAGGGAACCTTGGACGTCATATGTGGACGTTGACAGTCCATGACCGAACATGGACATGTGACGAGGTCGCAGTGAGGATGATGATGGATGAAGCAGAGAAAATATTCAAAATATTGCGTACACTTAAACTGATTTTTTTAGGTGGCTAAAATTTGTTTCATCACTGACCCCGTCCACAGCAGCAGATCGCTTAGCTTCAATGTCAGACTCCAGCCTCCCTCACATCTACTGTGGGTAACACACTGACTGTGGAGAAGTATCCCAAACAACACTTCAAAAAATCTGAACTGTCCCTTTAAGACCAAGAATAACATCACCAATTAATTCCTATTCAAGGACAAAACGAAGTCTGGCCTTAAACTGACGTATTTCCAAATGTTGAGTCGATGTCGGAGGAGTTCCTGAAGCAGGAGAGAGATGTTCATGTACCAACACCAGCTCTGCTGCGTTCCCTTTAACATCCCAACTGTATCACTAACTTCCCTGTTGCTCGCTCCACGACGTCTCCATCGTATTTAGGTCTTGTGATAAATCTATTTTAACCTACAAACTACTGTTGAGGGTCCAGTCTACACACTCATCCTCTCCCTATTAGCACCATGTACAGATTTAGCCTGTAGTTCCAACATGGTGTTTAACGTGTTACTTCTGCAAACCTTTTAATTCCACATGTCTCGTGCTTTACAGCAGCTCCAGATGTGGAAGTATAAAAAGCACCTATTGTACAGTTTTGTCTTCTTTTCCAATGATGAGATAAAACGGGGTTTTAAATACTGATGTGCTGCATCCTACAGGAGCACCCAGTAATTATAAATCTAGTCAGGCTAAACCCAGCTACACCAGTGCAGTTATTTTTACCCTGATTATATGGGCACAAAGTGTCACAGGCAGTGGAAATAATTGGGAAGTTCTTTTTATTCACAAAATTGGATGCGTAGCGCTGTTTATTTGTAGCATGCATTGTTTTTAGCAGCAGATTAGATGTTGGAGTGTTTAAGCTGTTTCCAGTGCATGAAAGTCGAGAAGAGAAACTGATGTTGGTGTAGATTTGATCCACTTTAATTTGACTCCACAGATTCTTTTAAAGCAGATTGTCAGTTGTCTCTAGATTTAAAGTCAAGGATCATTTGCTGAGTCATGAGTTAGAATAAATGCACACAGACATCTCTCACATGGCGCACACACACACACACACACACACACACACACACACACAGGATGATGAGGTTGGTGCAGCTCCTTCACTGCGAACATGAGCGCGCACATCAATGCTCGTGTTTAGAAGATAAAGCCAGCACCCACAGTGTTGGTGGTCCCTCCCCATCTTTGGTCATGACGGGCCGCCCTGGTTTGCTGTTGTGTAATTAGGCTACAGTTCACCGCGACCCTGCAGCATGTGCACGCCCATCCACTGCAGATTAAAGCCTAGTGTACAGGTTACAGCACAGGAAGCAGTCCTGCGCACAGCTGAGGTGTTTGTTTCACTTCCTATTTAATATTGCTCTGGTATGATCTACCAAGGCTGCACGCCGGCGCCTGCACAGAACAATTTGTACTGTGCAGGCTTCTTTCTCCTTTGCAGTGAATTTAATTTAAAACCAAAAAACAAGAAGACAACAGAGCGGTTGGTAGACATGGCGCTCCGCTGCTCCCCTCCTCTGCATTCGTGCACCCCCTCCCCAACACAGTAATTATTCCAAGATGCCCGTGTCGATGAATTCCCAAACCTTGATTGCAAAGAGCTTCTCTTCCCGTGTGCCCGAGCAGAAATATGACTGTGGTAAATAGAGTGTGGCAGAGTGTACAGCAGGGAGAACACACACACGCCTCATCATGTATGATCCATGCATGTTAAACACAACGCATCATGACCTGCAGAAACAAGTTGCATCATGTGCTCACACTGAGGTTGTGTATACGCTGCTGTTTTCATGCAGCTGTTGAGTATTGACTTTGCATACATGGCATGATCTTTACGAAGACATGTTTCACAGCGTTCCTCCTTCGCTCTGCGTCTGACGTCCTTTTTGTCCTTGGTGCATGTCGTGATGGATTAATTTACATCATCCATACACTGTGGCACCAAAACTGTGTCCATGTTTTATTTAGTGAACTCAGTATAATGTCTGTAGTTAAGGTCTGTCTGAGGAGTTAGGTGTTCAGGATCGTCGTAGTGGGAGGAAACTGGGACTGATTAAGCAGGGCCTCAGTGGGAGGGGGCCCTCAGAAAGCCTGAATAAAAAGGATTTTTTATTTTTATTTTTAATTAATTAGTGCCACAACTAAATTAAAATTATCTGAATAAATTGGTTGAAAGACTGAACTTTGTATGAAAAAAATAGTGGAAGCCCTCTGAGGGTTTTTTTTATGTTTTTTATTTTATTCTATTTTATTTTATTTTATTTTTGGCTTATGGGAGGGGTGTACCAATTTAAATGGTTGTATATTGTATTTATTTACCGCCGATTGTTACAGAAAACATTTTGTCTGAATTTTGGTGATTTGCCTTCCAATTTTTGGAACTATATTTTGGTGATTTTAAATGTAAAACATGCCTGCTAAACCAGCCAACAGGTTTGGAAAACAGGTTCTGGACTTGGAAACAGTTGCATGTTTTAAATTGCCAAAATTTTGCACCAAATTTAGAAAATTGCTAAAATTTTGAAGGCAGATTTCTAACATTTGGACAGCATATTCTCTTTAAAAAAATGGACAAAATTAAGCAACAAAATTTAGAAAAAATGCCCAAATTTGAAAGGCAAATCACCAAAATTTGAAAAGCATATTTTCTTTTAAAACTAATGAAATTTTGTGGCAAAATTTGAAAATAAATAAATAAATAATAATTTGGACAGCAAATTATCAAATGGCAAAATGCAAAAATTTTGCACCAAATTTAGAAAATTGCTAAAATTTGGAAGAAAAATTCCCAAAATTTGGATGGTATGTTTTCTTAAAAAATAAACAAAATTAAGCACCAAAATTATAAAAATTGCCCCAGATTTGGCAGGCATGTTTTATTAAAAAATTGCCAAGATTTAGTGCCAAATTTTGAAAATAACAAAAATTTAGAAGGCATGTTATTAAAAATATAAATAAATAAATAAAAATCTGCAGTAAAATAAACACAAAGTACAACCTTTTAAATTGTTTTGCACCTCCCCTAACCAAATTAAAAAACATAAGCCCCTCCCCAGTGCTTTTTAATCATGCCTTCCCCCCTCTTTCGCACCACCCCCGCCCCTCACACCTGGTTTCTAGAGTTTTCTCATCACACAAATCAATAAAGGCCGTGCAAGTTTTGAGGAGATCTCGTCATCATTCCCCAAACGCTCTGTTTCACACGTCCACACACACGAACAGTCACCAGAGTTTAGATCAATCTTCACCTTCAGTGACCTAAAACTCAGTCTGCGTGTGAACGAGAGGCCCAAACATAGAGGAAAATATCTGTTTACAGAAATATCTGTACCGACAGAGCCTTAGTAGGCAGCACATCAGCACAGTTCCCGCTGATTGACGTCCGAGGGCAGGAAGCTCTCCCCTACAGTGTAAAGAGAAGCTTCAAGACGTAGAATAGACAGCAGACTACACAAAGCACTCTCCACCCAGTGTCAGGTGGAGGATTAAACAAGACGGCTAGCAGTAAGACGTACTGTAGGACGACAAGCAGGAGAACAGTAGGTAGCCCAGGTTGCTTAATTTAAATTCTGTCAGTGTGCTGCGGGATACAACTAAGCAAAGCAAAGAGACAGCTAGTGAACAGGGCAGGGCAGGGCGCTGACACTGCTGAGGGTAGTCTGAGTCTCTACAGGCCCTCGCATCCTAAACAGGGATGAATACTCAGCTCACAGGCTCGTCTCATTAAAACAGACGTAAAATTTTATCTTGTTTGAAATGTCACCCCTCTGTGACACTGGAGAGAATCCAAAGCACTCATTCCCATGATACAGAGGGGAGGTATGCACACATATAGGGAGCTCACATAAACAGCCCCACAGACGTACAGTAGACTCGACTTCATGCCGGCATTTTCTCTGCCGCTGCCTCGCATCGATTCAGCTGAAACTGTGCTTCTGTTGGGGGACACCACAAATGAAAAGCAGCGAGATATGCTGTCGGATGGCGGGCGGGCTGGAGCAGCATACAGTAGAGGCTGTGTGGAGAACAGCAGACTTGAAAGGGAGATGGTGGCCTGGCTCTAATCGAGCCGGAGGAAGAGGGGAATGTGCAAGCAATTAGCAGGAATCCCCCAGCACTGCCGCTTTCTTTTTTTCTTTCCCCCTCTTCTACGAAAATCGAGGCAGCCAATTTCCTCAGCGAGCGGTTGGCTTGTGTGTGTGTAGTGGAACAATACCCTCACTGCCTGACTTGTTCACTACCAACACACACTCAGACAGACAGACAGACAGACAGACAGCAGAGCGTCCCTGCTGCAGCACCTGAGCATCATCACATACCTGTGTGACTGTCACAGACTAAGGTGGGAATAAGGTAGAAGAAGAGAGGGAAGAGAAAGAGGGCGGCAAGATATGAAAATATAAGAAAGAAGGGGTCAAGAAAACGACGGAGCGCCCGGGGTGGAGGGCTTTAAATTGGAGCATGTTCCTGCGCTAACCTCAGTCACGATTCCTCGTCTGGCCGCGCTGCAGTCGGGCCGGATTCATCTGTGGACTGGCAGTAGCCAGCTCACTATAACTATCAATCCCTCTCAGGTGAAAGGACCAGAGGATTACCGCGGAGCTTTTCAGTCCACAGACCTCACGCCAAGAGACAGATCTGACATTCAGAAAAAAAGACACACTGGGAAAGAGAGACGCTGCAGGACTGAATGTTTGCACGAATGTAAATCAAATCAGACAGTTAAATAAGAACGCTGTGATTGTGACAGATGTTTAAAATATCAGTTTGGTCATTAGCAGATACCAGTGTTTTGTTGTTGTTGTTGTTGTTTATTCCCCGTTATTTAAAGTCATTTAGTCCTTCATAATGCTGCCTACTTTAAAATGTAATAATACATTTATCAAACAACCTTTAATATTAATATCATCTTCTGTCACATGAAAAACATCTTTCAAAAAAATAACTACTTCAAAAGTCATTTTACTTTATATACATAATCATAATTTTCTGTCTAGTATCTCTTTGATATTGCTGTGAACAAACATCAACATGTTTCTCCTTCAAACAGCTGAATTTATCCAAGTGTTTCACCAAAGAACTACATTTTACAAGATTACAGTGAACACATCATGAGAACACCTTCGTCTATACTCAGTTTTACTGAACAAAGGATTAAATGCATTATTATGTTACTGAGTGCCGTGAGCTGTCAATTGCAGCCGCAGACAGCTAGCAGCTAACAGCTAATGTTAACTAGCAGCTAACAGCTAACATTAACTAGCTGCTAACGGCTAACGTTATCTAGCTCTCCTGCTGATTTCAGCACTGCTTGTTGCTCACAGTGAAGCATCATCAGGGAAACAACAGGCTGTGTCCGTCTGTCCCAAAACTTCCTAAGACGATCTCTGTTTTTCCCAAACACGTTTTCCGAGAACAACGGGATGCCAGCTTCTACTCTCCACCTCGTCACATGACAGTTATTAATTTAAAGTTGTGGCTGTTAGTCCAAAGTTCTGCTCCTTAGCCTGCAACACACCAGGATCAGCTGATGGCAGTCAAGGAGAATATTGGCCGATACCAACGTTCCGCAGACTGGTGCATCCAAACCAATCACCATCACTACTAAACTGTTTGAACATAATTAAGCCCTTCAATATGCTTTAAATGAGCAGAAGAATTGAAACCATACACATTTATCAAACAACCTTTAATATAACATTTCACATGAAAAATATATTTTAAAAATGATTCAAAAGCCTGTTTACTGTAGATGATGCATCATAGTTCCCTCTCTAATATCAATTGCATATAGTTGTTTAAACATCAACAAGTTTCTCCTTCAAACTGATAAATTTATTCAAGTTTCTCACCAAAAACTACATTTTACAAGATTACATTGAACACATCATGAGAACGTTATAATTTACCTTGAAAGTCCCAGAAGATTGAACTTAAAAACACTTAAATCACTCGATCCTCGATGGAAACAACAAACAATACACACAAACAAACAAATAACATTATAAACATACTGGTCCCTCTTTGTGGCTCCACACAGTTTAACACAATAGAGCTTGAACGCATCATAATGTACCTCAGTACAACAAAGGTCAGCTGTTAGTTCTGACTGCTAACGGCTAACGGCTAACATTGATGAGCGCTCCTCCTGATTCAACACAGGTTCGATGTTCATTAGAGCTGCCCCTGTGCAGTAAAATGTACTTTCTGCTAACAGATAAAACAACACTTGGATAAGTTCTGTGAGAGAGACCTTCCTGGAAGACAAATATTTTTACCCCATCATGTCTCACCTTAAACTCCTGATCTGTCTCACGGCCCTGAAGGCAAACGTCTCCTAACTGACATAAAACAACATGATCATTTAACTAAAGTATCAAATCCAATCTGTCGAGGCTCACAGGCAAACTTGTACATTGCATATATATTAGCCTCCAGGCTAGAGGATTTTTTCTTTACTCAGTAGGGTTGAAACGGTGTGAGGTTTTCATGGTCTCAGAAAATATTGCGATATCACGGCCGTACAGAATTTATAATATTATCAGTCAGAATGATCCTTAGAGGACTGAGAGCAGAAGGGTTACTGTTGGTTGAACAAACATTTTAGTACAAAACTGAAACTAGAAACCATTTTGAAAATAACTCAAATAATGGAGAGACTCAACGTCCAGTTGCTTTTTTTTTCAATATCGTAGATAAGCAAATATTCATGTGTGATAACTGTTAATGCTCATATCACACGTTACCTTGAAACAGTATATGGCTGCAAGCCTACTCATAAAAGGGCGGCACGATTAATCCAACATTAATCACAATCACGATTAAGGCCCGATCCCAATACCCCCCCCCTCCCTTGGCAACGAATAGTAGGGGTTGAAATCTTTCCCTATGAATTGGGACACCACTCACTACGTCACTGTGTCTGTTACGTTCACGCATACGTAAGTATTTTAAACAGGAAGCTGCGAGCCATCTACATTTCCAACCGACATCTACAATGGAGTCTCCAGCTGAGTTCATTCTACTGATCGCGTTTGTTGCATTCATCATGCTTCGTTTGATGAACAACAGATGACAGGGGACTTCTGCTAGCTAGCTAGCTAGCTAAGAAGCTAACATTACGAGGCAGCATAGTTATACTAGCTGGCGTGTTATCGTAATGTGAAAAATCCGACAATTTTGCAGAACAGGACAGATGACAGACGCCAGATAGTGCGAGCTAGCTAGCTAGCTAACAAGCAACCTGACGACGGTAACATTAGCTAGCTGGCTAGCTTTCTGTCAACTCCAATCTAGACAACGTGAATAGCAATAAAAACTTTTTACCCCTCGCTGGCAAGTCAGCATCTGAAATCCCTCGCTCCGAAGGGCTAGTTTCATACCCACTACCCCTCGTTATGCCCCCTACCCCTACACGCAAAAAGGAATTGGGACACCACTACCCCTCGAGGGAACGCGCAAATCTAGAGGTAGGGCCAAGGGGGGTATTGGGTTGGGTCCTAAATGAACATGATCAGTTGTTTAAAATGCTCCACTTGTAGAAAACTCTCATTCAAGAATGAGTTTAGGAAGATCTTGTTTATCCCAAACATATTTTCTTTTGTCCTGAGACGCTGTTCGTCTCAAGCTCTCAAACATCGGCAATCGCTGAATCACATCTTATTCACTGACAGGTCGACGGCAGTCAACGAGACCAATGTGAGACTCATGTTTGGTCTTTGGTTGAGGTGAAGCCTGTCACAGTGTAAAATCTTCTAATATTAGTTCTTATATTTCTAATTTCTATATAAATACATGGACACCACACGTGTTGAAACTCATCTGCTCTTATACACACTCCCACGTCCAGCTGTGGAAACACCTGCAGGTTCTCAGACCCACACACACACACACACATTAAACTAGTTGTTGTATGAAGGTGTGGGAACAGATATAAGCTTACTCCCACATACACACACACACACACACACACACCGGCAGCAGCAGCATCAGCAGCAGCATATGGCTGAGTGCACACACTCTCACTGCTGCCCAGCACCAGCACAGCCAGCCAGGGTCCACCTGCCTGCCAGACAGCTCGGTCGTAGCCAGGCTCGCGGTCGAGGCTCTGCTGTGACATCATCAACGTCAGACAGCAGCCTGGGGACACAGATGTCTGCAGCAGAGCCAACAGCTCTTCCCCTTAATCAAACAAAGTCACATTTAAATTCTTTGAATATCCAGAGAAGAAGCTGGACCAGTATCTCCTGTGTGCATGTAAACACGCAACAACAGCCAGCAAACATTTCCATCATCAGTGCAGCGTTGAAAATAAACACTGTCAGATATAAAACAATCAGCGATGAGTCCTGGAGACGGAGACTTCAGATTTAATTGTGATATTTTGGCATTTTGAGTTTTAATTATTCTTTTTTCCCAGTCACTTGTCACAGCGTGGAGAGACACTTAAATGTCTCTGCATTGCCTTGTTAACAATGTAAGCATCGTCAGGGCAGAGCTCGCCGCTTCATTATACCGCAGAGTTCGAATCAGGATTTTTACCTTCTGTCTGTTTCAGACCGAAAACTGAAGGACAGAGAATCTTTTTCTGCCGACGGATCTCATTGTTCTTCAAGGTTCTTTGGATAAAAGCAGCCATCAAATACTGTGGTGTTTACCTCAGCTGCCTGCCTGCCTGGAGGCTGGAGGACAGCAAGGCACCGGCTTGTTAAACTTACTGGGATTTTTAATTGGCAAAACATATTGATAACCTACAGATCATGTTGATACGATCTCTAACAGGCTCCCTCCCTCAGAGTTACATGTGTGGTGTATGATTTGTGTGAGTGGAATCAGACATCAGTGACCTCAGCTGGCTTAAAATTCTTTATGTTGAGACATCGTTTTCTTGTTTCTTTGTCAGTAATGGTGTGTTACAGCACAGTGTTTCCCGTGGGCAGTGGTGTACGGTAGTTACAATGGGCCCCAGTGCGCCCTAATTACTAGTTATGAAGCACACACACACACACACACACACAGAGCTTTAGGTGTGTATATATTTTACCAGCAGTGTCTTCTTGCAGCTTTATGTTGTATCCACTCGCAGATGTGCTCAGCTCGTTAGTCTTGGGAGATTTTGCACCTGAACTAGCAGCTGTGAATCGCATCGTCTCATCATATGATTAAACACAGACTTGATATTGGACAACATCAACATTAGTGCTGCCCCCCCAAATAGTCGATGAAACGTTAGTCGACCAGAAAGGTCAACAAGATTTCATTGGTCGCTTAGTCGCAGAAAAAACAAACAAACATGAAACTCTATCAGGAGCTGCACCTTGTCAAAATAAATCCAAACCTATATGACTGCACCATGTGTGACTTTACTTTGAAAGGACAGACACAGGAAGTGTCCACGCTCAGCAGTCAGACAGGAGTCAGGTTAATCTCCAGGGCTGGTACCTGCGGTTATTCCACAGGCTAGTTAATAACATGTCGGGCAGGAAATCCAAAGTGTGGGATCATTTTGAGAAGGTGAAGGACGAACCCAAGGTGATATGTAAACTCATCTTCATTGGTCGACTACAAACATGACGTATCATCTGAAACATGGAAGTAGCTACATGCCCATTAGCCCACAGCGTCATTAACAGGTGGCTCGCTCAGTGTGTGACATGCAGGAGACTAGTCCACTGATGGACCCCTCTAATCAACATACATGTTACCCAGCAACCATCATTGCATATCTGTATACGACAAAAACTACAATACAAAACAGGAAATTATTAGTTTAACTATTTTTTATAGTTTATGTAGAATAAGTTTATAATTTGTTATAGATTGATGCTATTTTACAAAAACTGAAAACCATGATGGAGGTGAGTTTACTATTTTTTATTTTCTTTGAACACAGGCGTATTTCCAGCTGGTAATCGGGGCCCCTCCACCCCACTGCAACTGCACTGCCTGCACTGTCTATAGTCACGCCCCTGCCTGTGGGGTGCAGTCGGGTAATTTTGGACACTTTTGGTAGATTACCAATAAACCCATCTAAAACTCTGCAGACTACCTTCAGTATTACGTTAATAACTTGTTACCGTTCTCAGCTTTATTTCTATGAAGAAAATATGTAAAATAATTTAGAAACTTTGGACGTTCAAACACACCAAATCCCCCGACTTCACTCCGATGACACGTTCAGGAACAATGGGACAGTAGTGTTTGTTTTTAATGGTTAAATCCCTTCATCAGTTCAGTCAGTAATTAATTTAATCATTAAAGTAACCTGCAGCGATTCATTAAAAAAACAGTCCAACTTTTCTGCCATGTTGTTCCCGAACTGCTGCTTCCTGTTTGCTTGGGGCCATGTTGTCTACAGTGGATGTGTGTGCATTAACAGTCTGGACTGTGGCTGCTGACGTGGACTCACTGCATCATATTGGATGTTTTTTAAGATGTCTGCAATATGACACAGCGGCAGCTCTTTAACCCTTTCATGTTCACACTAACAAAAACAAAACAATGAAAAAAAGTATTCTTTGCATTTTTTATATCCTCGGGGCGATGATAATGAAAATGTTTCTTTCTTTCTGACTGACTCACAGTTTGTTAAACACAGGCTTTGACCAAACAGTTAAGAAGTCACTTAATTGTATTTGTTAGTACACCAACATGTGTCGATTCGTTACCATGAAATTAGTATATTACCAGTACTAGTTTCATTTCTGTGTATTTATTCTCAATATTTACAGTTACAGTACTTTGACATCTCAGAGATGGTTAAAAAAAAAAAATACACTGATATAATTTTTCATCATCAAATATATA
Source organism: Epinephelus moara (assembly GCF_006386435.1). Classification (NCBI taxonomy): domain Eukaryota; kingdom Metazoa; phylum Chordata; class Actinopteri; order Perciformes; family Serranidae; genus Epinephelus; species Epinephelus moara. Next base: position 664,499 of record NC_065519.1, on the reverse strand, counting down.
ATGATATAACATTTAATACATGGTATTAATAATAGTTAACATTCATACTTTTTTTATTTGATAAAAATAGTAAATTTTTTATTGTAGCAGCGGTTTGTTTGAGTGTGGCTTTAGACAGTAAAGAAATCATACTGATGAAATCAATTTAGCATTTATATGATGGAGATCATTAAATGTGTCATTTAATAACAATAAATGTTTTTTTTGTTTTGTTTTTTGTAGTTAATTTCAATGACATTATCATGGCGTTGGTACCTTTACCATGAACGGACAAATGAAGCGTTTGGTTTAGTGTGTTTTTAAAAAGATTATTTAACTTTTATTTCTTTTATAAAGTGACATAAATCTGTTCAGTCAGGCGTCTAAAACTAAAACATGTTGATGAAAATGGCTCCACGCAGAGCGCTCATGTTTGTCACTAACGTCCTGTAAAGACAGACTGTTTAAAGACACAGCGACATCACAACACACCTAAACTGACAGGTAGAGAGCTCAGCCAGGTGAAGTTCAGTTCAGTATCATTTTTACTTAGACAAAGTGACTCAAGATGTTCTCTACCAAACGGCTGAGCAGAACATTTGAGGGTTGAATTATATTGTTATCCGGCGGTCTATCATTCCCTCGTGAAAGGATGTTTTTTTGTTGTTGTTGTCTGACGTTAAAATCACTGACCAAGTGGCGGTATCTGAGGACGTTGTCATGAGAACTGGTTGACAGTGGACGAGTCACCTCTGGAGAGGTGAGATTTTCTCGACTGCAGTTTATTGACATTGGTTGTTGTGTGTCTCAGTCTTCAGCTGCTGTGGTTTGAGATTCAGTAAGAATAAACATGAACAGTAAGAAAACTGCAGGAAGGCGTTCGTTGACAGGTGGAGCGGACAAACGGCTGTGACAGTGTGAGCCTGTGAATGTGATGAGAGACCAGCAGAGACTTGTCCTGGTGGTGCTGGGACCAGAGCCACTGTGACCTTGTGAGGTTATGATGAGTTTAAGAATCACGCCAAATCATGTTTCCTCACATATGACATCATCCAAACCAGATTTGGCCCGAGGCGACGCTTCACTGACGTGGTTGCTTTTATGCAGCTCTGCGGTGGCAGTGTGGCACAAACACTCCTTTGTAGAACGCCTGCGTGGCATCACCACCTGAGCAATCAGCCCGTCCAGTTTTTGGCTATTTATCCAGAACAAGATTATAAAAGAGTCCCTTCAGCACCAGCTCCACTTGGCGGTGCACCAAGAGGCTCTCTGAGGCCGGCGTTATATATGGATTTGCCCTCACCTGGTGATGGGACGGATAAGATCTCAAATACAAGCAGTTACAGTTGTGCTGCCTCACAAGGAGTCTGGGAGTTCCCCAAGAGATACGATAAAGATCTGAGATGTTCAGGAGGAACTCAGAGTGGAGAAGGAGGTGGCTGTCACCTAAGAAATTAAAGTATTCTCCAACATGGACCTTATTTTCCAATGTGTCTGTGTCACTGTGACTCAGGAGGACATTTTTTTAACTAGTCCAGGAATGAGCCAAAATGCTGCAGCTGACAGCAGCAAAACAGGCTGCAGTGTAACCACTCTGTTCACACTGTCAGTGTGCGTCCACTAACAGTGTTTGTTTTGTCACTGACAGGCTCAGACTGTTATTCTAAGTGTGTGACAACATTATGAAAGGATCCCTACAGAGATAGAGCTTTGTGTTAAAGAGTCAGATCCTTTTTGTTTAACCAGAAACAGCCCTGAAATCACCGTCACCAAACCCACCAGACTGCATTTAAATAAACAGTCATTTATCATCTTAAACACACTTCATTCAGAGTCGACAGAAACACAATAAATCTCCTAAAAGCTGTCCTGGTTCGTCTTCTCACTGTTCCAACAATCACCAGCTCTGGTTTGGTTTAAATTAACCCTTAATCCACCAGTTAGATGTGACAACATGCTGCCTCTATACATTACAGTAAATGGAGTCAGCCAAAAACTGGACGGGCTGATTGCTCAGGTGGTGATGCCATGCAGGTGTTCTACAAAGGAGTGTTTGTGCCACACTGCCACCGCAGAGCTGCATAAAAGCAACCACGTCAGTGAAGCGTCGCCTCGGTGATTCTTAAACTCATCATAACCTCACAAGGTCACAGTGGCTCTGGTCCCAGCACCACCAGGACAAGTCTCTGCTGGTCTCTCATCACATTCACAGGCTCACACTGTCACAGCCGTTTGTCCGCTCCACCTGTCAACGAACGCCTTCCTGCAGTTTTCTTACTGTTCATGTTTATTCTTACTGAATCTCAAACCACAGCAGCTGAAGACTGAGACACACAACAGCCAATGTGCAACCTCGTCCATCTCATTCTTGTGAATGTGATATCTCAAGAGCATCGTGGAAGAAATTTTGGCACCAACGTTCGTTTGGACTCAGTGATGAAATGATTAGAACTCGGTGGTTGCACATCAGAGGTCAGTGTGACCTCACAAATCATAGTTTTCAAGAATTTGTACTCGAATTATGACAAAATTTCAAGCAGAAATGTCTAACAGGATTAAGCGCTGAAGGTCAAAAGGTCAAAGGTCAGCTTGACGGTGACATCATCATGTTTTCACTGACATGGATGGAGACTGTCAGAGACACTGGTTCTGGTTGATCTGTAAACGTAATCTGACATTCACACATTTATAACATTTTAATTTCTCTCTGCAGGATCTGATGCTGCAGGTTCTGATTAATTTCATCACTGATTAATCTGCTGATTGTGATTTCATTTGGTTGATGAGTCATCTGGTCTCGGTCGAGAGACAGCCATCAGTTTTGTTTTGACCTTCCCTCCTCTCCAAATGAAACCTCATGCGATGACGAGTTGCCAAACCTCTGTCTAATAAACATATAAGTCTTCGTGACTACTAACCGGCTGAATTTGCCATGAACCTGAATTAATGAAATACAGAGATGCATCAGAGTAAATGTTTTCAGTATGGAGAAAACAAAATGCGTAGGCGTGTCCCCTCACCCGACTTTGGGCTCTGCTATGGCCCTACGCTTCTTGGGAAATACCATGCGAACACATACTGTAAATCGCCATTTACAATGTGTGTGTAATGAGCATGCCGACTCAAGTTTTTTAAAATTCCTTGGAAATTAAAAGGAGACAAATAAAGGCCAAATGTGGGCCTGCTGTTTAAAATGTGTATACGAGCAAAGCGAGCAGCTGAGAGCAGAGCAATCGGGAGGAATTCCCTCTCAACGACCACAGCTCCAGAGAGGACGGGTGCCAAGAGAGCCTGTGGGCACAATTAGCCAACAAAAGGCACGGCCTCCTCCTTGGTGCTGGCTGAGCCCTCGTAGATTCCCCTACAAACGCAGCAGGGACGCCTTTTAATCTGTTGCCCTCTTCACTTGAGACTCCCAGCCTCACCTCTCCCTTAAATTCCAGGGTTTGTCCCTCCTGGGGGCTCTGGCATCTGTTTTGCATGTACCTGCAGTGCACTACCCTGCAGTACATCAGCCTGCACGGGGAGGAAGGCTGGCTGCGTTTCAACCTGGCTGGTTTATGTACACACCGAGGGTCGTATAAGTTGACTTCCTGTTGTCTTGGAGCATTTAAATACACATCAAAACACGCTCCTCTTGATGCAATTAAGGCGAAGTCTGTGCTGGGTTAGAGTAACGAGTGATTCTTACCCATAAAATCATCCACAACTGCTCGTAGATGCAGAAGGTCCTTCCCTTTCAGCTGATTAAATACCTGCAGCCATCAAACAGCAGCAGGAATGTTCGTACGAGACATCTGCAGCCTTTAAACACACCGTGCAATTAAACAAAGGTCAAACAGCGTGAGTACCTGCTTTTATACATGTATCCCTTCACTGATTGATCCTGATCCAGTAAAATATGTCCCCACCTCCTACGCTTTGGCACACACTGATTTTCTGATCATTTATTAACGGAGCAGAAATCCTTAGAATTCATCCTGAATATTCAGATTTTATATTTCGCTTTTAGTAACTGAGGAGAGTAGCTTTAGTAGCTGAAAACAGTCCACAACAAATTTTACTCCTCTTTGAGTAACATTTTAAACTAGAATCACTGACTCCGCCCACCAGTCCACCCTGTGGTTGTATGACTCCGCCCACCAGTCCACCCTGTGGTTGTATGACTCCGCCCACCAGTCCACCCTGTGGTTGT
>NC_065519.1:643189-659091 GCF_006386435.1 Epinephelus moara | reverse complement strand
GTGTTTGTTGCTGCACATGTGTTTGTTGCTGCACATGTGTTTGTTACTGTACATGTGTTTGTTGCTGTACACGTGTTTGTTGCTGCACATGTGTTTGTTGCTGCACATGTGTTTGTTGCTGTACATGTGTTTGTTGCTGGTCTCTGTAGCACCACAGGTCCTGCAGCTTTTAAAGGGGATTAGAGGTGATGGCCATTATTTAAGCTCCACCTCGACTTCGCCCGCTGATACTGTATTTGTACTAAAAACACTCTCACGCTGCTTCAGCCTCTTGTGCCGAACCGTAGCAGGGTTGCACTTGTGCCTGTGTGGTCACCTAATTGCAAAAACTCGTTCCACCGGCAGACTTTTGTTTCCTGAGTCGACGCCTGCACTCAGACCCAGTTACACAGTATTTGTTTATGATGTGTTTCTGGAGCCGTTACCTTCTTGCAGTGAGCGATGGGCGTTTACAGAGAATTCTCTGTTGGCTTTGTGAACTGAAACACGCTGCCTGTAAACAGTTCTGCTCTCTATATGAGTGTGTGTGTGTCTCAGGTAGGGATGGACGGGCTCTCCTGCAGTGTTTGGCTGTAATGGCGCTCTGCGGCTCGGTAACAGAGGTGGTAAATCATATTAAATGTGAGCTCACACACACACCCACAGGGCCTCATCTCAATCTTTGCCCGGGGCATCCAAATCACTAAAACTGTCCCTGAATGTACTTCACACAGATTATTTTTCCTTCTTAAGGACCGTGGGAAGTTGGGTTTTTTTTCTCTTTTGAGGACACGAGGATCAAAAACAGGACTGAGAGAGGAGGGAGGGGTCGGCTGGTGTCTGATTCGCAGCCCACAGGGGTGTTTGTGGCTGCAGAGATTGAAATCATAGGGACATCTCAGGTAACATTTTCACAGCAGACACCCCTCCGTCTGTCTTTGTCAAACACTTGTTACTTGCTGTGTCACAAGTCCTCCAACTGATGCAAAAACCACAATCGCTGCAAAGGCAACAAGCAGCCGCCTGCCATCTTTTCCTGCAGATAGCTGCTATCAGACGAAGGTTTGGGTTTATCAGGAAGAAAGAGTTTGTCATGTGGCATGTACTGACACTGCATCGAGCGATGAGCCCGGCAGATGTTGCTTTGCTTGTGGGTTTGTGACATGTAAACTGGGCTGACTGACAGATATTTCCCTCATGTGTATGTTGGGCAATGATGAAAGGGACTGACTCTAAGTAACACACACACACACACACACACACACACACACACACACACACACACACACACGCAGCAGATCAGTGAAAGGGATGAGATGTACGTGTGATACTATTCTAACCAGTTCTGACTTCCTGCCTGCGAGTCGACAGCTTCCTCTTTTCTGCAGAAGGTTATCATGCATCTTGTTTTTTTCTGCATGAACTGTACTTGTATTAAAACTGAAGCATCTCTTCCTGTCAGCTGTCTCACACTCACTTTGCTTTAACCACTGTTTGCATTTATTTCATCATTAAACAAGCAAAGATTTGATTACTGATGGTGATAAATGACCTCAGGAGGCTTTAAAACTCACCTCAGGACTGATTTGAAGACAGACCAAGTGAAACATGCAGAGGAACTTCCTCCTCACAGACGCTCTCTCAGATAACCCACATGCAGTGGTGCAGCATAAGAGTTTTAGTTCCTGCAGATTTATTCATTTCACTGAGTCTGTGAGGCCTGAATCTGTTTGCATGTCGGCAAAAACACTTTACAACCACTACTGTGTGTGAGCATACAGACAGAAATATGTATGTTTATTTCTTTTTATTTTGACCCTCTCTGAAGCTACAGATGGCCACAGCTCAAGGAATTTTTTTTTCCTAGTCGGCACGATCAGCTCTACCGTCTCTCTGATTGGCTGTTAGGTTTAGGCAAGATGAGTGAAAATAGTTAGGGTTAGAATAAGACTGTCAGGACAGGCCGATCAGTCACAGGAGGACAAACTGTTGGAGTCACAGAACTAGACCCATCATTAAGTTGAAATTGCCTTGTCTGAGAATTACTAATAATTAATGCTGAGTTATGTTGGATTACTATTTCCTAATTTATGAGCTGTTTATGAGCATTTGAATACTGATTTGGACGTCGATCACCATGGCAACGATCGAGGCTTCAAAGCCTTGATCTGATTAGATTTTGATGGCTGAAAGTCAAAGGTCAGTGTGACCTCACAAAACATGAAAGAATTCATCCACTAATTCTGACCAAACTTGACACAAATGTCTAACAGGATAAAATAATGAAGGGCAAAAGGTCAAAGGTCAGCTTGACTGTGACATCATCATGTTTTAACGTCATATCTCAGGAACAGAAGGGGAGACATTTGGTCAGATACTGAATTGGTGACTCTAATCTTGAAACTGTGCTGATTGTATAGATCTTCTGTGTGTGAAGCATCCATGTTTAGAGCTTGAAGCTTCATTCCAGCAGCATCCATAACTGAAGCATCGTCGACTGTCGTGGTTACGTACAGTATGTCTGGACCGGTGACTGTTGGTGTTTCTTAGACTCAAGGATCATTCCTTTGGGGTGGGTGCTTAACACTCCATCTCTGCTGTGACTCATTAATATAAAACTCTAATGTTTTATCTAAATCACGTTATTTTATGAATGTCATCATGTGGCAGTGGACACATTGAAAAGTGTCTATTATGAGGCTTCTGTCAACATTTTCTTCATGCTTGTATGATAAAAACTCCTGGAGATATTAATCCAAATTAAAGACATGTTTATCTGAATCCTGTCGAGCTCCGCTGGCACAGGTTTCATTCTTTCGCACTTCAATTCTAGCAAATCGTGTACAAGGAATTGTGGGTACTTTATACCTGCTGAGGATACACACATGTGTCCTTGAAAATTCTCTGAAGGAAGGATTTGGAGAATCCTTGTCATTGGAACAGTCCTTTGGCAGGATTTGGTGACGTAGCCTCCTTGAAATTCAGCCGTCCTTGACTTTGAGAAACATCTTTAATTTAAAGATGGACGTCGTGTCTCCTCCCTCCACTGTACATAAGTGAAGCTAAAATATCCCAGATATGGCCGCTGCCATCTTGCTCTGGTGACATCATTTGGAGCCAGAGTCTGCACAGTAGCGATCTCTGCGGTATCAAGCTTCTCACCCATACGTCCATCCAACCTATTGTGAGCAGCACCATTGAATGTGAGCCCACTGACTGGCTCACACAGCTGTCAGTCATGTTGTTAAATCCCCATTCACTTGGAAAGACAGCAGCGTTATAAAAACTATCATTAATGACAGAAACCATTTTTGGGAAACATTTATTTGACCTGTACGTGACACGTTTGAGTTTTGGTTCGGCTCATGTCCCATCTGCTAACATGAAGGGAGGCGGGGTTTATGAGCTATACTGCAGCCAGCCAGCAGGGGGCAGTCCAGATGTTTCGGGAGCTGTCATGTCGTCCATCTTTGTATACAGTCTGTGGTCTGGACAGACGTGGATGTAAACTGTAACTGCAACTTGACTAGTTCACAGAGGCGTTAAACCAGACATAATTCTATTTATTTATTTATTAGATTACATCTTGTATTTTTCTGATCATATCACTCGCACCTGTCTCTAGAACAAACGTGTATGAATGATCTGAAGTTTGCAGTTCACGTTCTCACCCCACTTTAGGTTTTTTTAAACCAGTTTATGAGTGAAAAATGTTTTTGTGTGTGCATATTCATCGTTTACACATCTGGCCTGGGGTTGGGGAAGTAAGAAATAAAGATAATTAAGAATTATAAATAGAATTATAGATTTTGTCATTATCAAGCTTTTCCCTTCCGGTGGTTCCCACAGAAATAGATTCCATGTGTGACGGGTCCCTGAACGCAGCGCAGACAGAACTCTGAGTTTTATTTTTCCTCTGCAGCACTTTGTTGACGTTGAGTTTGTTGTCTCTGTATGTGGCGGGCGGCAAATGATATTGTGTGCCTTCAGTGGGCGGGGCCTGTCTTCTTATACACTGACACCTCACCCTTCCTCTCCACGAGGAGCTCTGTGTGTCGTTAACTGATGTTTAATCTGACAGCTAAATGCAGGATTAATAGAAGATCCTGCAGTAGTCACAGAAGTCTTCACTAAACAGGCCGGGTCAAATAAAACATGGATTTAAAGTTAATTGCACCAAACAGTCAATAAATAAATCAATAACAGGGAAGCAGTGAAGAGCTGGAGGAAGGAGAGTGTGCATGACCTTGAGATTTTCAAAATGGCCAATAAGAATCAGATCTGAGTGACACTGTGAACACCACCGCGTCTTCAGCTGAGAGAAACTGTGCTGATGCGGCTGATGAGCAGAGCTGGAGACAGAGTTTATCCACTGAAGGGACGACGCTGAAGCACAATAGGTTACTTGTGTTGGTCAGCGTGTCATCGCATGCCTCTGCTGTGATGTCACTGCGGCTTGTGCACAGATCTGACTTCTGTTTGGAGGAATTTGGTTGTGTCAGTGATTGGTGCTCATGTGCCGTGCAATGCTGGCTTCACTAAACCACACACACACAGACACACACACACACACTGTTTGGTGATGTACCTACATGTGAGCTTAAAACGACAGTATAAAACTCAAACAGCTGCCCTTCTTACACAGAGATGGCGCTACAACGTCTGTTCTTTACTCTTGCTTTGTATTTTAACACAGAACCAAAAGACGGCGACATCATGCAGCTCCAGTGTGTGATGTCAGACAGACATGACATCATGGAATCAAAAGAGGCATGACATGTAACACAAAAGCGTTGGCTTCGAGTGTGACATATAACATACGTGTCAGCAGCTCTCTATAAACAATAACAATGACATCACATGTCAATAACAATCATTTAGCGTCCCAGTTATATGGCGGCTGATCTCGTCCTCTGCTCAGAGGGTAAGGAGCTCCTGGACCTCAGTGTTCTCACTGTTTGTGGACATTTACAGCTGCTGTTCTTCTTTGAGTTAGCTGCTAACTGCTAACAGCTGCTATCTGCAATAAGTTACACACATAACATGTCGTCAAAGCATCACACCCGTCCTTCAGCTGTCCTGTTTATAAAGACATCATTTCAGTCAACCTGGTCTCACTCCAAAGTCGTCGAAATCCAGCACTTGGTCAGCGACTTACGGCGTCAGACACTAACAAAAAAGCTGTCCTTTCACGTCGTCATGATAGGCTGCAGGTCGCTGTTATTCTGTAACGGCGCCCATCAGCATCAGGGAGAAATGCGGGGAGACAACAACGTAAGTTAAGGGGGCAGAAGTCTGAGTTTGGTGGGAGGGGTGGTGGATGGGTCCAACAACCACCAACTTTTACCCAGGAGGCCAGTGTTCACTTCCTGTAAGATTGTAAAGCCAAACCCTGTTATTTCCTAAACATCAGTTGGCGGTGTTGTACTGACGTAGTGCTTTTATTTTGAAAGAGACTGTATGCAAACTGTACATTTCCTGTGAAAACAGAAGTGTATTTTGAAAACAGACAATGCATGTAACAGGCTGAAGTTGACACGGCGTCCCAGAACGTCAACAACCAACACACCCAGGGTACCTTGGACGTCATATGTGGACGTGGAAAGTCCATGACCAAACGTGGACATGTGACAAAGTCGGACCACGCAGGGCAGTAATTGTAGTTGTTTGGTTATTTTCGGAACACGTGAAAATACTTTGACTTCAATGATACTATTTTTGAGGCTTATTTCTGTCTCTACGTCTTTCCTCAACAAGCCAAATCTCTGACATGATTTGAACAGTTTAGCAGTTTGATTCTGTGACAGATCGTTTGCATTTGTTTTATTTGAGTTTTCAAAAATTCCAAATGTTCAGTCAAAGCAGTGACTGTGAGGAGTGAACGCTCTGAGGTGTCCTTGTGTCTTTCAGCTCTTTGTGACTCTTCTTGTTGTCACTACGTCTCAATTCACGGTGTCTAAGTGACTCTTGGTCTGATTTCACAACAGAATAGCCTTCATGACCTCTAATGAGCCCGTCTCTAACAGACCATCAGAGCATGAAGTATGTAAAGGTCTTTAATCAGCTCTGTCTAACAGCTGTCTGCATGTGTGTGCAGTCCATTAAAGCAGACAGACACACAACCAAAACAAACAGTTGGCTCTTGACTGCAGCTCATTTAACTCTAAAAACTCACTCACATTTAAGAGTTTATGGTCTCCGACAGGATGTAACAGGTAACTCGCTTCCAGAGAATGAAACTGTTTTATGTTCATTTCACTTGAGTTAGTGTTATTTATGTGGGCGCTAAAATTTACAACAATTATTGGTGTATGAAGTGGAGCCGGTCTCCCAGCAGAGTCCTCCTGCTGTACTGTCATTGATCTGGTAAAGCCAGTACATGGATAACATGCAGTCCCCTCCAATCCTCCTAAATCTCTTTCTGCATCTGCCAGTGCCAAACAGCTCAATACCAGCAGAGCACATGCATCTTCATGATGCTGCTCCTGATCACTCAGACTAAGACACAGCGTCCACGGGAAGCTGGAACAATGCGCCACATAAATAAAGACCAACTCCTCCAGGACACAAACAGATTTGCTTTGTTCAATGATTTTACATCATCTCCCTGTGAGCGCTGAGAATCATTTCTTTGAGCAAATCTTTTATTGATTTTATGCAACTCTTCGTCAACACTGGTGTTTTGTTTTCTGTTTTACCACCAACACTAAATCACACTGATATGTCTCATATGGATTACATCACACTGCTGTCAAAGCAGAACTTTGGCATTTTTACATTTTTCTCCAATCTGATTTTCTCCTGTTATCCAACAATTTTGTGTCGAAGTCTGTACGTTTACATGACCTCAGAGAAAACAGATTTATATAAATCCCTGTAAACATGTCAGTGTGAGTGAAATGGTCCTGCAGTGAATTTGTCACAGTGGGACTAACACACCCAGATCATGTGACTCCTGCATGTATACAGTCAATCAGACCCAAACTGGCCGAGGCGCTCTGAGAATGCTCCACAGTTTCCACCCCGGGCTTTGACCCGGAAGTCCAATAGCATTAAATGTGTAAGAGAAGAAGAAGCCGGTAACAACATGGAGAAATCTACATCCAGAGCCGTGACTTTTTGGACGGACCAAATGTACAGAGCTGTAAAGTTGTCCACCATGGTACCAGTTAGCTGCTAGCTAACCGTAGCTAACTTGTTTGTCCATTGTTTGGTCTGTGACGTAATAGGTCAACAGGAAAAAGGTCCAATACTAACAAGCTGAAAGGGGGCATATCTCCACCTATCGTAGAGGAGTCGCACATACTTGGCTCAATAAATGGATTCCCCTCCCGTGCTTGTATACTGGGACAAGGACAGTAGGCCAGTTAGATGTCCTCGTCCAGCTGGGACTGTAGCTCCACTTCACTGTGACTGGAAACACACTGAGTGACTAATGGAAACCATGATTTTTGAAACTGGTCCAGTATTGAGCGAGAGGCTGCAGCTGGCAGCGGTCAAACAGGCTGCAGTGTAACCACTCCGTTCACACTGTCAGTGTGCGTCCACTAACAGTGTTTGTTTTGTCACTGACAGGCTCAGATTGTTATTCTACGTGTCTGACAACATTATGAAAGGATCCCTACAGAGATAGAGCTTTGTGTTAAAGAGTCAGATCATTTTTGTTTAACCAGAAACAGCCCTGAAATCACCGTCACCAAACCCACCAGACTGCATTTAAATAAACACTCATTTATCATCATTAAACATCTCTCCACTGTTCCAACAGTCACCAGCTCTGGTTTGGATTAAATTAACCCTTAATTCACCAGTTAGCTGTGACAGCATGCTGCCTCTATACACACTAACATGACTGTTTTAAATGCAGTCTGGTTGGTTTGGACGAGCACCCTGTTCCTCTGGTCGTCCACCTCAGGCTCTTTGGTTCTGGCTTTTGATCTGAGCTTCAGGTGATTGTTGGTGCACCGTGTGATGATGCTCTCTGTCAGTCCATTGTGTCTGTAACCTGACGGGCTGATGGCGGCATTCAGCTGTGAGCAAGTAACTCTAGTTTCTGATGTTTTCTACGCTAAAAAATGCATCTAAAAATTGAGAAAAGAACACCACATTTATTGATAATAAAACTGATTGTTGGTCGCAGCTGATTAACCACATGGACGACATGGTGCTTGGCGTTTGGTGCAGGAGAGGAGGTGGCGTTCACTGTTCTCTCACAGGCTTCATCAGGGAATCTCCCCATCAATGTTTTCATATACTTTATTATTTATTAGACGGAGAATTCTGTGGCCTATTTCCCAACGCCCGATGAGACTGTTGTGACTCTGATTCCTATTTGCTCGCATAGAAAGTGTTTCCCAGGGTATTTTTCTGGCAGATGGCCATGAATGAACATTAAAAATACAGAAAGGGAGTGCTGGTTTGATTGTATGGAGCCTAAACAATCAGTGGATCAATTGTAAAGTCAGTTAACAGAAAATTACTGATTCTCTTTTTAATTATTTCGACAAAAACATCAAATATTTGTTGGTTTCTGCTTCTAAAATGGTAGAATTGTTGGTGTCCATGTCAGTGAGGGTACCGTGACTTGTTGGTCCGCTGCGGTCGGGAGGAAACTCCCAGGGTCCTGGAGACATACTGGACCTGAAGGTGTACAGGTCCTGGAGGGTCCTCAGGGTCCTGGAGCGACAGCAGATCGCAGCCTATCAGCAGAGCAGATGTCATGCCACAGTCTGCCCTTGTCTTTTGCGGTGGCAGCAGCGTGGTGGTGATGGAGGAGGTGAGGATGGAGGAGGTGATGGAGGTGTAGAAGTGCACCATCACTGACTGTTTGACGGTTGAACTTGTCCATCTGCCACAGGAAGAATCCTTTGCTGAGGTTTTTCGATGAGGTCCTGAGTGATGAAGGAGGTGCAAAGACTCCACAGTGATGACTGTGACATCCACCATCATCTCCACTGTCTGAAGAGGGTTGAACTCCAAGTTGTTTTCACTGCACCAGGTCACCAGATGGACAGTCTCACACCTGTAGGCGGACTCATCCTCGCCGGAGATGAGCCCAGTGAGGGTGGTATCATCTGCGAACGTCAGGAGCTTTACAGACTGGTGACTTCCTCTGTCATATATGATAGTAGATTAAATATTCGGGGGATTTGGAGTTTTTGTTGGACGAATTGTGCAATTAGAGGATGTCACCTTCAGCTTTGAGACATAGTGATGGATTTTTTTCACTATATTTTGGTGTTTCTTACATTTATCGAGAAAATTATGAAAATAATTGTAAAGGAGCCTCGTCTGTTCTCGACGTCATACAAGTTTGTTGATTTTGTTTTGTCGACCACTTCCCCCACACAGTAAGAAGGAAAAAAATAAACATGTCTTTGGACTCAAGGATGAACTGATTAGATTTTGGTGGTTAAAGGTCCGAGGTGACTGTGACTTCACAAAACACATTTTTAAGCCTCCACGTCTGTGACAGCTGTAGCTGTAGGCGTTATGTTTTTGGGTTGTCAATGCGTCTGTGCGTCCATCCATCCCGTTCTTGTGAAGTGACATCTTAAGAACATCTTGAGGGATTTTTTTTACAGTATTTTGGTGTTTCTTTCAACATTTATCAAGAAATAAATAGATGAATTCATTATGAAAATATTAGTGAGTTGCAGCTCTGTCTGTTCTCAGCATCGCACAAGTTTTTTGGTGTTGTTTTGTCGATGGTTTCCTCCACACAGCAAGGAGGAAAAATAACCCATAGGCTGGTCTGACATTCTTAGAATCGCCTCGACAACTTCCTGTAAAATTGTCTCCCTCGGTATTTAGTGGTTTATTTAACTGATGCAGAAGAGATGAAGACTGAGTGAGACGTTTATTGCGGTGCTCTTAATAAGGCGGAACATGCTGATTTAATCTCTCTCGGTTTATTTAACCTTGCTCTGCATGCTGCAGCCTTTGCGTTCATGTGACAGCTTTCAGCTCAGATACGTGAGGAGAAGTGTTCTGGTGGTGTGACTGAGTCAGACTGGTGTCGAGAGGTGTGTGTAGAAGTTACCTGTGTGCTTATTGACACAGGACTGAGCCTAAGCCATGTTTGCATCTTTGAAAGGGCTCAGTGATCATAATAACCATAATAAGAACAATGTTAATGTTTTTAGCTTCATCGCAGCTGAGAGAGATCTAAGTGTGTGTGTGTGTGTGTGTGTGTGTGTGTGTCAGGACAGGCAAAATAACAAAATATTAGTACTGGACTGGAACACACGCTACGATACAAGCACTCTGTCTTTGCCTCGGGCTGCTGAGCTGTGAGCACGACTGTTTATTTAGAGTCAACAGAGAAAAAGAACTCGACGTATGCAACATTCAACATATTGCTGTGTGCTCATCGTCCTGCCGAGTGTTTGTGCTGAGAGACATGTTTAATGCAGCAGCTGCAGGCGAGCAGACTGCATGACTGGGATGTGATGGACCTGTGTGTGCTGTGTAGGAAGGTGGAGGGAAAATGTATGTTGATGTGACATCACAATCGAACACACTGGCTAATGCAGACGCAGGAGAGGATGTGGGAGAAATGTTCCCACACGTTAACGCGGCAGCTCAGACGAGGAAACTGGTTTTTATTTAAGGACGCCAGGTTAGGAGGAAAAAACACACTGAGGAGTTTTGTTTGACAAACTCTCCTCTGCTGACTCTGATCATCAATCAGGAAGATCTACAACCAAGAAACGTCCTGTTGTCATTGTTAGAATTCCTTGTGAAAACAAAAGACACAGTTACAACCCACCTGGTAGCATATCACCTTTCTTTCACTGTTTCACTGTAAATCACACACCAACCGCTCGGAGCGCCTGTCATGGGCAGCCCACTCTGACATCTCTCCAATTAGTGCATGTATAGGTCCAGTTTGTGCATGTGTGTGTTCGGACCTGTGTGTAATTGACAACAGAGTGTGAAATTGAATTTCCCCTTAGGGATTAATAAAGTATATAAAATTAAAACATTTTTTTATAGAAATAAGTGAAGAATTACCCGCTAAAGTTCAAAGGAAGTATCAAGGCGTTTATTAGAAGCTCACACAGTGAAGGTCGTAACATTTAAAACTCATTTCAGTTACGTGGAAAGATCCTGCGATGTGACAAACTGTGTCATACAACAAAGAACTGACAAACAAACAATGTATGAAGGATAAAGTTTTGCTTCAAGAGGCAGGAATCACTTTATCTGATCACAGGTCTGCACATGATCCTCTAAATCACACAATATATTTCATTAGGTAAGTTATTTCCTCGTGTCTTTTACTTGGACAATTTGAGAAATATGTTTATTTGCTGTCTTGGCGAGAGTTAAATAAAGAGATCGATACCACTGTCGTATCCGTCCATTAAAGCTGAGACAGGAAGAAACAACACGTTCTCATCCCGGACGCATTTCAAACTGGTGCCGCCCGGCAGTGTGTCATGCGCCTGCAAAAGGTGCCTTTTAGCATCAGGTGTCTGACGCTGAAATCACAGACAAAGCAGCGGTAATTTGATGAGCTTGGAATGAATACGGCTGGCAGAAATCTGAAAAAGGCAAAATTAGAAAATAGACCTTCTGCAGCTCTCTGTCCTAAGCCCCTCCCACCAGACAACCACAGGTATATGCACGTTTCATACAGTAACACGGTGTTTCCATACATTGATTCATCAGATCTTATGTCACTGTAGAGTTGCAGAGACTCTCACTGTGTTTGTCCAACCCGGTCTCACTCCAGTGTCTTTGAATACCAGCACTTTGTCAGTGAGTTCCAGCGTCAGACATTGACGAGAAAAAGGCCTCCTTTCATGTCGGCATGATATGCAGACCTCATTGTTTGAGTTAGCTGCTAACTGCTAACAGCTGCTGTTCTTCTTCTCCGAGTTAGCTGCTAACTGCTAACAGCTGCTGTTCTTCTTTGAGTTAGCTGCTAACAGCTGCTGTTCTTCTTCTTTGAGTTAGCTGCAAACAGCTGCTGTTCTTCTTCTTTGAGTTAGCTGCTAACCGCTAACAGCTGCTGTTCTTCTTCTCCGAGTTAGCTGCTAACCGCTAACAGCTGCTGTTCCTCTTCTCCGAGTTAGCTGCTAACCGCTAACAGCTGCTGTTCTTCTTCTCTGAGTTAGCTGCTAACCGCTAACAGCTGCTGTTCTTCTTCTCCAAGTTAGCTGCTAACTGCTAACAGCTGCTGTTCTTCTTCTCTGAGTTAGCTGCTAACCGCTAACAGCTGCTGTTCTTCTTTGAGTTAGCTGCTAACTGCTAACAGCTGCTGTTCTTCTTCTTTGAGTTAGTTGCTAACCGCTAACAGCTGCTCTTCTTCTTTGAGTTAGCTGCTAACTGCTAACAGCTGCTGTTCTTCTTCTTTGAGTTAGTTTCTAACTGCTAACAGCTACTTAAATCTCCTGCAGTGGGTCGCACACATAACACGTTGTCAAAACATCGCACATGTCCTTCAGCTGTCCTGTCCTGACATCATTTTAGATAACCCAGTCTCACTCCAAAGTTGGGGAAATCTGGCACTTGGTCAGTGACTTCTGGTGTCAGATACCATCGCCGTCAGCATGATACGTGGCAGGGCAACAACATCACAGTTAAAGCACCGAAAGTCCGAGTAGGGTGGATGGGTCCAACAACCGCTGACTTTCACCCAGGAGGCCGGTGTTCACTTTCTGTAAGATTGTAAAGCCAAACCCTGTTCTTTTTCCTAAACCCAACCACGTGTGTGTGTTGGCTAAACGTAACCACGTGTGTGATTGTGTCGTGAGATTTTAGGGTTCAATAGTGAGTTTTAGAGGCGCTGTGTCTCCCTGTCTCTGTGCTAAGCTAACTGGCTGCTGGCTGTCTCTTCCTGTTTACTGTGCAGACATGAGACTGGTATTGACCTTCTCATCCAACTGAGCAAATTTCTAAATCAGCATATATCCCAAAATGTCAAACTGTGTCTTTAAAATGGTTTGTGTGTGTGTGTGTGTGTGTGTGTGTGTGTGTGTGTGTTCCACAGGGAAGATTTGGTTTGCAGATAAGATTTAAAAATACATAAAAAATCAACATATCATTAACCATCGGAGCAAAGAGTCAAAGTACCAGAGAGGGAGACGTTACAGAGAAAGACTTGATGCAAAATGCAAATCTCTCTCACAGCAGCGACATCATTACCTGTGTAGATTAAACAAGCTAATTGTTGTGGGGATAAACCAATCCCCGCTTCTTTTACTCCCGAGTTTCCTTTCCTCTCTGCGTCCAGCCCCGAGAGTGAGGGAACATTTTGTATAATTAAAATTGCATTCTGTATTTGTCACATCAAAGAATCCTTTGAGGAGGGAGAGATATCCTGACGACATCAGAGTTTCACATAGTTTCAGACGAGAGTGTGTGCACGTACAGGTGCGTGGCTTCCTCCCCTGTCTGTGCCCCCGTCTGTGGGAGGCTGTTGTTCTGTGGTTACAGGATGAATATGGTGACATATAAATGCAGAAGAGAAGCCTGACTGGAGTCTGGTGGCACAGCCCCCCCCCCCCCCCGCTCCATCCTTCCTTGAGCCCACAATGTCTCAATAACCTTCACAGTATCCCCTCTTCATATCTGCCTCGTCTTTCTGTGCCATCCGCATGCTGCACGCATCCACAGGGCTGCGTGACAAACACCCTGAAATGTTGTACTCTAAATTCCCCCTCTGTGCGTTTGTAGTGCAGCTCCTCACCAGATTAACTTTAATTCCAAAATGAGATATCCACCATTTTAAAAACGCTGCACCCCACCATCGCTAAACGATTGCTCGCCTCGAAGCAAAACTCACTATGGATTATCGCAGAGTGTAGGAGCGAAGTCGAGACCTTTGCTGTTGAAAGGAGTGTGTGTTGCGTATAATCACTGCCTGTTACCATTTTTTCCACCTAATGAACATGTAGGAATGAAGCCTTTACATTTTTCTGATAACGCTCTTCATGCCCTGGAGGGGATTCTTCTTTTCGCCCTCTGGTTGAACTGCAGGGTTGCCCAGTTTGTGCTCACTCTTACACAGAGCGTCTCTGACAGCTGTGGCCTCATTAAACCAAACCTGTGTTACACAATCTAAATAGTCTTTTCACTGTTTATCAGCTCCGTTTTTTCTCTGTCCACAAATCTCTGTCGAGGTGATGAGACTGAGGAAAGTCAGGCAGCTCCAGTTCAGGCTGTTTGGACTTGAGGCGTTTCATTATTTTAATATTAAAAATGAAGTGTGTTCGATTTCGGGGGATTTGGTGGCGTCTGGCGGTGAATAGCAGATTGTGACCAGATAAAAACTTCATAATGTCTGAATTGTTTATTGTTCAGGAGGTTTTTATCAGGAGCTGAATTATTTACAGACGTCTTCTCTTCTCCAAAACAAACGAGTAGAATCGCTAAAAACACTGAATAAATATGTTTCATGTTACAAATCAGTCAATCAGTCTCAGCGTTCACCCACAGCATGCTAAGGTGTGCATTTCTCTCATGAGTTAATGTGTGCTCACCGTTCTCTGATCCAGATGTTCAGGAGGTTTTACCATGACCTGAATTATCCACAGAGGTCTCTTCCTCTCTGATTCAAACTGGTGAAACACTGAATAACACAGTTTCATGTTACACATCCAGGGCTGAAAATGAACTTTTTGGCTCACCGGCCGAGCGTATTTTTTACCAGCCAAAATAATGAATTTCCTTTTTACTGTCACTTATACTTTTGTTTCAGTACATTTCATTGAGATAATACAGTATTATGTTGAATACAAGCTTAAAGGAGAGGCCGTGAGTGCCGCCACAGCGGGTGTCGAGAGGAGAGGCTCGGACTGAGCGTGGGACACAGCCACGCAGGCGGCGTTCATGGTCACGGATGTTCTCCAGCTTCATCGTTTTGTTACCGATGAGTTGCTACGTTTTTTTCTTTAGCATATTGCTGACATACATTACAGCTCATTACTGCACCCTCAGCATTGTAGTGTAGCCAGCCTCTTGAAACGCTGTTATCATCGAACCTCCATTTCTCACAACCTCGTCTGTGTTTTTTCGTTTTGTCGCTGGTTTACCTACACCTGGTAAATGTCGCCACATGACGCCCGTGGTGATAGCTTGCTTGCTACTAACAGATGATGGATCTAGGCGCGTGATATGCCTATGTGCGCGTGCGTCCTCCGAGTAGGCCTACAGGTTCCTTGATGCAGCGGGGAGCAATTTAAGTGCGACACAACAAACAGAGCCCCCATCTGCTATTAGCCACCGTCAAATAGCTATTATATATATAATTTATTACATGACTATTTTGGTACAAACATTTACCTGCCAGTGTGGCAGATAACCTTCTGAGATTTAGTCGGCAAATGGAAAATCTACCCGCATTTGGCGCTTGGCGGGTGTTAATTTTCAGCCCTGTACACATCCATGTATTTCTGAAGGACATCAGCATGTAGCTTAAAAGTTTAATAAGCAAAAAAGCTTTTCCTCTTTCACATTTCTTTGGCGATTAGACCCTGTAGAGATGGTTTGATTTAAGGAGGGTGATGAATCCATAGTTGAATAGGGAACCCCCCCCTCTTCACCACCTCTACCACTACCAGCGTCTGATGAGAGGAAGATGGAGAAGTGCTGCTGATCTGGATGAGTAGAGGAATGAGTCTTTGAGAGCTCGTCCTGGACTCTGGGTACGATGGCTGGAGGTGAGCGGGGTGGAGGAGGGTGTGAAGATTCTGACTACAATGATGGCTGACAGCAGCAGAAGAGAGAGCACATTTAAAATGTTGCAGTGGCATCCTGATTGGCTGAGAGATTGTGGCAGAGTGTGATTGGATAACTAGAGGAGTGAACACCCGTAGTCAGCTGATTGGAGGGAGTAGTGAGAGTGGGATGGAGAGAATGTGAAAGGGTGAACACGAGAGAGGTCTTCCTGATTGAACTTACGCTGAGCTTCA
>NC_065519.1:599499-640542 GCF_006386435.1 Epinephelus moara | reverse complement strand
AAGCTCATAAAATCATTACTGCTAAGGGCTAAAGGAATACAAGGCTCAATAGAGCTTTGACTCTCAGTCAGCCTGGCTACAGTTCCTTTTGTCGTTAGGAGACATTGTTATGTGTCCTAATGGCTATTAGGGGCAGATGCTTTGATCATGAGTGAGTAACAGAGAGATTAATAAATGAATGATATTTTTTGAGTAACTTCCTGAGTCCATGATATGCCTCACTTTTAAATGTTTAAAAATGTTGATGTTCGTTCTTGAACTATAAGACCAATAAAAGTCTGTTAACGGCTCCTATTGTGTCAGTGAGCGTCTCACACAACAATTACTGTGTAAAAATAATAACAAATAATGAGTATTTCATTTTAAAGTGAAAAGGGCTCCCTGCAGGGCCTGTTACTGTTCCACAGCTTCACCTCGCTGATTACCGTCTCTGTGTTTCTGCTCTCTCCTGCAGAGGCACCTCCCTCTGGGATGTCCAAGAATGGATACTTCTTTCAAGAAATGGGTGAGTGTGAGCCAACAGCACCAAACACACCAAGGCAGTGTGCACTAACAATTCAGCATCAGACACTTTTACACCATTGGAGACAAAGCCAGCAGTAATAAGAGTCCATGAGGTGGAGACACAGAGTGAATACACATGTGATCTTCTCATGACGGGGAGTTGGATCTGTTTTTAACGTGTGCTGTACAGTATAAGATGTGACTTAAAGATGAGAGCTGCAGCACAGGCACAGTAAACTCCCCCAGCGCTCACACTCCACTGCATTTGGATATAAATAATGAACTTTGCTCCGGCTGTTATGATAACGGCAGTTTCATTACCTCCTAGCCAAGGAGAGGCACCCAATTAGTATGTGCAGCACAAGCAGCCAGGACAGAATATGCTTGCATTGGATCTCCCTGTCTCCCCCAGCCAATTATTCCCCTCCTGCAACACAACCATTCACTCAGCAGAATCACAGAAGGCCCCCTGCTGCAGCCCAACATAACTGTCTTTATTAGGCAAGCTTTTATCAGGATATAAATGCAATTACATTATTGTGGGCAAGTAAGCATTATCCACCATTGTCATCTCAGAGGTTCATTAGTGAAGGTCGGTCTGGAAGCAGAGCGCTGCCTGAGAGGAGCACGCCGACATCAGGAACAATATGCTCTGGTGTACCGGAGCTTTCTGTCTCATTATGTTCTTCATTAATGTGTTAATAGTTGATGTGTCTTTGAGTCATATCAACTATTCATGTGCTCATTTAGAAACAACTGTGAGTGACTGAATCTGATCACAGCTGCACGTTTGGGGTGAAGTCATTTCTAGTTTAGACTGTAGAAACAAAAAGAAGTGCGTGTGGGGAGAATGGGAATTTAAAAAAAACATGAAAACATATTTAAAGAACTGTTGTGGAAATAATATGTGATATGCAAATGATGCATTCAGGGAACACTGATTCAATATGGTGTTTTCTTGATACATCATGAGGATTGTGCTTGAGTTACCTTAAGGCCCTGACACACCAAGTCGGGCCGTCGGTGAGCGTCTGTCAGCCTAGTTTTTTCGGTGTGTCCCGCACCGTCGGCACTTTGGCATCGGCGGCTTTTCGGCTGATTGAGCATGTTGAATCGGCGGCGGAGCTTGTCGGTGAGAGAGATCACTCTGATTGGCTGTTCAGGTTTTATTTCCTCGCCCCTGTAGCGAGTGAATCTGCCTGTAGTGAAACCGGGGCTAACCGGTGCTTCCTCCTCAGGCTCCACTTCACTCAGCTGCCCCACAGACCCGCTGCTTCTTCACACTTTAACCTGAATAACAAACCGGAGCTAGCTGGGAGCGGCTAGCGGAGCGTTAGCCGCAGCATGACCGGAGGGAAGCACAGCCAGTTAGCCTCCGCTAGTCTCTGAGCTAGCCCCGGCTCTCCGTTTGGATCCAACCGGAGCACCGAGCCCTGGTTTGTTATTCAGGTTAAAGTGGGAAGAAGCAGCGGGTTTATCGGGCAGCTGAGTGAAGTGGAGCCTGCGGAGGAAACACCGGGACCGTCTGGATGTAATAGTCCGTGGAGGTGCTGCGGTGCTCGGCTGCACAGATAGGAAACCCCTCGGCTGACAGGATGTACCACTCTCTCACTCCACTCTCTCTCACGCAGGCGCAGAACGTACGTGCTACTTGGCCGTCGGATGTAGTCCGTGTAGTGTGTTCAAATGCAACTGACACAGGGCGACGTGAGGCGACGTAGACGACACAACAGTTGGCTTTCGTCGCCGCTAGTTCTTTGATGTCGGTTTGGTGTGTCCGCACCTTTAAAGGCCCGGACACACCAAACTGACTTTAGAGAACTAGCATCAATGAGTGCCCCTGCTGTGTCGCCCAAAGCCTAGTTCACATTACACGATTTTCAGCCTGATTTTGCGTCGCAGAGACTATCGTAATCTTTTGAGTGTTCATACCTGGCGACGTGTGTTTCTGCCAGTGGGAGTCTCGCCAACTGTGTTACGACCTGTGTGTGCACACCACAAGATTTCTCCACCGAGCCCTCGCCGACTTAGCCCCAGATAACGCGGTGACGTCACCAAACTTGGAGACGACACATCGTAAAGGCATGGATATTCTTCCCAGTGTTGAATCAGATCTGCCTCCAGGGCCTGGGTCCCAACACATCACGCTCTCTGTGATCCTGTGGACGCCGCCATTGTTGTTGTTGCTTGTCGGCTTGTCAGTGTTGCCAGATCTTGTGAGAGAAACAAGTAACCAGGGCTATGGAAACAAGCCTAAAAGAAGCGACTATCAAGGGTTTAAATAACTTATTAGACGGATATATGTAGAAGAAGGTGACGTTCAGAGAGCAAGCCCAAAGCAGCAACTCCACTTTAGAAACAAGCCCAAAAACGCAACCCGTGACGACCAGTATTTGTAAGCAACTTTACAAGAAAACAAGCCCAAATTCGCAGCTAATAAGCGGACCTGGCAACCCTGCAGCTTGTCCTCTTCCATTTCTTCTGTCCTCCTGCGTGCTGACGTGGGATGTATCTCGCCTCTCATTGGCTGATGCTCTTTGTCAGTTGTGTCACACTTCTCCAGTTTTCTAGCATGCCAGATGTCCATATCTATGACGTTGGTGAAAATCATGTAATGTGAACTAGCCTTAACATTGCAGGGTCTCAGCCAAAACGTTGCACCTGAACACACCGCAAAGACTCCAGCCGACGGCCAACCAGCTGGTCCGTTCTGCTCCTGTTGAGAGGAAATAAGTCTCCACAGCAGCAGATGGCGGTCGTCTGTATTCATCATTGAAAAAGGGAAACAGGAAGAGCGTCTTGATGCTAGTTAGCCAGTTAGCATGTTAACAACACAATCAGAGCATATTGACTGTGCGCCAGTGAACAATAACACAAACCATCAGGAAACGTTTCTGCTAAAGAGAAAAAATAATGTGGATCTTATGGATCACAGGGGTCACACACTGTTTCATGGACAAAATTTCAAAACTTTTCCATGACTTCTCAAGGACCCATAATGCTCTGTTTGCCCGACGTTTCTCAAACATATCAGATTCAAACTAAATAACTTCAGCTAACTATACGTGAAGAGAGAGAATACTAGGAGAAACGTAGTACATGATGGTAGACAAATGTTGTCACATATCGATGCTTATCAGAGCGACGTTACGTCATCAGCTACAGAAAATTTATTTGCTGTTATGTCACAGGAAGGTTATTCATACAGGATTATTTAAAAATTTTCATTACACACAACAAAGTCCAGGACTTTTCCAGGTTTTCCATGACCATGGGAACCCTGGGTAACAAGTATGTTTTGGTCTCACTCCCTCTGGACTTTAGCTTTTTGTTTACTTTCCTCACTTAGGTTTCTTTTCTCGTGTGCTGAGCTCAGCTGACAAACACAGTGATTTCATTCACCAACAGGTTCCACCGTTACCGCTGCTGAATCAGCATCAGCGAAACAAAACCGACAAGGGCCGATGGTGTGGGACACACCAGGGCAACAGACGATTACCAACGCTTTAGTGTGTCAGGGCCTTCAGACAGTGTAGTTTCCTCATGTTGCGTTTCAGGCTGTTCTCACAGATTCTTTTCCAACACAAATCAATGCACACAATTCGTACATATCTTATGTATTTTTAAAGGCTGCGATCATGTGACCAATGCGCTGACGGCAGTAAACAAGGAAGCAGTCTGAGCTCTTGTAAGGAGGCAGGTTGGGTCACAAAAAACAGGTTTTTGCTAGAGTTGTACCGATACCGATACCAGTATCGGAAATGCCGCCGATACTGCCTAAAATGCGGTATCGGGTATCGGCGAGTACAGCCTATGACCAATTCGATACCACGTAATGCCTCACACCATTACGCATACGCACGCTACAGGCAAACGAAACGGGAACTGAGCGGAGTTTAAAAAGCATTCTACTGTAGCCTTTAAAATGTCTTTTTTACCAAATTGTGCGGCTGCACTTTAACCTGTGTCTTGATCTGTGTCAACACTGGATAATAATAATAAAAAGTTTTATGGCATTCATTCTACTATTATGTATTTATTTCTTAATATTTTACATAGAGTTGTAGGAGTTGAGACATACAACAATTCATATCCCATCCATTTTTATTTTACGTGCTTGTATCGGAACGGTAAGGTTCAGGGATCGGAATCGGTATCGGGAAGGAAAAAGTGGTATCGGTACATCTCTAGTTTTTGCCAGGACTTTCTCTTGGAGTCACATGTTCGGATCCATGTGAACTTTTTTATTGCACACTGAGTCATTTTAAATACATCCTCACCATGTTTCTTTTCCTAAACCTGACCTCAGTAACTGTACGTTAGGGATGTAATGTCATTCTTGGGATGCAATTTCGGAGGATATCTGACGAGTCGTTCTATGAGAACATGTCGTGCATTTTGAAGCAGCTCTGCAGGTTGTTTGTTCAGGTTGTTTTATTGTTGATTTTAGGATTTAACTGAGGGATTACCGGAGGAAAGAGTTCATTCAAATCCTGATCATGTGACCTATTTGGTTCACGAATAACAACCTAAACAAACTCATTTCAACCGTGGAGCACAATGTGAAATACTTCGTCGTGTCTCCTGCAGTTTGATGTCTTATGAATGTGTAATAATTCTTTATTAGTGGAGGTGGTCTTTAGTTCAGGAGGCTTTAAAAGCTCTGTGGGAAACCCTGTAATTTAGCTGTCGTCAAACATTCCACACAGTGAGAGACCAACACAACCTCCATCTTAACGGCTGCAGAGGAGGATTTGATTCCTTATAAAGCACATTAATGTTTCTGTCACAGAGCTGATTGAAAGCTTTGAGACTAGTTGACTAGTTGTGTTGAAACAATCAGTCGATTACTGCAATGCTTCTCAAACTTGTATCAATAAGTGTCCCCCCTTTAAATGCTAAAATTGACCCCTAAATTCTCAGCAAACAATTTTTTGTCACCATGCAATAACACTAAGACAGCGTGGTGTGTATGTACTGCATCTGTTTAATTAACTGTGCTTAAAATTTAGTAATATTTTTTTTTAAATTATGTGTGACTGATTTTTTATTTACATTAATATTTTAAAAAATCTCCCGTACCTCCTTCAGTGCTCCAAAGTACCTGTCGGGGTACACGTCCTCTCATTCAAGAGACACTGGATCAACAGAAAACTCATTTTGAAGAATGATTAATAATGTTTCAGCTTCCAAATTTAACGATTTACTTCTTCTATCTGTTTGACATCATCGTTAATCTTAAAGCTATAGTTCGGATTATTTGACAGCCCATTCTTAATTTGAAGTCGTCAGATGCCTCTGATTAATCAGTGATTTCAATGTCAGACACACACGAGAAAAGGCATCCTTTAATGGTGGTGTGATTCGCCGCCGGACGGTGTTAGTATGAAACGCTGTCGGATAAGAGCGAAATATGAGGAGCTGCAAAGTCTCTACCATGCAGGCGTGAGGGCTGATGGATGGGTCCCACAGACACTGGACTTTGGTCCTTATGAATGAAGAGACGTTTTACTCTAAACCAAACTACGTGCTTTTGTTGCAATAAATGTAAATACGAGATATTTTTGTCTGCATCTAACGAGCAGAAATTGACATGGTGTCCAAGAACATCAACAACAGACACACCCAGGACACCTAGTGCATCATATGTAGACGTGAAAGTGCACTGACTGAATGGCGATATGTGACGAGGTTAAAGTTTGGTTGTAATGAAGAACTTACCCATTACTTATTGCTATGTTTCTGACAGCAAATGGCACCATTTTTAATTTAATATGAGATTTTTATAAACATAGTTGTAGCGCCAAGGTGTCTGACTGAATCATTTGCAGGGGCCCCCAGTGTAACTGCACTGCCTACACTGTCTGTGTTTACACCCCTGAGTTCATGTTTTGTCATTTTTGCTCAGATATGAAATAAAAAAACAAACAGTCCCCTCGCTGATTATTCAGCCAGTCATTCCATCTTGGACAAAGCAGAGATTTGACTTCACCTTTGACATTAACAGTCATTTTATGACATCACTAAGGCAGCAGTTGTGTGTCGTCTTCCAGTAATTCTCACAAAAGTTTCAAAGACCTTAAAAGATGCAGATGTGCTGAGGTGCAGCTGTTTTGTAGCTCTGTGGTGTTTCTGTGTGTCACAGCACATGTCAGAGGCTGCTGCAGAGCGCCGCACGCCGTCTGAAGGAAACACATCAATCATTCAGAGTTCTCATATCAGCTCTTGTTCCTTCTACATGTTGCACGCTGGTGTTGATGGTCACAGTGACTGAGGGGAGCTGGGCTTCATGCGCAGCTCGTCTCCATCACGTTTATTATTCAAATCACGGTGTGAGAAGAATCCAGATTTTGATTTTTAATACCTCATTCTGAGCAGTGAGTTGCATATTTGGAGTTTGATATTAAAAATAAATAGATAGTGAAAAGCAAAATTGAATTTTTCCAAAGTACAAAAATATTAATAAACATGTCAAAACTTTTTCTGAAATTGATCCCATTTGGAGCCAAACCACTGATTTGCTCGGCCGCCGCCGTTCTCCCCCAAGGTGATCTGAAAGTCAGAGCCCAGCCGGTGAGTCGGAGGCACAGAGGGATGCAGGCGAGGCGACGACACAGCCAGGTTCAAATAATGTCAAGTGCTGAGGGATGATCCTGACGCAAGACAAACTGAAATTGGGGCGACCTCGCAGATAAGGTCAGCAGATAAAGAGCACGAGCGCTGTTGTGGTCGCAGCGAGCCCGATCGCACGATGATATTTGGAAGCCCACTAGTTACTGTAGGATTGGATCGGAGGGGCTGCTGTGTCAGGAGGAGAAAATGGGATGAGTCATACAAACAGCTCCAGGCTGAGTCCTGTGATGCTGTCGACCATACAAAATCCTGCCCATTACACACCAGGAAAAAAACCTGCTAAAACCCTCTGTCTACCTGCTGATTCATCAAAGACCTGTTTTCATATCAAAACTACGATGACTAACAGGAAGTCTGCCGTTTCCTCTCACAATTCATGTCTTTTTTAAGATTTCAGACACAGAGGTCGTCGCCTCGCAGCTATTTATACATGAAAGTAAATCTCTCCCAGGTAAAGCGTGAGAACAGGTACCGCACAGCAGCTGTTTGTGCTGCGTTCACTGACGTCAACACACGATATGTGTTTTATTCTGACAAGAACACTAATGATGACCAACGGGGAGAAACTGTAAAGTAGTTTACTGTGAGGCTGCTGCCAGATGGGAAAAGGACCTAGAAATAGAATCTTCATCATATGAATGTGCACAAAACTGTACATCATCTACGGACAAATAAAGTCACAGTGAAACACACGGTGTGGTTACAATCTGTGGTGAGGAAGTAGAGGACCAGGAGCCAGGTGCAGCCCTCATGATGTTTCCTGCTGCCTTTTTTTAGTATTATTTCCTGTTAGTCTGAACCGGTGGTTAACACAAGTTTATAATGAGCACCTCCAGCTTGGTACCGTTTGGTCTCAGGAGCCCGAAAACCCCAATTTTGGGCAACTCATCCTCACTGTGACCTCGTCACATGTCCACGTTTGGTCATGGACTTTCCACGTCCACATATGACGTCCTAGGTACCCTGGGTGTGTTGGTTGTTGACGTTCTGGGACGCCGTGTCAACTTCAGCCTGTTACATGCATTGTCTTTTTTCAAAATACTGTTTTCACAGGAAATTTAACCTTTAACTTACAGTCTCTTTCAAAATAAAAGCACTACATTGGTACAACTGATGTGGCATGTCAAATTTGAAAAGCAGTTTGGAGAGAGATTGGAAACAAACTCTTGTGGTGTTGAATTGAATCAAACTTTCTTCCACACTACCAAACCAATTATTTTAGATTTTTAAACACATATTTGAGATGCACACGCTGCCCAGCCTCGGCCTGAGGACGCTCCAGATCTTTCCTATCACACAGTAATTGGCTTTACAGTCTTACAGCAAGTGAACACTGGCCTCCTCCAAATTTTTAATCACTTTGTATTAAATATCACTACTTCACTTGTATAGAAAACTTCCCAACTTTATAAGTTTAAGTTTTATCCCATGTTTTCTGTCTTGAAAGTTTCACTCACATTTACCTAAATTTTGAATTTATCCACCTCGAATCAGAGGAAACTGAACTGTCAGTCACTACTTCCAGATGTTCGACCTGCCAGCAGTGTGACCCACAGATGCTGAGTACACCAAAGCTATATGTTAGAAATGTACAGTTTGGGTTCCCAGCATTTAGAAACTGCTGGACGCTGACTGTGTTGGTATTAACATACTTGGGATTAATTAGCATGATCACCCATATGAACAATATTTCAGCGACTGCTTGGCTGATTTGGACAGTGTTGGAGTAGTGTTGGGTGTCATTGTTGATGCTGAATCTATTTCTGATATTTTTTAAAAATCAAAATGACCAGACATGACTACATCACCACATTTAAACTGATTTCTGATTAATTTTGTGTTAATTTAGAGGTTTTATAAGACGCTGAATCAGTTGAATCAGACAGATAGCAGTTGTATCTGAGATAACTGAAATAACTTAAACTTGGTTGTAAATTGTAGTACAGTATAATTAACACAATTAATTGATTGATGCAGAACATGTACGTTTTTATTCACACACCATTACAGGTATTGAAATTAACAAAGGCAGTTTACATCATTTCACCAGAAACATGTCCCAAATGTGTTTTTGGCCCCTGAGACCAAACAGCTCAGAGTTAGAGGTGCTCGTTATAAAGCTGTGATGACCCAAAGTTCAGGCTGACAGGAAATAATAATGAAACAACAGTGGTAGAAAACATCACGAGGGCTGCACCTGGCTCCTGGTCTGTACGGAAAAACATTTAAGACCAGGAGAAGAATTTGGTGCTGTGTCATACGCAACTGGACCTGCTTTGGTTTCTTGAAGATGTTTCACCTTTCATTCAAGAGTGTGTCTGATGTACATGGTGGCCTCCAGAACTCAAGAATCAGTGTGTTAATTATGACAACTTTTTTGCACAAATGTCTGACAGGATAAAATGATGAAGGTCAAAGGTCATCTTGACTGTGACATCATCATGTTTTAACGTCATATCTCAGGAACAGAAGGGGAGACGTTTGGTCAGATACTGAATTGGTGACTCTAATCTTGAAACTGTGCTGATTGTATAGATCTTCTGTGTGTGAAGCATCCATGTTTTCACTGACATGGATGGAGACTGTCAGAGACACTGGACTGGTGGGCGGAGTCATACAACCACAGGGTGGACTGGTGGGCGGAGTCATACAACCACAGGGGCGCTGATTCTGGTTTTTAACCTTCCTTTCACTCTTGAAATCAGATCCTAAATCAGTCCAATCATCACATGTGCTTATTTCTTTCTGTCACTGAACTCCGGTCCTCTTGGATCCACTTGGTTATCACATATTTCAATAAACACACGCAGGATCAAAGTAATAAAATGTGGCCACAACCCCATACGGTTCCTGTGACCAAGGCTCCAAGTAGATCTCTACCAGTGACCCTCAGGTTCCCACAGCAAGTCTCCATGAACTGACCTACTGCCGCTCAATAATTACATTTAACTTAATAGACCACATGATCAGTTAAACAACTGACAAAATAAGTGGATTAAGCGATAATGAAATGATTGTAAGTTGCAGTCCCAAATATATAACAGAGAAGATATAATAAATCTATGAAGCCAGTTTTAATGAGATGATACCTGTTTTTTCTCTCAGCCTCAGTGCACTGAAATCTGAGTACATATTTGAGTGTCACTGTGACAAGCTTCACATGACACTAAAACAATATTTGCATATCATTATTTTTTAAGCAGCAGATGTTTATTACAGTGTCAGGATGGTTCATCGATCATCAGACAAGCTGTCACAATTTCTTGTTATAATTATGTTGCTGCTAAACTTTTTGTTAAACGCTGTTCTGACTAGATTAAACTTCAGGAGGTCCTGAAATGGTTTTTACTTATATCATCATGTTAATGTGACTTTTTCCAACACTGAGGGACTGGTCCTTACTTATCACAGGATGTTGGCAGGAATACCTCAGAAAATGGAAATTCCATGAGCTTCCCTCCACCATAAATGAGTTATTATCTTTTTAAAACTTCCTGTGATGTTTGGAAGTTAAAAGTTGAAGATGAAACCCTGGAGTTGATAAAAGCCTCAGTTTTTAACTCTTGTCATGTCAGATCTTTTTTTCTCCCTCTAATGGAAGCATTTGTTGCACATGATGTATTCAAAACAAAAATATAAAAAAAACACAAAATTAAACACAAAATTTGGAGCGCACATGTTCCTTTAAAATCGTCACAATTTGGAGGGCATGTTTTCTTGAAAACTCGTCTGTAAAAGAAGTACAAAATCCAACCATTTAAATGTGTATGGCCCTCCCCTAAGCCAAAATAAGAAAAACAGGCCCTTCCCAATGCTTAAAAGCTTATTTGACATGCCTCCCCCTTTTTGCACCCCCCCCCCCAATAACTAATGAACAGTCCCTAGTAATGAGTGATTTTTGTATTCAAACAGGACTCATTTTATTTGTCTCGAAGCTCAACATAATTCAGTCTGGTATTTTAATTTTCCACATTCTGGTGTTGTTAGGATCACTGAAGGAATCTGTGAAAAGTAAAAATACAAATCAAAAGATCTCCCCCAATAATAAGAAAAATATTCTGCAGTTTGTTAAAATGAATTGTTAACACCAACAACACACTGGGAAAATGCCTTGATGGATGTTGTTCTGTTTATTCAAATAGATGAGCATCATTTCTTTGTGTTGTTCTCTAAAAGCCGAGCTGGTGAAATAATGTGCACTGAGCACCTGCAGAATGTCTGGACTTGTCAGCTACCTGGGCTGAAGATGATAATGAGTGAGTCTGCTGAGGTCCAGGAGGTGACCCTGTGCTGTTGTGTCCCCAGAGCAGCGGGAGGTGGAGCAGGAGGAGGGCAGCGAGGGCCGAGAGGAGGGACAGGACTCGCCGATCGCCTGCGGAGATGACATCCACCTCTATGACAACCAGATCAGCCCCGGGCCAGGTCAGTACACAGAGAGGGGAGATGAAGAGTGAGGACGATGAAGAGTGTGGTGGGTTCTCTAGAAAAACTACAGACCTCACCGCAACATGTAAAGAGAGTCACATGACACACAGCTGAGAAATTCTGCGCTCAAGGCCAGATTGTTAGTTATTAGCATCGTTCCAAATGTCAGAGCAATTTTTGAATCATGTTTTTAAGCCTCCACTGGTGATCGCCGAGGACAGAGGTCTTATGTTATCAGGTCCGTCCCATTCTAGTGAACATGATACTTGAACAACACCTGGAGGGAATTCCTCCAACAACTTTGGCACAAACTTCCACTTGGTAGCTGAAGGTCAAAGGTCAAGGTCACTGTGACCTTGCATCTTTTTCATTCTTATAAACGCAATATCTGAAAAACACCTTGAGGGAATTTATTTAGATTTGGCACAAAGGTTCCCTTGAACTTCCCTTGAATGATGAACTGATTAGAATTTTGTGGGCATAAGTCAAAGGTCAAGGTCACTGTGACCTCATAAACATGTTTTTGGCCATAACTGACGACTTCATACGCTAATTAAACAATGAACTGAGTAGATTTTGGTCGTCATAGGTCAAGGTCACTGTGACTTTGTCTTGCAAATTAGGTCTGAAGAATAATTTAAGATTTTTTTTTTTTTTTTTTTTTTTTTTATAAACGTTTGCAATATTTACCTGGACTCAATGATAAACTGATTAGATTTCAGCTGTTTGAGGTCAAGGTCACTGTGATATTGAGTCCGTCTCATTCTTGTGAATGCAATAACTCAAGAACACGCTGAGGGAAACTCTTCAAATTTGGCACGAACAACCACTTTGCCTCAAGAATGAACTGATTAGAATTTGGTTGTTAAAGATCAAAGGTCAACGTCATGTTTTTGACCATAACTCAATAATTCATGATCTCTGATAGCTGTGGCTGGAGACGTGTTTATGGGTTGTCCGTCTGTCTGTCCCATTCTCATGAATGCTATACCTCAATAAAGCCTTGAAGAAATTTCCTCAAATTTGGCACAAACATCCACTATGAGTCAAGGATGAACTGATTAGACTTTGGTGGTCAAAGGTCACTGTGTCCTTGCGTCTGTCCCATCTTGTGAAAGTGACTTTGGAAGAAGGCCTTGATGGGAATTTCTAAAATTTGGCCCAAACGTCCACTTCTATTGAATGAACTGATTAGATATATTTTGTGGTCCAAGGTCAGTGTGACCTCACAAAACATGTTTTTTGCCATAACTTAAGAATTCACACAACTTGACTCAAATGTCTAAAATAATGAAGTGATGACATTTTGTATCCAAAAGGTCAAAGGTCGACTTCACTGTGACATCATCATGTTCTGTTAAAACTCTTTTTTGATTGTATAGATCTTCCGTGTGTGAAGCATCCATGTTTTCACAGACATGGATGAAACTGACACTTGTGAGTGCTCTGTGGCAGCGTACACTCAGTGAGGTGGTGATTCTGTTTAGTTTTGAGCGTTGTTCCAAACGTCAGTGAGGTTTTCTCACGTCTGAAACAGAACCTGGAAGTTCCAGTTTCACTTCAGCTCTTTACACAAATCCTTCATGTAACATAGTCAGTATCCTGCTGTGCATGTAAAGCTATCTCACTGCGACCTTTGACTTCTGCTTCTAAGTGGTGGTGTCACCAACAGCTTGCTCATGTATTTTAAAAAGCTTAAAGCTTGTCTGGCTGCCTCTCTGAATATTCCTCATCCAGTCAATAATCTCTTCTGCTGTTCAGCTGTGTGATCAATATCACCCACTCAGGTTTTTTATTTATTTTATTTTATTTTTATTTTGCTCTTTGCACTTCAGCCATTTTGGAGATGTTTTATATCATAACATGAGACACATTCTTCAAAGGCAGCGTGTGTCTGCCGTCATCACGGGGCAGATCCTCGAGGCATCATTCAAGAATACAGCTGAGAGAAATCCTCCAAAAAGAACTTTAGACTCATTTCTGAGTCCACCAGGGCCTGATGGCAGGTGTTGACTTGACAGACAGCTCCTCAGCTGCAGGTGCAGATGATTTTGACCCCATCACCAGAAAGCCCACGAGTCAACAGGTTACCGTTGTCACGGCAACAGTCAAAGGTGCACCACAGGGATAGGAGGGAGGACAGAGAGATGCCCGTTCCTTTTGAATGTGACAGGTGACCATGTCACTCAGGCTGATTCTCCATACATAGTAACACTTAAGGCATCTGACAAGAGAGCTGCAGCGGTGCACGCTGGGAACAAGTTCGAGGAAGAAAACAACAGCGAGAACTCTGTGTCTCAAGTTGGACAGGTGCGATGGATGTCAGGTCTAAAATCAGAGCATGAAATATTAGAGTGGCACGATGTTAACTGTCAGAACAGGACGGATCACACAGTCGATGCTCACTGACAGAAATGTTAACAGATGGTGTTTGAACCTTTGGGACACGACGATACTATAAGACCAAAAATATAAGAACGTCCAACCTCTGAAATGAAATCAGTCGTCCATCAGCATCATTTTCCTTCAGCCAGGTTTGAGGGTTTCCAGCTGGTTCTCACCCCCAGCTCATCAAATACCGCGGCTTTGTCAGTGGGCCATGGCTGCAGACACTGACGCACAACAGCAGCCGTAAGATTTAATTTTCATGTTTTTAATTTTCTCTTTTTACTAATTTCTTGGGTCATTTTCTCTTTTGTTGCTCACTGCCTTCTTCCCATGTTTGTAACAGAAATCAAGCCGATTTGCTGGTTTCAAAGGGTTAATGACAACATAGTGTGCTGGTATGTGCAGCGTGTTACATTACATGATGTTATATTGCATTCGCAACAATCATACTTATTTTACGCCAAACCATGATGTGCCTGAACTTAAGGAAGTAAACTTAATACAGTTTTTTATCTACATTGTCAGTTTATTTTGAAAAAGACTTTCTGCATCTGATGAGCAGAATCTGTACATTTCCTGTGAAATCGGAAGTTTATTTTGAAAAGACACAATGCATGTAACATGCATAAACTGACATGGCGTCCCAGAATGTCAACAGACGCACGCAGGATATCTAACGTGTCACATGTAGACGTCAAAATCGAAGTCAGCAGCGATATTATGTGATGAGTTGGGAGTGATGTCGGCTTGGCAGCACAGTTCGGGGTTCATTTCACCTCCTGTGAGTTTCTTTTATCTTATTTGTGCAGGTTTATGGGCCCCTAAAGTCGTGCAGTCTTTTTGTGAATTCGCCTCTGACTCAGTGGGACAAAATGCAATCCTGAAAAAAACAAGGAACCCCATCACAGAGATGCAAAAATGCCCCAAATAACATAATAGAGCCAGAAATATGAAGAGGTATGGCCAAATCTCAGACGGTAGATAAATGAAATCATGTCATTGTATATAAGAGCCATTATCACTCAGCCACTGATTCACACTGCTGGCTTCAGTCGGAGCTGAACCTCTAATCCTGGCAGTGTTTGTGCCGCACTCCTCTCCCTCTATACAGCTCTATTGTGTTGTATTCTCACTGCTGTCATCAGGCAACATTCTCACCCTCAGGTGCAGAGTGTTTGTCATGCCCAGCAGTGTGTGTTCCCAGATTTTCGGTGCATTATTCACTGACAGCTCAGCTGAATGTTGATTAGTGTGTTGGCTTTTAATTCCTGCCCGCCCCAAGTCTAGTTGTCACATAAGTTTGACCCCAGTGTCATTAGCTGTTTGCGTGCGTGTTCCTGCTTTTAATTTATGTCACAGATTATGATGTTATTTTATTATTCCACATCAGCAAGCCGCTGTGGAATATGTCCACCATATCAAATCAATGTAAGACTCCGAACAGGACTTTCAATCACATCCTGTCTGGCTAAATAAGCAGTGGTGTGGAAAAGCAAATAGCTGAGTGATTACATCAGACCCAGAGACAGCAGCTCCTACCTAAATCTACTTTCAAAAACATCTGTCTGTTGTAATTAGTTCATTTCTCTGCCTATGTTGAACTGTGGCTTCTTTCATGAGAAAACGTAGTCATGCCTCAGATGCTTTTATAATTCTGGTCTCGTGCCAGCCTCCTTTCTGGGACACGATTCAATCTTGACCTTTATGATATTTATGCCTGTTGGATATTTAACTGCACCAAACATACATTTTATAATAGCTTCCAACATTTAAGTCTTTTAAAGAGCATTTTTTAAATGTAATGTCCCACATATGAGCTCAGTAGTCTCGTGTTTTTTACCACAGTACAAACATCATCCAGAAGATTTATTTTTCAGAGACTGAATTATTCTTCCTTGTGTCCTCATCTGTCACGATTCATTTTTATTACTCATCATGTTTTCTATTTTCTAATTCTTTGAATCATCAAACTTGTGCACAAAAACAAAAGCGAGCTCCAACTTAGAAATAAGACAAATGGAGGTTATGAATTTGTCTCTCAGAAGCAGCAGAACACAGAAGATGAGCTGAGGTCAATCAGCGCTGTGAGAGTAAAGGACAAATTGTGACAGCTTCAATAAGAAGAGACGCACTATGTGATTTGTACAGTAAATGATCCATTCACAGTAAAACACTCTGGAACAACCATTTGCAGCGTACCGTGCATTTCTGGGTTCATTTTGTTTTTCAGTGCAGCTGAAATGTTCAATAGGACAAACAAATCTCTCAGAAAGTGCTGAATGTCAAGTTTTGGTGGCAGAAAAAAAAAATCTCTCTGGACCAAAAATGTTTCTTGTTCTGACTTTAAACAATAATTTAAGAGGAAATCTGTTGTGAACAGGAGAATATATCAGTTTTACTCCAACAACAGCTCCATGAATAAAGACACAAAGCTTTTTGTGTAAAGGTCCTGACACTGCTGTGGATTGTGCTTTCTTTAACTACATGTAACACTCACTGCTGTAAAAGTGTGTGTCAGGTTCTACGCTGGTGATCAAAATGCATCAAAGGAAGTGCCTCAGAGCACTTACTGAAGTTCACGCACAGCACACGAGGCAGACACATCTGCAGAAGTTCATTCCAACCCAGACGCCAGAAAGAAATGTTGGCACTGTGTCTCTGCAAACCAAGGACACGTGACATGTGTATGTTGTTATGTAGAGTATATGTTGTGACTCTGTTTCTAACAACGCTGTGGTTAATGTAGTTATTTCAGGCACAAAAGCACTTGGTTATAGTTAGAAAAAGATCATGTTTTGGCCCAAAACACTGATGTCTGAGAGCACCAAAGCTTCAAAAAAGGGGGCAGAAGGTCACAAACAAACACCCATCTTAAACAGCACAAAAGCCACTAGAAAAGCGGCGACAAGTCGCTTAAATAGCACCCACATTTTGCAGCACACAGCCCCTGGAAAAAAACCGTTGACAGGTTGCTAAAAAACACCCATGTTCCGTAGTACAAAAATGGCTGGAAAAGTGGTGACCCGTCAATATAAACTCCAGCAAAAGCCGCTGGAAAAGTGCTCGCGAGTTGCCAGAAAACACCCACGTTCAACAGCACAAAAGCCGCCGGAAATGTGGATATGGGTCGCCAAGAAACACCCATGTTTGATGGCACAAAGCAGCGACGGGTAGCTAAAAAGCACCCACATTCAACAGCACAAAGCCGCTGTAAACGTGGCTCCTAGTTGCTAAGAACACAAGTTGTGTGTCGGTCTTGAACAGCGGTCTGCAGCTTGGCAGACACGCTTAGGTCACACACCATCCACCGTCCCCTTCACCTCCTGGAGGCAAAGTCAGCTGATATACTGCGTCACTTTAGAAATGTTTTTATGATTTGTATGAAACATACACATAACACATTCATGGTTTGCAGATGTACAGAGCAGTGATTTGACTTTAACTGGTCTTCACTGAGCCAATCAGGAGTGGGTGTGAGTGAAGCAAAGTCAGCATGAGTGTCCAGAGCTGCCTCACAGAACTCACCTCATGTTATGTTACCATTTTAGACCACTGGGACTGTGTCTGTCTCAGCCATGCTAACAGCTTGGCTCTGTGTTGGTGACAGTGTTGGTCTGCTGGTCGCTCGGTTAGTACAGACTGAAATATCTCAACATTGTCCAATGTTCAGACATCATGGTCTCCAGAGGATGGAGCTGCTGAGTTTGGTGACCCCCAGTCTGTTCCTCTGGAGCTGCCGTGAGGTTGTTACTCAAATTTTTGTCTGAAATGTTTTGACAGTTATTGGATGGACTGCCATAAATTTGGTAAAGATGTTCATGGTGCTGAGAGGATGAACCCGACAGACTTTACTGATTCCTTGGTCCTTAATCAAACACAAACAGCAAGTCAAAGTTTCCCTTGTTCAGTGAATTTACTCCACATCTACGAGATGGATAGGCACAAAATATTGTGCAGAAATTCATGGTTCCCAGATGATGAACCCTAAAGGATTTTGGTGTTCCTTTCGAGCCACTGCGAGGTTTACATTTGTGTTTTCTAATAAAATGTCTGGACAAATATTGTATGAATTCCCTGTAGTTACTTTTCATCTATGGGTCAAAATGAAATCTTCCGTTATTTAGATGTATGACCACATGCATAACTAAAGAACATTCCCATCATCCTCAGCTGTAGTTTGTGTTTGGGTTCAGTTACTAGTTAGCAGATGTTTGCATGCAGGGACTCTTCTCAGATCAACTCTTTGTCTTGGTATCTAATTCACTGTGTCATTTTTCTCATATCTGCGTGATCTGTTTTTGGTCATTGATAGATTCCTACTTAAAGTATCTGTGTAAAGTTCACCACCCTGGTGTGACGGCCGAACACTGTCTAGTACATCCTGCTCAGTTTTGGGGTGTGAGTGGCGTCAGGCAAAGATCAAACTAAGTGATTGATGGCAGCGACTGGAGTGAGTGTTAAAGATTAGAAATTGAAGAGCTTACTGGAAACGTTGTCGGCTGGTAGTACAAGGATGTTGTTTGTTATCTCTGGGTGTTTTTCATTGTTGTGACATGATCTTTGTCTTATCCATTCTTCTCACTTCAGAGAACTTTGTCATAAAGCTGTCAAACTCTCTCCATAAATAGAATTGATTTGATGATTATACATCTGCCAGCGCCGGGCTCGGTTCCATTTCACTTCAATCAATTTGGCTGAAAACTGAAGTGGAAAAGTCACGAGGAAGGACAGACAGACAGACAGGCAGACAGACAGACAGATACACAGACAGAAAGATACACAGACAGACAGACACACAGACAGACAGACAGACAGACAGACAGACAGACAGACAGACAGGCATCTCTCACACTGGAAACTTGAGGATTCAGGCTTTGACCAAGGTCATTACTTGACCTTGGTCAAAGCCTGTGTGGGCTGTTTCCTGACTGTAGTGTAAACTGAGTGTGGAGAACTGAACAGGAGCATAAAGGCACAAATGTCCCTTTGATGAATTTTTATTTCATCATTTATTATTGAAGCTTTTCATAATTCAAGGTCACAAAATCTGTGAAGTTAATGAAATAAAGAAGTCCGGGCAAAGAGTTTGAGACAATTCTGTATTCGTCTGATCCTCAAGGTTTGTACGTCCAATGAGGAATCCAGTGTTTCCCCTGCAATTTTACGAGCCTGATGGGTTGCCAGGCCAACGGGAACTCCTGTCAAGCTGATGTGTTTTTTAATAACTGGTCCATTTTTGAATATCTGCCCATACCCATTCAGCTCAGGACCAGAACCGACCCATTACCTGTCATTGTCGAAGTCAAAGTCATACCCACCCGCACCCATCCCATGACCTGACACACACAGCCATGATTAAACACACACAGACTACAGTTACTCACATTACGCTGGGTTCTCCGTTCTGAAATTCTTGAAATACAAACAGGCTTCATATTGAGCGACACGCTAACGTGCTGACTTGTTCAGCGTTTTTGTTTTTAGCAGAGCTACACCAGAGAATATTCATCTAAAACACATCGTTGATGCTGTTTTTCCATTGTTCACTATGACGTTTGCCGGACGTGATACATGTCGGCCCAAACCATTCTCTTTCCGAAGTCGTCAAAAGCCACCACTGGGTTGGTGAGTTTTAGCTCAGACACCGACAAAAGACAGACACCCTTTTGCGGCAATGACGCAAAAAAGAACAGGGTTTGGCTTTACATTCAAACGGGAAATGAATGGCCGCCCACGTATCATGCCGTCATGAAAGAACAGCTTTTTTTGTCGGTGTCTGTCGCTGGAAGTCACTGACCAAGCACCGTTATTGGACGACTATGGAGTGAGACCGGGTTGTTCCTGTATGAGTGTTGAGCCAAACTCTGCTGTGTTTTATTTTAACCCAACCATCTGCTTTTGTTGCACAGTGGAATAAACATAAATACGAGGTGTTTTCCCAAAGTTATAAGTTTATTGTGGTGTGGTGGTTGGTTAACTCCGGTGTGTTGAATGTGGAGTGAGCACTGTACAGCCTTTTAAATGATACATCACTTGTTTTCAATCAGTATTATGACCAGTAATAACTTCGGAGGCAGTTTGAGTAGTGGTTCGCACTGTTGCCTCACAGCAGGAAGGTTCCCGGATCGAACCTGTGGGCCGTTTGGGGCCCTTCTGTGCGCAGTTTGCATATCCTTCCTGTGTCAGTGTGGGTTTTCTTCAGCTTCCTCCCACAGTCTAAAAACACACGAGTTAGGTTAATTGGAGACTTTAAATTCAACCCTGTGTGCTCACATTAATTTACACACTAGTTACTTTAATGAAATCTCCTCTCGTCTGCTGTTCTCCACCACTGTTTTGGGAGAAGGAAATAACGAGAGAAGGAGCCAACCAGCTCTAAAAGTGACTTATTTTCTTTAAGTGCTGTGCAGTAGATATAGTTCATGTGTATGTGATGAGAGGTTCATGTGGACTGTGGACTGATAAATATTTGGAAAGTAACTTATTAATATTTAAAGAAACTTTAAAGAACTCCCCCGGCCCATCCGCCAGGCCGAAGCAGTCGATAGGGGAAAAGCTGAATTCCAAGTATGTTTTAATGTGTATTAGATTCACCACAGGCTGAGATCCACGCAGTAAGGTCAGCAGGGCTGCTGCTGGGTGCTCTAAATTCAAATTGGAAGTCCAATCCTCTCAAATGAACAAAACAGAAAAAATATATTTTCATTATAAATGTTATAAATAAGGCGCCTGAATGAGACATTAACAGTAGGATAAACAACACTCCACCCATGTAAACACCAGTGCAGGCCAGGTACCCCCCTCATGGCAGCGGTATTCCCCAGTAGCATTGCTCCATGCCACACCACAAATCTGCTCAGGAGTGGCCAGAACCTGACAGAGAGCTCAAGGCATCAACCTGGCCTCCAAATTCCCCAGATCCCAGTCTGATCCAATATTTGTGGGACATGCTGGTACTCCACCTCACAACCCATGGGACCCAAAAGATCTGAAGCCAACACGTTGGTGCCAGACACCACAGGACACCCTCCAGAGGTCCTGTGTCCATGCCTTGACAGGTCAGAGCCAAGTCCGGTCCAAGGAGGACGCACCGTGGATCGGGGGAACCTCTGGGGTACTTCTCCCGTTCCTGGAGTCCGCCCCAGTGCATGCTAGGGGTCACAGTGTGATGGAGCCAACAGAACCACATCATCTGCAAAGAGCAGAGATGCATTTCTGAGGTCACCAAACAGCACCCCTTCCTCCCCCCCAGCTGCACCCTGAGATCCTGTCCATGAATATCACACAGAATCTGTGACGAGGGACAACCCTGGCGGAGGAACAACACCCACTGAGAACATGTTTGACTTTGTGCCAGGTATGCAGACACAGCTCTCACTTTGTTCATGCAGGGACCGGGTGGCTTTTATCAAAGACCCTGGTACTCCCACAGTGCCCCACAGGACTGCCCCAAAGGACTGCCCCACAGGACTGCCCCACAGGACTGCCCCAAAGGACTGCCCCAAAGGACTGCCCCACAGGACTGCCCCAAAGGACTGCCCCAAAGGACTGCCCCACAGGACTGCCCCAGGGATGCTGTCCTAAGCCCTCTCCAAGTCCTTGAATGGGCAAACTCTCACAACCCCTCCAGCAGCTCTCCAAGTCCTTGAATGGGCAAACTCTCACAACCCCTCCAGCAGCCCTCCTAGGGCATCTGATCGGGATCCTCCTGTTAGAGGTGTTCTTGGCACGTCCAACTGGTAGGAGGCCGCGTGGCTGACCCAGATCACACTGGAGGGATTATGTATCTCATCTGGTCTGGGAACACCTCATGATCCTCCAGGAGGAGCAGGAAGGCATCGCCAGGGAGAGGGACGTCTGGGGTATTTTGCTCAGCCTGCTGCCCGCAAGACTCGGCCCCGGAAAACTGGATAAAAATGGATGGATGGATGGATGGATGGATGGATGGATGGATGGATGGTATATGGATGATTATATTGGGCTATTTTGGTGCCCTACACACAGCGCAAGCTGCGTGTGCCCTTCGCGGTGGCGCTGAAGGTCAGCATCAGCCCTGATATTAATCTGATTGGTGCATTCCTGCAGTGATAAGGCTCATTTATTCTCCCTTCATGTACAAAAATGGTTGGGTTTAGGACAAAAGAAATGGGTTTGGCTTTACAGTCTTACAGGAAGTGAACACTGGCCTCCTGGATGAAAGTCAGTGGCTGTTGGACCCATCCACCACCTCTCCCACCTGCCCTACTTGGACTTCTGCTCCCTTAATGTTGGTTGGTGTCCCATTGCGTTTCCCCCTGATGCCGCCGGACCGGCCACGTATCATGCTGACGTATGTCACTGGCCAAGCACCAGTTTTCAACAACTTCGGAGTCGTGCTTGCACTGATTTTACCAAATGCAAATGAAATAACGTGGGCACATCAAATTTGAAAAGCAGTCTGGTAGAGAGATTGGAAACAAACTCTTACTATCCTGAATTAAAAACCTTGAACCTGTGGTGTTAAATTAAATCAAACTTTCTTCCACACTACCAAACCAATTATTTTAGATTTTTTAAACACATATTTGAGATGCACACGCTGCCCAGCCTCGGCCTGAGGACACTTGAGATCTTTCCTATCACACAGTAATTCAGCCATCGTCAGTCACCACCCTGCAACCCTTAATGACTCAAATCATACAACCCTCCACCATGAGATTACATAACACTTGTGGCAGACGGAATATAATCAACAGTTGTAGAGCTGCATTGATCAAATAAGGAACTCAGAAGGGAAACAAGGCCGTGTCACATCTGAGCACTTCCTCTCCTTAATCCCTAAACCCTGAAATTCTCCTGGATTACTTTAAGCCACACAGTATACTGAGACGCACAGAGGCCATTAGAAGGAGGTGATCATTGGGGACGAGGTAATCTCATATGAATATATGAATATCTCCTTACGGCTGCAGCCTGACAGCAATTAGAGCCTCAGCTCGCTCTCCCCTCTGGGAGCAGATCAGCCCAGCCTTGTGCTTTTTGCTTGTGAGGCTTTGATGAGCCAAATCCACTGCACACGACACGCGCCCCCTGCCACAGTCTCATCATGGAGGCAGGGGCTGGTGCTCTCTGTCTTCCTCCACTGCCTGCAGGGTTTTATCATGGCAAGGTGTTCGGTGTGCCGATCAAAGCCCTCCTTTCACCGCACACTCCAACACGTTCACTTGTGGCTGGATTATTGATATGATGATACCCAGCTCGTTAAAAAGAGGGTTTCTTGCTGTTCCGTTGCTGGAGGGAGGAGTTACGCACTGATTGATTTCCAGACAGAGCCGACATAGTGCATCACGTGGAGCAGAGCAGGAAAGCCCATGGTAACCTAATAATGTCCTCCCCACAGTAAACGGCGATAACTGCGTTATGTAATGGCAGCGGCGGCCTGTTTTATGAGTCAGCAGGGTACGCAGTCTGCTAGTTAAAGGACTCGAGTGTGTTGAAAACCTCATTCCCTCCGTTTGTCCCCGTATTGTTTTCTAACATTAAAGCTTTTTCCTCCTTTTCCCTTTTTTCTCTCGACACTGGGAAAATCCAGACCTTTGTACTTTATCTGAGCGCTCGGCTCGGCTCCACAGACGTGTGTATTAAAACCTTATCAGCGGAGAACTTCCAATCCCTGTTCAATGAGAGCGTTTAGACACTCGCCTCTTGACATTTTCATCACTTTTAGAAAAGGGTCTCAGGCTTCTCTTCTTGGCTCAGCGGATGTTACTTGTGATCTTTATTTCAGGATTTCCACCATCAATAATGGATGCTCTGTTGGTTCGAACATGCTTTTAAATGCAAATACAGAGTGTTCAGCTTTTTTTTTATTATTGAAGTGAGAGCAGACATGGCAGGTGAGACAAGACAGAACTTAATACATCAGGTTACATGACAGACGGGGCGACAACGCCATCAAACACAATCAAAGGTTACATCTCATGCTGGGTGTATTAGAGGGCGGGC
Organism: Epinephelus moara; assembly: GCF_006386435.1. Taxonomy (NCBI): domain Eukaryota; kingdom Metazoa; phylum Chordata; class Actinopteri; order Perciformes; family Serranidae; genus Epinephelus; species Epinephelus moara. The sequence goes on along the minus strand of NC_065519.1, from coordinate 616,608 downwards.
AGGCCAGTCTGCTGTGTGGGTTTCCTCTGTGTGTGTGTGTGTGTGTGTGTGTGTGTGTTCTATACATGAAAAATAGAATTAATAATAAAAATAAAGAGATCACAAAATAAAAATCCCTGGCAAAGTGGTGGTGAAATCACGGGTCCCATCATTTGGCTCCTGTTTCATCTTTATCTCAGAAGCTTTAAATGTTCCTTCTTCTTCCAAACTCATATTTTGGTGTGTGTTGTGTGCGACGGAGGTTTTCCTCCCTCAGCCACCCCCGGGTCCTGGGGAGGACGCTGGCTGTTGGACGTTGCATCCCAGCGCTCACTGGCTCATCTTAAACAGCCCTTTTTTAATTAGGACATGAGGCCACTCCAGCCAGGAAACAGGGAGAAGAGATGAAAGCAAAAAAATGCTCAGGGGGCTGATGCTGCATGCTTACAGATTCTGGCTGAGGCCAGGAATAATGAAGAGCATAATAATGATAATAATAACAGAGTAATAATGACAGAGAGGGCAACAGCATGAAGAAAAATAAAAATGAAAGCCTCAGGCAACATTAATCAGGTCCAGACAGACTGCAAGCGTTTCAATCAGGAGAGACTCGTTTTTATAGCAAAAAGAATATTTATTAACGTGTGCACATAAGGATGAAAAATGTGGAAAGTCTTTGGTGATTAGACCCCATGGAGATGGTTTATCTTTAAGGAGAGTGATGGATCCGTAGTAACATAGGGACCCCCCCACACACACACACACACAGGGTCTTGACGCTGGTGGTGGTCGAGGTGGTGAAGAGATGAGACGAAGATGTAGAGAAGTTTCCTTCATGCACACTTTGAATGTGTCAATGTTCCTCTTGCTTTGTTTCAGATGCTGACGACTCCGGCTGTGTGTTACTGAACACATCAAGAAAGGTAGGAATAAATACTGCATTACATTTCATCTTAAAATTATTATTATAAAAGTGATTTTTTTTGTTTATCAGAGAACTAAACATGTTGCTGATAATGAGCGCGGCCACCTGTCAGAGCAGCTCAGCTTGATTCAGAAATCTGACTTCAGACAGAAGATCAAACCTCTACAGCTCAAACCTAGAAGAATAAATCACAGATAAAAGTGCACAGTATCAAATATTTACACAGCAACACACACGAGCTCTAAAGTTTGCTTCATTTGAACATAAAGTCCAGTTCAGACCAAAGATTGGTGACAAGACGAAACCGTTTTAGAATGTCACAGAGAAAAGCGTCAGCGGTGTGAACTGGCCGGTCTGAGCTCGACTCAAGCCGGCTGATGATGTCACCTGACACTCAGCTGGTCACATGGCGGGCTGCTGGTTTTAAAGCACGTCACCTGTTTCAAAAGCCAATCAGCTTGTAGTGAAGTCAGCTGGTCAAGAGCCTCGACACCCATCAGAATCAGCTGTTTGAGAGGATAAAGACGTCTGCCTTGTGGTCACTCCTGAAGTCGACGACAGAAAGAGTTCCCCCTTCACACCACATGGGTGCTGCCTTCTTTGTATGTTTATTAGATGGGAGCTGAAGTGATTAAACAGGAGCAGTGAATAAAGACTAGAGAGAGTAACCGTCTTCCTCAGTCGTCATCAGTAACTTGTGCTACGCTGGACTCTTCTAATCAAGATTACTTTGGTTGAGTCATGAGTACGGTCTGATACCAAGTCCCAGGCTCCTCCTCGAGTTTCCCTTCATACTGAAACAGCCCACAGCTCCAACATGCTCAGCTGAAGCACACTGAGGTTTGTAAAACCAATCTAATTTATGTAAGATATGCCTGACAAGTGAATAGCTCAGCTGTCACAGTGAATATCTTCTGTGGAGCTGCTGTCTGCTGCTGTTTATCTGCTCAGGCCACCCGACTGTTTGCCCGCTCACATTGCTCCATGTTAGGGCTTCTGCTGGGTGACCCAAGGCAAAGTGACGATGATGATGGTACCTATACAACACAGCAGGCGGAGGTTTCTGGGGCGTACATGAGGGACACGTGCCCCCCAGTATTCACAACACTTGCATTTGTCCCCCTGAACAAAAACACGACAGTAGCAGAGCTCTTTGATTCTGAACAACCACAACGTGACTCATAGATGCAACAACCCCTGCGGTGACGTTGGGGGCAGCAACCTCAGAAACTGTGGCTCCAATCTGCCATCAAACAGAAAGAAGAAGAAGAAGTGGGAGCTGGCTGCTCCTGGAGGACGAGTCCTGGGGAGGACTGGAGTAAACACAGCGAGAGCTGCTCTGATACGCTGCGCTGCAAATTAGTCCAAAAATAAGACGTTCTAGTTCACTGTAAACCCTCAGTCCATCCATGACACTGAACTTTAATGTAAAGTCGACACAGATGCCCCTAACTGTCAAAATGACATCAAAACGTTATGTTCACTCGACACAAAAACTCATCCCTTCTGGGTGGGACACCATTTTTTATGGTAAATCAACAATGTGTGAGTTTTGAGTGAACTCCTCTGCACCCTTTACAGAAAATGTCCACGCCAAAAAATCTGCCATTAAAACACGATAAATTAATATTGTTTTCCACTTTCACTGTGTTGAATGTTTTAACTTCAGTTCTGATCATAACGATTAAATATTCATTCATTGTCTAAATTTTAACCCTTTAAATGCCGGTTTGTCACTGTTGTTTTTTATTTTTTTTTAAATGAATTATTTTCTGTAAACAAAATGCAAAGTGTATTTCTTTTTTTCACAGTCTGGAACATGTCGACGATTACCAATAACAGTTTATTAATCTTATTATTTATTGGGTTTTTTTTTTATTTTTTTATTTTTTCACCTTCGTGGACAAAAGTGTCTCCCTAAAAAACTGCTATTAAGATATTATATATTAATATTATTTTCCACTTTCACTGTGTTGAATCTTTTAAATCAACTAAATTCTGAGATTAACGTCCAGATATTTATTCATTTTCAAAATTTCAACCCTCCAAATGCCAGTTGTTTATATGATGTCACTGTTGTTTTTAGATGAATAATAACACAGAAAAATACTTAGTTTACATATATTAAAAGATAGGGGAATTTTTTGGGCGGGGGGGATTATTATAGTCTGGGATATGTCTGTGATTGGTGACAAAATTTATTTTGATGCATTTTTATTTTTTGTGCAATTTCAGATTTCAAAAATTAAAAAAAAAAAAAAAAAGTCCCTCTCGACACCTTTGAGGATAAAAATGCCCCGTACTGAAACTGCCTTAAATTAATTTATGTTAATATTGTTAATATTATTTTCTACGTTTACTGAGTTAAATTTTTTAACCACCGTCAGCCCAGATCATAACTACCAAATGTTTTCAGATTTCAGAATTTTAACCCTTTGAGTGCCAAACATTAGCTTCAACAAAGCTTAGCTTAGCTTGTACAAAATGTGAAGCTGATATTTTTTACTGTCTGGAATATGTCAGTGATAAGTAACAACATTGATACTGCTGCATTTTATTTTATTCTTTTTTATGAAAAATGAAGGGTGAAGGGTGTGAGAGGGTGTTTTTTGGCTACGCTGTTTATTATTGACTTATTATGAGAGCTGAGGTTGAACTTCCAAAATTTGAAAGAAAACACACACGCTTACCAAAATGTTTGCCACCTGCATTAACACAGCCAAAGTTACTGAAAAAATAAAAATCAAAAGGACTAAAATTGTCCCAAGGTTGCGTAAGGGTTAATTTGACTAAAATTTGTAAAGCCAATTTCACTTAATTAGTTTGCAGCCAATAAAAAACACTGTGATTGTTTCCCAGCGTTTAGAAACCTCAGCTCACGACAATATATTTTTAAAGCTCAATGAAATTAAATTGTTGTAAAATGTGTACTCGATGTTTTTATCTTCACACAGCAGAACTAAACACTCAAATAAGAACAACAACGTTCTGTTACACTGACATAAACTTCCTGTCAGACAGGGTCACATATTTATTTTGTCCCACCCTGCACGCTCTACGCCACGCCACCAGGCACCGTTAATCAAGAACGCCGACCACGTATCACGCCAACGTGGAAGCATGTTTTTTTTTCGTTGGTGTCTGACGCTTGAAGTGACTGACCACATGCCAGTGTCCTACGACTGCGGAGTGAGACCAGGTTGGGCATGTACACAGCTCTGGTCTGGGAAAGGAGTCTGTCGCCTGTTAATAACCGGTTTCCCCGTGTTTAAAATTCACGTACATGCACTAATTTTGATGGAAAAGGGTGTGAAAATAATTAACTGTGACACTGAATAACAATGAACTATGTGAGTTCTGAGCTACAGAGGTGTGAGTTGAAGTAGAATTTAAAACAGTCTGCAGATTCAGTTGTGGTTGCTGAAGAGCCTCGGTCCGGCCACAGAGACCAAACGGAGTCAGAGGGACCGAGCAGAGCTCCATATTAACATATCAGACACTCAGGCCAGACTTTAAATCACCAAGTTGAGTGATTGAAAAACCAATAGCAGTATTTTACAGTCTGCTCTCAGTGACGGGACTTTAAAACAGGTGTAATGTGTCCTCTGCCTCTGGACACGGTCAGCGCAGCCTGTGTGCCGCTGCAATTTAGATCATCTGAATTTCCACGTCGACCAGACGAGAGCGTATTACAGTAATCAGGCCTGCTGGAGATGAAGGCGTGCAGACGTCTTCTCAGAGTCTGGGTTACACCGTGGGAATATTCCCCACATGGTAAAAGAGCGTTTTGGTGGAAACGTCTAATGTGTGGCTCAAAATTTAAATTATACCCAGACTCATGACGAAGGCCCATATGGCCCTGTCTACACGTGTCCAGATAGGTTTATTAACGGATGTTTTTCCTCTCCATTTTAAAAAAAATGTTGCTTTTCGTGACCTGTAACTCCTTTTGTGTGGACGAGAGGCCCAAACGCAGAGGAAAATATCTGTTTACAAGAGTACCTGTGTAGACAGGGTCTGAGATGATGCTCCTCACTCTCTGAGCGTCTGCAGGAAGATCTGTCACATTAATGTGTTCATCAGTAACAGACTCTGTGAGATCTGAGCACAGGATCCATTAGTGAAAAACACTTAAAAAAAAACACTAAAACTGGACAATTTTATCCCCAAAGAAGCTTCAAGGACTCTGTTATGGACATTCTCACTGATACATGCAGCTGTTTGCACTAATACTCCCCATCCTGTGTCTGTCTGTCTGTCTGTCTGTCTGTCTGTCTGTCTGTCTGTCCGTCTGCTGCATCCTGTTGTCCCGTTCATATTCTTCTTCTCTGTCTGCTGTTTGGCGTGTTTGTCTCACCGCTGCTGCTGCTGTCTGCAGCTACCTGTCTGATGCTCATGAGCTAACCTGCATGTCATCTATGTAGAGCTTGTTGTCACTGTAGTAGTGTTGGGAATGTCTGGATGTGCTGCTGTCCTTTATTTTGACTTTTCTTTTCAAGCCTCCACCTTCCTCCCTAAGAGGCGTTCGCTGTCACCAGGCTGCCACTGTAAATAAGAATTAGTTCTTAGTCCATAAGTCCAGTTTAGAGTAAAGATTTGTGACGAGACGAGTTGAAGCAGTAAACACAAGCAACACAACACCGTACTCTGGTCCGGACGGGGACCTGAAAAGGCGCCTCTCCAGTTACCAACCCAAGTCCCTATGGACTGAGCTACTGTCGCCCCAAATGTTAGTGAATAAGTAATTATAGATTAATAATTTTTAGGTAGTAATAATTATATGGTACAAAGGGTAAACGGAGTAATGGAAAAGTAATAATGGACAGTTTATGGACATTAACAGGTTCGATTTTTATTTTTTTTTTACCTAACGGCCGGGCTCCACCGGCTGCAAACGTAAGCATCATGTCAGCGTAGCGTCGCGGCGTATTCATTTGGGCTCCACTGACCACATACGGAAGCGACACGTAGAGAAGCCAGCGGGGTTGTTTACCGTTTGCCGAGCCGAGAGGCTGCATGTAGGCTGCATGGAATGTTAAAGCATTTTCCACCTAAGTTATTACATATATTTGAGTTATCTACAAGTTTACTGTACTGTTTGTCATCTACTCGCTTTCAAATGTCCGCCACGGACATTTACACAATGTCACGGATAAACATGGGTAAATGCATGAAAAAAAAATCATCACATATCACCTCTGATAATGGTTTATTCATTTAAAAACACATTGTGTTCGTTTAGCACACTATTTCATGTAGTTTTTATCTGCTGGAGGGTCGCGTAGGGGAGCGTAGCGCGACAAAAATAGAAGAGCTGCGTAAAATAGAGAGTTGTCGCGCCGCTGACGTGCCCGGTGGAGCCGCTGTAATTGATTAACAGGGGGGCGAGCTGCTACGGGACTCGCGCTGCAGACGTGTCGCGCCGCTGACGTGCCCGGTGGAGCCCGGCCGTAATACTGCACAAAAATAAAAATGCATCAAAATCAATGTTGTGACATCACTAACATGTCTCAGAAAAAAATAAATGAAAATAAAAATCCCCCTTGAATTATGTATATGGAAACTAGTTCAGGTTTTTGGGGTCATTTTCATTTAAAAACATCACGGCAGCATGACAGAAACTGGCATTTAAAGGGTTAAAATGTAGAAAATGATTGAATATCTAGTTAGTTATTTTCAAAATTGAAGTTGATTAAAAGATTCAACACAGTGAAAGTGGAAAAAATATTAATATATAGTATTTTTATAGCAGTTTTTGAAGCGAACATTTTTGTACACTAAGGTGTCAAGAGGGAGTTCTTTTCTTTCTTAATTCTGACATCACACAAAAAAAAACAAAATTGCATCAGAACCAGTGAACACCGGCCTTTCAGGTAAACGTTGGTGGTTGTTGGACTCATCCACCCTACTGGGCCTTTTGCCCCCTTACCTTACATTGTTGTCCCGTCACCTCTCCCTGACACCACCAGGTGCCGTCAAACAATAGTGGCGACTGGCTGCGTGTCATGCTGACGTGAAAGGATGGCTTTTTTTAATTGATTTCTGACGCCGGAAAACACTGACCAAGCGCAAGTTTTCGACGACTTCAGAATGAGACCTGGTCGTTACGTCACCTAATGTTGCACCATGAGCAGCAAACGTGCAGATAAAATACATTTAATCCAGCCAGATGAAGCGTCTACATGGTTAGTAGGTGCTGATATTTTACTTCTGAACAGATTATCAAATATTTAAACCACCACTCACAACCTGAAAATTCCCACCAATCAGGATCAGTTTCTTCCGGTAGAGGTGGTTACATACTGTACAGCTGATTATTAGTGGACCATCAGGCCCATGTGAACACACCTGTTGTGGATAATTCAGTTTTTAATGGTTGGACAAAATAAGACATTTGAAGACGTCCCCTCAGACTGTTTTTGTCCTCCTCTGTTATATGATGAGCATTATGAGAATGTTCTGACAATATATAGACAACATAGATAGTTAATGAATGGGAGGTTAATCAATAATGAAAACAGACCCTTTTATTGTCTAAGTTCAAATTTAAAAACGACAATAAAAACCCATAAACAAAACAGCTTTGATTCCAGAAACCATGTCTTTAAAATAATGGGTGATATTAAAAGATGTCTGTGCGTCCTTCAGTGTAGACGGATGGACAGATGGACAGATGTCTCTGCACCTCCACAGTTGCAGCAGTTGAAAGCGGCGCCCAGAGGGCATTAGTTTAAACTGGTGACCGCGGCTGTCAGGAGGAAGACGTTGTCGCTCGGCGCCTGTCACAGATTTCAGTTTGTTGTGTCTTGTTCCTGCCAACAGCTTGCCTGCTTCTTTTCACTAATCTCCCCGTTCTGTATTACACTTCTGTTTGTTTGCTCTCTCCTTCTGTTTTTTATCAATTTCACACGGTCACATCTTCATTTCACCGCCAAGAATTTCGTCGTGGATCTATTTATTTGCAGCCGTCTTTATTTAGAGCTCATTTTGATGTGGTGGTGTTGGTGCTGTAGCTCTGAACTCTTCACTTCTTTTATCAACACTTTGTTCAAATCAAAGATTGTTCCAGCGCTCTGTCCTGCACAGACCGCACGCACTGCAACACCACACAGGAAATACATCTGAAGATGATGCCACATTAATTGCAACGTTCACCTTTTGACTCACTTGACCTGAAGCAAAGAGAACCTAAAACCTGACGGACTAATGCTACAAACAAATGAGATTTATGTGCAGAGCTCGACACACAAAAAGCTCAGAAGACTCCAGACATGGACTCTGCTCAGCGCTGGTTTTATTTTGAAAAGAACAGCAGGAGATCCACTCATCTTCAGAGCTTCTGTCAATCACTGGATCGATGGGATCGAGGACTGGTGGGTGTCTGGGCTCTTAATCGAGCTGTGTTCTTGTGTCTGTCCATTCATCCGTCTCTAAGGTGATTCTTAGACACCACTGATGAACTTTCGAGGGGTGAAGCATCTGTTCGCTGTGCTGCTGTTTGAAAGAGGACAGTGATGGCTCAGAGGGGGGAGTGTGGGTGGAAGGTCAAAGCTTTAGGCCGCTTCCACACTCGTGATGGAGGCTCAGTCTGTGAGGTCTGAGGAATATAAATGTTTTATTTCTGTACCTGTGTGGAGCCCATGGATCTGAAGACTCCATTTAATCTGCTCTACCACATGAAATACACCAAAATCATAGATGTACATGGCCTGGTTGAAGACCTGTGATTCTGTGCCACACGTCTCCAAATTTGTTCAACCACTCAGGGAGGGGAATGTCTGACTCCTCTACGATAGGTGGAGATATGCCCCCTTTCAGCTTGTTAGTATTGGACCTTTTTCCTGTTGACCTATTACGTCACAGACCAAACAATGGACAAACAAGTTAGCTACGGTTAGCTAGCAGCTAACTGCTACCATGGTGGACAACTTTACAGCTCTGTATTGAGGAGACACGACATGAACTGTGGTCATACGGTCACCAAGAATCCAAGATGGCAACGGCCAAAATGTTGAATTCGAGGCTTCAAAACAGACGTGCACAAACCAGTGAGTGAAGTTACAGTAGCTATGTCCTGTGACCCTCCCCCCGTGATCAAACCCCCCAGGCTCCAGTCCCTCACATGAAGCTGGTTCTCCGTCTCTTTGACTGGATGGTGAAAACATTCAATCACTGCCAGGTTAGGAAACATGTTAGCATGCTCCTTCCACCACCATCAAACCTCCAAAGGATCTGAACTCCATGTAGGCTGCCACCTCATCCTCGGGCTGCAAAGTGTCATGGCTGGAGTCCTCCACGTCGGTGACCAATGTGACCACGGGGTCAAAGGTTACACTGGTGTCACTGACTTTCAAAATAAAAGGAACTGTCGAAATATGACATATATACTGCACATCTGTTTACTGCGTCTTATTCTGAAAAATAAAAGACTGATTTTTGTTCTCACCTGCTGCCCGCCCACAAACACCAGAGTTCAGTTTTACCCGTCAGTTTATATATATAAATATTTTATCCATTACACAGCTTTTTGTGGGTTACAAAATATTACAGAATGAATGTTTGACACATATAATACATAAATAAAATTATAGGGAGCAGCATTAGCAAAATATGCTGAAACATAGAGCTGCAGTTTGCTCAGCTAGAAAATTTCAGTAGTCTTAATTTTCCAAATACAATATCAGAGACATCAAGGCTGTAGAAAATTTCAGCTTAAAAAGAGAAATGAGATTTAATAGAGCAGACAGTTGTATGAAATGAGTGTTATGCCTTGGGTCCAACTCTGCAGAGACTGACAGTTCCTTCCAGTCTTTAAATGACATTGATCGGCCTGATCACAGAGAAATTTAAAGTAAAACTCTTTCAGACCTTTAAAGAATTCACTCTCTTCCACAGTATGTGAAGCTGATGAACTTCGAGGAGGAGATCCGGGCTCACCGGGACCTGGATGGCTTCCTGGCGAGGGCCAGCATCCTGCTGGATGAGACGGCGGCCTCCCTGGACGATGTTCTGAAGAGGATGCTGCACCACGTGGGCCAGGACAGCCACACAGCCGAGCCCAGCTGCAACTTCGAGGAGGTGATGAGCATGCTTTTCACAGACGCAGGAGCTCAGGAGGTTAACGGTAAGCAGCCAACCCGTCGACGTGCACGCATAAAACCAGGGAAACTGTTTGAAAATACAGTCACACACTCTCAGAGCACAGTAAGACAGAGAAGTTGAACCATCTGTGTCGGCACACAATCAAAGCAAGACCCCGTTACATCTGACACCTGACCTGAAAACATCTGACGGCTGCACATGTCAACACCTACCTGAAGAATAGCTTCACCTCGGGCTCGGCAGCAGGATTGTCAGATAGACTTGAGAATGGTTCAAGAAGCTTTTAAGACCCAGAGGAGAGTTTGTGATGTTTGAGTCGAGGCTGTCCATTTGCCCCGCGGCTTTCTCAAGTGGACACAAATAGAGCTTGATGTGCTGAATCCAGTTGGCAGCCATTTACATGTGCAGACATCAAACGTTTCCCAGGAAGCCTGTCGCGTGGTTTTCCTACACATTAATGCACAACATGCACGCAACACAGCTGATGATCCAGACGAACAGAATCCTCTGTTATTTGTCAGATTATTGAAAATGTTTTTAAGATGTTTGGTTTATTCTTTTCAGCAGTGAGAAAACAACAGGAAGCCATTTTTCTTCTTCACTAACATCTTTAAACTCCACAGAATCGCTCCATCAGTGCATGTGTTGGTATTATTGTTGCTGTGATGTCATTTCTTGGAGTATCTTCAATTAATTCATATCCCTAAGATCTGCACAACCTCAGCTAAAGAATTATGTGAGTTAAAAAAAACAGAATGATTTATAAATGTATTTTTGTTATAAATTTGAAAAATACAAAAATCTGACATTTTTTCTAAACTAAACACACAAAACATTTTGGTCCCACAGATTTGCAACTGCAGAAATATGATCAAAATATTTCTTAACCCTCTATAAGTTATTTGAACTATGAACATTATTCAGTTTTTGAGATATGAGATATTATGAGCAGAGTGAAAAGGTGTCGTGATAGTCTGATCTGCAGTAGAAATATCTCCTCAGTGCCTACACTGGTAGTTTTTGGTATTTCGTATCCCGAAAATCTGAACAACCTGAAAGCTAAAAGATTATATAAGTCAGTAAACCAGGGTAAGTGATGAAATGAAATATAAAACATAATAAAGGATACAGATTTACAATAAAAGAGTGAAGAGAAAAAAAGACTGAAGGTAAAATTAATAACTAAATTATTTACTTTTCTTTTTTCAAATCACAAGTAGAATTGGTAAAAGTTCAGACAAGAGATGCAAAGATAACAATGTAAATTTTAAATAATTTTAAATTAAGTTTAAAAATATTTTAATTTCAAAATATTGAAATTTGTTACATAAAAAAAAAAATACAACACGTATTCTTATAAACCTGCCTCTGCTCCTCTGGCACCACGGCACATTTTCACTGTCTTTTAGACCGCTTGTAGCATAACGTGATGACATCATCACAAGGGGACAATGTGATGGTGAAAGACCGGAGTCGTAGCTTTCTGCTGCAAAAAAAACACTCTAGCTCGTATAGTTTTTATTTTAGATCAGTTTTAAACATGATCATGTAAACAACAATCTCCCGCAGCCAAGACAAGCAAATACTGAGGCATCACCGCACGTTTTCACCATCTTTGAACCGCATGTTGCATCATGTAATGACATCATTGCACGGGGACAACATGGTGGCACAAAAGACAGACGTAGCTTTCTGCTGCAAAAAAAAAGAACACTCTAGCTATTGCAGTTTTTATTTTAGATTGATTTTAAAAGGATCATGTAAACAACAATCTTCTGCAGCCGTGACAGGACAATACTGTGGTGTCACTGTGTGTTTTGGACAGCTTGTAGCATAACATAATGACATCATTGCACATGGACAATGTGTTGGCATGAAGGATGGCAGTGTCAGCTTCCTGCTGCAAACAGAATAAATACTCGAGCTTTTGTAGTTTTTATTTCAGATCAGTTTTTAACAGGATCATAAAAACAACAAACCCCTGCAGCCGCCCAGGGGACGCCTGTTTTCAGAGGGTTTAAATCAGTTACAAGTTTCAGTTTTCAAAATGTAAAATGAATTGATGTGAGGAGATTGCCTGGAGCTGAAATGATATAAATTTTTACTAAAAAAGTTTTGCTAACGCAGTTATACATATTAATCTTCCTGTTTGCTGAAACCCTGAGATTTATTGTCCCTGAGAGTGTGAGATGTGCTCAAAGTTGAATCAAACACTTTCCTCTCCTCTAACGCATCAGACTCATTTCCAGAGCAGAGCACAGCTTCTGCAGGTTTGTGAGCTTACAGATCGCTGTCACATTAGCTCAGCCCCTTCAGCACAGGTCCTTTTGGCTGAGTAGCAAAGCCTCTTGGTTAAGGCGAATCTCCTCAGCCCATTAGAGCAGGAGAAATCCGCCCTCTTACATAACAGTATGGAGCCATTGTTGAAGCCTCGCTCTGCCCGAGCTGCTCCCAACGCTGCCTCACTAAAGTCATTATTAGGCAAATCAAACTTTCATTTATTTTTTTGTTAACGTCATAAAGAAGTAAAGAAATATATAATATTTTTCATCCTGGCTGTTTGCTGTTTGCTGCAGGTTTAGAGATGTTGCAGTGAAACATGAGCAGGGTGTTTCCTCCCTCTACAGGAGCATGTGGAGGTAACGGCAGCGTCGGCGCTGCCTGTCATATTCTCTGTCTCCAGTGTTTTGCTGTCTGGCTGTGCTGGTGTCCGCAGTTGTTGATGGTTAGTCAGAGGTGGGTGGTGTGTGACACTCGCCCTGCACAGCCGCCTCTGACAGATTGGCGAGGTGATAATTGACTTCTGTCATCGATCACTCACTTAGCTTTTCAAATGGCTCTCTGAGACTCTCAAGCTGTGGTGGCTGCGGCTACTTGACTGTTTCTCTCCCAGAATGCCCCACTCCCAGGCAACACAAGAGGCTTTGTTTTTTCTTTGTGGCTGCCATCTTAACAGAAAGGCTTCCTGCGCAGGTCCAGGCTGTCTGCACACGTTTGGAAAATCAATCTGAGCATTCAGAGGTTTCACTGAATTTCAAAACTGGAAAAATACAGAAAAAAATGTGACACTTTATTATGTAAAAAAGAATCTACAGCCACAGAGCGACAGTTATAGTTGGTTAATAAAACCAATAACGAGCTTAATAATATTATTCCAGACGCAGCCCAGTGCCTCAGTGAAAATCACATGGTCATCATTTTTATTTATTCAATTTTTCTGTGAAAATGAAATGCAAAAATTACCATTCCTACTAAAATCATTGTGTGGGGGGAGTAGCACTGATTACTCAGGACCCTGATGGGAGGGGGCCAACAGCCTGATTTAAAAAAAAAAAATTCTAATTAATTAGTGTCACAGCTCAACTAAAATTCGCTGAATAAATCAGTTGAAAAACAGATCTTTGTGTGAAAACAATAGTAGAAGCTCTCTGAGGCCCCTCGGACCCCTAAGGGACTGTTGGTCATTCACGCGGGGGGGCATGTCAGATAAGTTGCACTGTGAAGGGGCTTATGTTTTGTATTGTAGTGCAGGGGATATATGTGGTTGTATTTTGTTTTTATTTTACTGATGATTTTTTGAAGAAAACATGCCCTTCAAATTTTTGTGCTAAATTTCAGCAGTGTTCACCAACATTTAAAGAAAACCAATTCTGGTGCAGAACAACTGCCGCTCCACCCAGCTTGGTCTTGGCAAAGTGCTGGAAACATCATCAAGTCCAAACTGGTAGAAACAGATTAGACCCCGGTCTGATAGACTGAACGCTCAACTATAGAGTGAAACACTGCAGAGATGTACGTGTGCGGAAATCTTCTACCAAATTTTGCTGCTAAATTTCGATGATTTTTAAAGAAAACATGACTTCCACATTTTGGCAATTTGCTTTCCAAATTTTGCAGATTTTAGGACTATATTTTGGTGATTTTTAAAGTCTTTGAACAGAAAGTCCCACACACTGCTCAGCTTCACAGTTTATTATTAACACTAACGTTTCGGTCCTGGATCTCCTCAGAGTGTTCAGCATCATTATTTCCAACACTGAGCTTAAACAGAAACTGCTCCACCCATTTGACAGGTGTGCACAGGTGTGAGGTACGGAGCTCGAGTTTTCTAGGTTTTCCTGTGTTGTTCTTGTTCCCTTTTCCTTTCGTTTGTGGAACATGTGACAGATGGTGCACAGGCTGTTTTCAGTTATTGAGAAACACACCCACACCTGTGCACACCTGTGAAATGGGTGGAGCAGTTTCTGTTTAAGCTCAGTGTTTAACACTCCAGATCCAGAAAGGAAGATCCAGTAGGACCAACACATTAGTGTTACTAATAAACTGTGAGGTTGAGCGAGAGCAGTGTGCAAGATTCTGTTCAAAGACTCAGGTGATATTTTCCAACACACCTGCATCTGAGACAGGTGGATGTGCGAATACCTGTCTTCAAACTAGGTGTTTTTTTAAAGGGCATGTGCTTGTTTGGAAGTTTTCTTTAAAGATCACTGAAATTAAACCATTTTTAAAAACAGAAATTATTGTTGGATTTTCAAATCTCAACGGTCCTTGGAGACGTCATGCAGCCTCCATCAGAAAAAAAACCATAACTGAATCCAGGATTTCATCTTCAACTTTTACCTTTCAAACATCAAAGTGTAAGTTTTAAAAATCTAATAAGTCATTTAAGGAGGAGGGAGGGTCGTGAATTTTCCTCCAGTCACTCAGGGAGGGTCAGGGGGAAATATCTGGAGCTTCAGGGAGAGTCACACCTCAGCCTCCTCCCTCCTCTGATAAATAAAGAACAGTCCCTTAAAGGTGCAATATTGTTTAGTCCCCCTGCACCAGGGTTCGTCTCTAAACGCAGACAGAGCTGAGTGAGTGTCTGCTGCTGGAGCACCAACGCACACTGTCATGTCTTCACCCAACAAAGAGAAATCAGGGTTCAAAAACAGAAAAGAAACAAACAAACAAAGCAGAGTGTGAGAGACACATGGATCAAGAGAGGATGTGCAGGGGGCCCACAGAGACTGCTGATGCACAGGCCCCAGAGTTTGGTGCTCTGCCCCTGACAGTATCGGTCAAAATAATCCCAATATGATTTTTTTGTCCATCCTGCAAAAATAATCCATAACATGCATCTCTACAAAATACTGAGTTGCTTCTTTTGAAATGAAAGCAGCCAGTCGTTGAAGTTATTCACTGACTAAAGCTTCTCACAAACAATCTGCAGTCATGATTTTCTTCTGTGTTTAAAGCCAGTTTCAGGTTGAGTCATCACTCCGGGGAAATGCATGAGCTGCAGCAGAGGCAATGGGAGAATAGTAAATGAGAATTAGGTGACAATTAATTGCACCGAGGATGATGTAACAATCCCATAATTATGCAACAAATCAGAATGACAAAGATTTACAGTCTGAAACATTCAAATGAGCAGCGTTACTGTACTGCAGCCATTCAGTCATGTCCACACACACACACACACGCACACACACACACACACACACACACACACACACACACACAGGAAACATATTTACAGACTGAGGAGGAAATGAGGAATTTAAGCTCCCCCATCACAAGAGATGTGTGTTTTCCAAAGCGTCTGTGGATGCTGTCACCTTTGACTCGCACATTTCTGTGTGGTGATTATTAAAGAATACGCAGCACTTCAAAAGGTGGATTTATCGTTTGAAATCCGTCTCTTCAGCGTGTTGTTTTGCAGTGAATTCCCTTCACTCTGAGTAACGTGTGGGATCCTTGAATTAAAATCATGAACGCTCACACGTGAAACACGCGTGTCGGTGCAGAGGGGGGGACAGATATATCTCCGGGGGAAGAACAAAGGCTCTTCCTGGGGGAATACATTCATATTGCACGTTAAGTACGTTATCAGCGGGACATATCTCTTCAGGTATTAATTGCTGCCATATCTGCGTTCAGTGTGCCACAGCGGGGTGATACGGCTGGCGAGCGGACCAGCTCATTTGGAGTGTAATACTGTACAGCTGTGAGATAAAGAGAACAGGGCCAGATTATAACGGGCACAGAAAGAACAGAGAATTACAGAAATGAAAAAGATGAAAAGCCCACAGAGATAATTAGTCCTGCTAGAACTTGTACAGAGGAGCCAACTTGTGCTGAGTTTTTTTGTCTTGGGATTCGGTGATTGGAGCTCAGTATTGTGCAGAGGGAGAGGGAACAGCCATGCTGATGATGCAATGCATTGATAATAATAATAAGAGCTCAGCCTCTCCTATGAACACTAAACGTGCTGCTATTAATTAACAAATGATACTTCATGCTTTAAGATACTCCAATAAATGATTCCAGGAGGCTGAGGATGATGACGGTGCTCACAGTGATGATGAGCGGCTGCCACAGAATGACTCATTTTCAATATTTGCAGTAATGATGTATTGTATAATTGTATTTTCCTCTCCTCCTCCGTGATCCTGTTAGCAGCAGTGCTCGCTGCTGATTGTCTGCCCTATTTGTGATGACTGTTCCATAATTTCTGCCTAAATTGCCGTCACCTTTGATCGATCTCGCCGGCTCTCCACTTTGCCTCGATTTGCATAATCCTCCTGTTATATGTTTTTGTTTTGTTTGGTTTTATTTGCCGGCTCAAATCAATCTGAAAAACAGTCACATCGCTTTAAAGCTGCGACTTCTGGAGCTCATTTGTCTTCAGAACTTAAAGGTCCAGTGTGTGAAATTATCAGGGGTTAAGTGAAATCAAGTGGTGCAAATTGTGACCAGGTGAAACGTCTCCTGGTTAGAATCCTTCACAGTTCAGTGTTCAGGAGGTTTTTACCAGGAGCTGAATGATCTCAGGCTGCTCTCATGCACCGTTCACATTTTCCTACAAAAATGAATGCACCAAATTTCATACATATCCCCTCAGTGATGAGCCAGTAATTCATGCAGAGCCCATCTAATTTAGAAGGCTGTGATCATGTGATCAATCAACATCATCCTCACTGTGACCTCGTCACATGTCCACGTTTGGTCATGGACTTTCCACGTCCACATATGACGTCCAAGGTACCCTGGGTGTGTTGGTTGTTGACGTTCTGGGACGCCGTGTCAACTTCAGCCTGTTACATGCATTGTCTGTTTTC
>NC_065519.1:583720-598864 GCF_006386435.1 Epinephelus moara | reverse complement strand
TTTAGCCAACACACACACACGTGGTTACGTTTAGCCAACACACACACACGTGGTTGGGTTTAGGAAAAAAGAACAGGGTTTGGCTTTACAGTCTTACAGGAAGTGAACACCGGCCTCCTGGGTGAAAGTCCGTGGTTGTTGGACCCATCCACCACCTCTCCTCCCTGTTGGCCTTGTCCTGCCGCGTTTCCCCCTGATGCCGCAGGGTGTCATTAAACAATGGCGGCGTCCCGCCACATATCATGCCGACGTGAAAGGACGGGTTTGATTGTCAGTCTCTGACGCCAGAATTAACCGACTAAGGGCCGATTTTCGATGACTTCGGAATGAGACCAGGTTGAACAAATGCACTGACCAGAGTAAAAATGTAAGCAGGAAGCCGTCTCATAAACAGTCAGGTTGGGGTGTTTGACAGGTCACAAAAAAACATGACTTCCCCCAGGAGACGCTTGTTCAGAACTGGACTTTGAGTTATTTTGAGGTCTGTCATCACCATGTTTCTTTTCCTGAACCGAACAACAATAACTTGACTACCCTCTCTTACTTTAAGTTAATTACATAACTTTATGTTAAGGACCTAACATATCATTTGTGGGTCACTAATACGTAGTATCTTGTACAATCTACAGAGGTCTCTTCCTCCAAAACAAGCAGCACAAGCAGTGATTTAAAGGCTCATTTATGCTCAATGTTAGATACACATGAAGTCCTCTGTCTGTACTCTGCATTCATTTTGTCTGTATTTGTGCACATTTTCTGAAGTCTCACAGATATGGATGAAATGCCGTAGATCCACTAGAGATCATGGAGGCAGTGCAGCATAGTTCAAGCGAGATGCGACCGTAGGAGACGATGAAGAAATTTCAATAATGGCAGAATGGATCAGAAATATGTAACAGTATATAGTGTAAAGAATTCTTTGTCCACATGATGGGATGTATTTAATGGCTGTTTAGACCACCCTCTACAGCGTTTACTTTGATATCACGACTTAGGACCTCTGCCGCCATCACCTTGTTTTGGACACCCTGAAGTCGTGTGATCATGTTTCGGTGTTAACATTACAATAATCCAGATGAGAAGTGATAAAAGTATGAGTGACTCTTTGAAGATCAGTAAAATTAAGAAAAAATATACTAGTGATGTTTCTTAAATGGAAAAATCATGACTGGGCCGACCGTTGCACATGGGACTCAAGATTGAGGTTGTTATGAAGAACAACTCCAAAGGTTCTTCACAGAAGGAACATGTTGAGCTTTAAGAGCCGGCGAAACTTGGCCACATGTGTGTTCAAAGCCTGCAACAAGAATTTCCCTTTTAGAGGAGTTTAGGTGAAGAAAATTTTCAGCCATATATCCTCCACACTGGACCTTTAAGAAAACATTTACCTGCAGTCATTTACACGACCCTCTCTACAGTCTGAAGGTCATGACCTTTGTGCCTTCGATGTGTCTATTTAATGAATCCAGAAATGAATCTGTGAAATCAGAGACAGACTTTGTGCAGTTACGTTTCTCTCCTGACAGGAGCTACTGTAAATATTCTGTGTAACAGGAAAGGTGCTGTGTGTTTGTGACTGAGCCGGCTCTGCCTCTCTGTTATAATAATATATCTCTTCCAGGCCGGCGGCGAGACGTCTCACTGTGAAAATCTCTGTAACGTTCTGCGGGAATGATCAGAATACTAAATTGAAAGCATTAATTCCGGCTCTTTACCACATGAAAAACAGTGTCCATACATGTCATTTTTTCTCATCTTGATCTCTTCATTGACGTCTTTGGGTTTTCTTTGCACTTGCTGAACACATAAGTGATAAAATCCAATTTTTGG
Source organism: Epinephelus moara (assembly GCF_006386435.1). NCBI lineage: Eukaryota > Metazoa > Chordata > Actinopteri > Perciformes > Serranidae > Epinephelus > Epinephelus moara. Next base: position 597,034 of record NC_065519.1, on the reverse strand, counting down.
TAATAGCCTGTAGACGGTAATCAAGATAAGATCTCTGCGCGCCCAACAAAGACGAGACATTGAGGGATTTTCTCTGGAAAATGATATTTAATATGCATGAGGTAAAGGAGGGCAGGAAATGAAGCTTCTGTTCAGCAGAGATATTTATGTGCGTGCCTGTTAACCACAGAGTGTGTGTCTCTGTGTGTGTGTGTGTGTGCAGAGTGTGTGTGTGTGTGTGAACATCATTGAGAATCTAAGCTGCTCGCCTGTTGATCAGAAAAGGTGACTGAACTGACTCTCTGGTTTCTCCTCTTGGTTTGTTCTTCCTCCCTCTCCGCACGCAGACAAGTCTCAAAGTTTCGTTTTCTTTGACGACGGTAAGCTGTGCTAATTGGATGAAAATGTCAGCATCAGCCGCCATGAGGCTGCAATCAGTGGTTTGCTCCTGTACCCGTCACCATCAGTATGCCGTTTGTGTTCCTCTCCACGCTCGGGACTGGGTCGATCCATTGAGTCATCAAATGATTACAGACACCAGCAATCCCTCCCGTGTCACAGATATCGATGCCTCTTCAGCTGCCCCTCAAATCAACGCCCTCTCCGTCCAGCCGACTCACTGTCCGATAATGTTATCAGCTCTTTTTGTAAAAACGAAGAAAACTGCTGATTGTGAGTCAGCCCAGGCCTCAGGAGAAACTGTTGGCATTGTGTGTTTCTGCAAACCACAAATATGTGTTTACATTTAAACTCTTCATATGTATCAATGTTTGTAAAGTGACGCAGTGTGTGAGTCGACTTTATCATCTGAAGGTGGAGAGGTGTTGGATGGCGTGAGACACTGAAGCCATACGCCTGCCAACCTGCAGACCACTGTTAGAGACCAACCAACAAGACTGGTTGAGTTTTAGAGAGTCATCTGTGTTTTCCCAGCAGCTTTCTAAACCACCAAACATGTGGTTTTTAGCAACCCATCGCTTCATTTCCTACAAAGATAGTGCCACGAAAAGCGATTGTTTTTTACCCAGACATCGCTGCGTTTCCAGACAGAATAGTGCCACAAAAAGTGGCTGTTTTTCAATGACACATCGCTTCATCTGTTTGTGTCCTGACCCGCTGAGGGACTGCAGATGCAAAGTAGCTCTAAGTTTTAATTTGGTACGGTGCATCAGATGGTAACATTTATGTTTTCAGCTGTACCTGGTCCCTTTTGAATAAATAAATACATTTCCAGCCTGAACTGTGCCATTGCTACATTTCCATCCCTAAAATACCACGAAGAGCGGATGAGTTTTATGAAGACAGCGTTGTGTTTCCATTTCTCTTTATTGCCACAAAAAGTTAATGTTTTTTATTGAGACTTCACTGGATTTTTTGCCAGGATAGTGCCACAAAAAGCAGCAGTCTGTAACAGAGATGTCGCTGTATTTCCGTTGGGTTAATGCTGGTAGGAGCGGTTGTTTTTTATTGGGACATCAGTGCATGTTTTGCCGGGATAGTGCCGTGAAAAGTGGTTGTTTCTTAGTTAGACATTGCTGCGTTCCCAGCCGGGATTGTGCCGCCAAAAGTGGAAGTTTCTTACAGAGACATCACTGCATTTCCAACCATTTAGTGCTACTAAAGCTGCTGTTTTCTTATGGAGACAGTGCTATGTTTCCAGCCTGGAAAGTACCACGTTTGTTGTTTTACAGACATCGCTGCGTATCCATTGGTATAGTACCACAAAAAGTGGATGATTTTATTAAGACAGCTTTGTGTTTCCATTTCAAAGATAGGTCTATACGTTGTATCAAGATAGGTCCATGGAAAGAGGATGTTTTTAACTGAGACTGCTGCGTTTCCAGTCTGGAAAGTGTCATGAATTTTTACCCAGAGATCACTGTTTCCATCCACTTAGTGCAACTAAAAGAACTTTATTTTTATCAAGACATCTCTGCGTTTCCTGCCAAGATATTGCCATGAAACAGGATTTCTCGAACCATTACCAAGTGTGTTTTGTACCTAAACCACAGCTTAATCACACTGCTGTTGAAACCTAAAGAAACATAAGTATATCCTGCACGTAATAACGTATCAGTGGTTTGCAGAAACATACAAGCCAACATTTTATCTGCTGATGAGACTGTCTGTGTGAATACTTTGAGTTCAAAGGGTTAAAATCATTCAGCAGATCAGATCCATCCTTGGCATGTTTTGTAGCTTTAATATTTCCACACTGGTTATATAATTGGACTTCAGCTCGTCATGTGAGCGCTGCTTGACTCTGATCTCATGTCCACGCAGGGCGCTGGTTTATTTACCATTAATGTCATTTGTTTTTATTTAACCGAGTCAGAGATGAGAAGTGACAGCCTCTCTAGATAACAAGGTTTGACCACTGACCCAGTCCTAGTGGCCCTCTCATCGCCGCCATGTGACATCATACGTATGTGTGCTGCATGGTGATTGGCTGTGATGGATACCTAATATACTGTAAGTGTTTCATCTGCCGCTGCTGTATGGATCCTTCCTGTGTTTTAATCACCTCCTTCAAAGTGCCCTCCACCATCCACGCTTTGAAGGAAACCAATCATTCCTCTTTGTCTGCGGTGTGTGTGTGTGTGTGTGTGTGTGTGTGTTCGCTGGCAGGCCTACCGATGGTTGAGCCCACAGTTAATCTTTAAGGCAGCATAAGATCAGACGGCTTTATTGAGGTCACCTCTGAGTATAATGTAAGGACTCATGGCCCTTTCACACACACACAAAGACGCCGTGAATCTGTGTGCGTTTTTTTGTCCGAACATCTCAGTGGATTTTCTGCTGCTGACGTTCGCCCGGCTCGTCAGCCAAAAGGAACATTAACATGGCTGTGTTTTGACTGGTTTAGCGTGCTTATTGATTCGTCTCTCTCTTATTTGTGACAGAGCGGATTATCCTCGTGTGATTTACAGAAATTGCAATCTGTTTTTCCCCTCCGACCGAAACCGTCTGAATAATGCAGTTAAAGAATTCACCAAGAATCCAGAGAGATCAAAGGGGCCAATCCAGCCATCCAGTCCTGCCTTCCTCATATTTTTTCATCACTTTCCATTGAAGTTTGTCACATTTGATATGCTGCGTGTGAGCATCTGTGATTTCTCCCCTCCTCTCTGTGTATGGAAACAGCGGTGTTTGCATACCAAAAGCTGACGAAACCGTGCAGAAATCTTCACATAACTGACAAGTATCAAATGTGCATGTCTTAATTAGTCTCCCACTTGATCACATCTGCACCCTCACCCACACGCCTTCCTCCCCCCCGACACCCAGCTCAGGTTTGTTCACCTCAGCTGATGACGCAACACACAGTGTGTTCAGTGTCCCACACGTGTTTGTGTCCATGTACAGAGGAGGTTGGGGTGATGTTGGCAGAGTAATTCACTTTGCCGTGCAGAATCAAAGCTCTGCGATGACCAGCCAGTTTGTGAGAGGCGGAGGGATTGACCTCATTCAGGAAATACTCGTTGTTTATTTTCATATTTAAATGTGTGTTTTGCTTATTGTGAGTTCACCTTGATGTTTGACCTTCACCGTGGAGACTGATGTCGAGTTTGAGAATAAGACTTTGCATAAATCTGCTGAAGAGGGAAAGTTTCTCTGAGCTCAGCTTAAATCTCAGCTGATGACGTCTACATACGAGCAATGTGTAGCAATGTGATCGTTGCCAGTCTTTGTCCAGAATGCAACACAAGTTTGATACTTAAAAACCTCCAGTGCACACACACAGATGGAGACATCTTGTGTCCAGTCGTTAAACTATTGAAATAAACAATATTTGCAAATATAATTCACACATTTTCAATATTATTTTGTGGGAAAAACAATGAGACACAAATTATTATTTCAAGCAGATATTTTTTATAATAAATGGCCACAAAATAAAATAAGCAGCCAAGACGAGGGCACTCTGCCTGTCTACAGTGAGTACGAGGACAACGACAGAGATTTATGGCAGCACAGGGTTTGATTACAGGCCGTATATTTTACAGCGTTGTGGAGCTGTTAGCAGGAGAAATCTGATCCGACCGCTCCTTTACAGTGAGAAGTGTCAGGCTGGACATTCGTCAGCTGGTGGCCAAGCTGATGCCAATCAGTTAATGCAAGTGCAACTCCACAGCTCCTGCTCTGCCTCGACTACAGAGATGCTTCATTATATCAGAGAGATGTAAAACCATGCAGGCTGACATAATAATATGTGTTAGGAGTATTAAAGGGGACCGGTTATGATCATTTTCAGGCACATATGGGCATTTACTAGACCTCAGGAAAAAGCACAATCTGTTGTGACTGATCAGCATTTCCAGAATTTCTGCATCTTGGCATCTCTGCAGCATCACTGCAGCAGGAGAATGACTGTATCAGAGAAAAGCAGAATTTTCTACTGTGAGAAATCACCAGTAAAAGCTTATAAAGACGACGGGACATGTTCCTGCAGGACCCTGATCCAAACTTGGCAAAACAACATCTGCAACCAAGATTAAGCTGCATAATTCACTGACGTTAGCATATAGCTACATGTAGCAGTGTACTTGCAGCTGGGGAATGAATGCACCTGAGTATAGCTGCACTTGCTACTGTGAAAAATGGCCAATAAAAACTAAACTAAACACAACCGGACATGTTCCAACAGGAATATGATCCGAACTCAGGGAGAAATTAATATCAGCAACCCAGTCTAAGCTGCATGTTTCCCTGACATTAGCATGTAGCTACATGTATATTAGCAGTGTACCTGCAGCGGGGGAAAGACTGTAACTAAGTATAGCTGCACTTTCAATCTTGAAAAATCACCAATAAAAGCTTCTACAGGATCCAAAATCAAGGAAAACTCAAAAACATTAGCAGCCAAGTTTATATGTTTCCCTGACGTTAGCATATAACTACATGTGGGAAAAGACTGTAACTGAGTAAAGCTGCACTTTCTAATGTGAAAAATCATCAATTAAAGCTTCTAAACATAACCAGACATGTTCCAGCAGGGATCTGATCCAAAATCTGGGAAAAATTAACAACATCGGCAGCCAAGATTTCATGTTACTTTGAGGTTATCAAGTAGCTACATGTAGCAGTGTATGTAATGTTTCCCTGAGGTTAGCACATAGCTACATGTGGCAGTGTATGTAATGTTTCCCTGAGGTTAGCACGTAGCTACGTGTGGCAGTGTATGTAATGTTTCCCTGAGGTTAGCACGTAGCTACGTGTAGCAGTGTATGTTATGTTTCCCTGAGGTTAGCACGTAGCTACATGTAGCAGTGTATGTTATGTTTCCCTGAGGTTAGCACTTAGCTATATGTGGCAGTGTATGTAATGTTTGCCTGGGGTTAGCACGTAGCTATATGTGGCAGTGTATGTAATGTTTCCCTGAGGTTAGCACGTAGCTACATGTAGCAGTGTATGTAATGTTTCCCTGAGGTTAGCACGTAGCTACATGTGGCAGTGTATGTTATGTTTCCCTGAGGTTAGCACGTAGCTATATGTGGAAGTGTATGTAATGTTTGCCTGAGGTTAGGTAGCTATATGTGGAAGTGTATGTAATGTTTGCCTGAGGTTAGCCCGTAGCTATATGTGGCAGTGTATGTAATGTTTCCCTGAGGTTAGCACGTAGCTATATGTGGCAGTGTATGTTGTTTCCCTGAGGTTAGCACGTAGCTACATGTAGCAGTGTATGTAATGTTTCCCTGAGGTTAGCACGTAGCTTCATGTAGCAGTGTATGTAATGTTTTCCTGAGGTTAGCATGTAGCTATATGTGGCAGTGTATGTAATGTTTGCCTGAGGTTAGCACGTAGCTATATGTGGCAGTGTATGTAATGTTTCCCTGAGGTTAGCACGTAGCTATATGTGGCAGTGTATGTTGTTTCCCTGAGGTTAGCACGTAGCTACATGTAGCAGTGTATGTAATGTTTCCCTGAGGTTAGCACATAGCTACATGTGGCAGTGTATGTAATGTTTCCCTGAGGTTAACACGTAGCTATATGTGGAAGTGTATGTAATGTTTGCCTGAGGTTAGCACGTAGCTATATGTGGCAGTGTATGTAATGTTTGCCTGAGGTTAGCACGTAGCTACGTGTGGCAGTGTATGTAATGTTTGCCTGAGATTAGCACGTAGCTACATGTAGCAGTGTATGTAATGTTTCCCTGAGGTTAGCACATAGCTTCATGTAGCAGTGTATGTAATGTAAACTCTTGCAGTAGCGTGCCTGGAGCAGAAAAAAGGAGCCTGATAGCTGAGGGTATTTGGGGGCACTGGTTTAGAAAAACAGAGCCTTCTGATTTGGACATTGATCACCATGGCAACAATCGAAGGTAGCATTCGGGTCAGCAGTAGAAAATGCACAGAAGAAAACCCTGTGTAGCCGAACAGACGCAGCCATAAAAAGTGAAGACTTTAAAACATGTTAGTCAGAAAGTGCTGCTCGCATGATTCACAACTCCAGAGACCTGACAATTACAAATGTCATTTTGTAGAAGCTTCCCACGTTTAGTGAGAGAAATATTCAGCCCTGAGCGCTGACGGTATTCAGGCTCTGCTCAGCTGCTGAACTCCTCTCCACTCTCCAACTGTCTCACAGAGAAAAGACATTTGTCACAAAACAATATTGGAGTGTTTGTGATGTGAGGGCTAGCAGCGTTAGCCGTTAGCTTCTCTCAGATGGTCTGACACTGGCCGATCTGGTCTGTTGGTATGGAGGGCCACAGATGCCCCCGCACACCTTCTGCTTCCCTCTGTCTGTCTTTCATGTCTCCTTTTCCCCTCCTCTCTTTATCTTTAATCTTTCTTTTCTTCTGTTTGCATCTCTCTGTCTCTTCCGTCGCTCCCCTCCTCTCCTCCCTGACGTCAATGAGAAATTGGATGGTTTTTGATTATTACATGGCTGTCAGGCTTACTGCTATTAATTGAATTGAATCCCAGTCCATCTCCTTTACTTCTCTGTCCCTTCCCTCCCTCTGTCTCCCTCTCGCTCGTCTTTTCATCTCGTCTCACTCTCATTTTCCTTCCTGTTTGTCACGTTCTCTGTTATTTGTATGATTCTTTCTTCCTCTATTCCCCTGGTCTTTCTTTGCCCCTGTTTCTCATGCTTGCATTTTTCCCCTCTCTCTCAGTTTCATTCTCCCTCTCCACACGTCTCCTCCTCCTTCTCTCCTTCCTTTCATTCCTCTCTTCTTTTCCTCCCACCGCTCTCACTGTCCTCCTCCACACGTGCCAGCTCTTCTTCCTCTTTGTCATCCTCTTCCTTTACAGGCTTCTTTTCATCCTTTCCCCCTCTCTCTATCTCTTATTTCTCTCTCGTCTGTTCCCCCCCTTCTCTCTGATTCTCCCTTCCTGCCTCCCTCACTCCTTGAGCACTGTGATACTGTTGTCATGGTGACGCCCATCATTTTCTGGCATGAATGGAGGATACTTTATTGACGAGCCGGCATGGCAGAGAGAGAGAGACAGAGAGAAAGGCAGAGTGATGGAGAGAAGGACAAAGACGGACAGACAGACAGACAGGGAGAAACCACTGGCAGGGAAAATCAGAGTGATATGGAAATGATCGTCCCCGCTGCTTACGATACAAAACATTTCCACCCTGTAATTTGCTCAGAGCTGATGAGTGGAAGAGAACATTGCCAGCTAAAGCACGCTGAATCTTGTCGAGGGGTTTGGGATAGTCGGCTGCTGAAGAACATCCCCCAAAACACTATTATTCATCTCTCTCAGCGTGAGACGTCGGAGGGGAGATTCCTCTTATTAGGAAGCAGCGAGCTGGATTCAGCCGAGTCCCCAGTTGCCCATTTTTAATGATTTGCAGTGTGTAAACATGGAAGCATAATGAAATGTGTTTTTTTCTTATAATCTGTGAACACAAGCGTCGGTGTTTTGTGGGGTTTGGGTGGACGCCGTCATTAGTTTGTGGTGCTGTGGTGTTTGCACACAGAGCAGACTGGCATTAGCGTCCAAAGCAGAAGGCGAGCTTGTTAGACACTTGTGATGTAGACATCACATTGAGAAGCTTGGCACAGCAGATAAGGCTCCAGACTTCAGTTGAACATTTTAGGCGTTTGGCTGACACCATTAGGCTCCATAAAGAAATCAGAGCCAGGGTTTATTTTTAAATGCATCAATATTTGAGCTGTAAACATCATAATGTGGTGATAAACATGTACACAAACATGTGAGGAGAGCTGACGTGGCGACGCTGGTGTTAGAAGGAGTTCAGCTCTCTGTGTGTGTGTGTGTGTGTGTGTGTGTGTGTGTGCGAGAGGATCAGACTGGACGTGAGGTTGATCTCAGCTAACTTGTGTTTGACCTCTGACCTTTCTCCTACAGTCCACCTGCTATCAGAGACGATCCAGGGGGTGACAGCGACCGCCACCGGGATCCAGTACCAGCAGTCCTGGCTCTGCATCCTGTAAGCTGCAGTGTGTGTGTGTGTGTGTGTGTGTGTGTGTGTGTGTGTGTGCGTGTGTGCGTGTGTGTGTGTGTGCGTGTGTGCGTGTGTGCGTGTGAGCTTTAGGGTTTAAACAATGAGTCAAGTGTTCAAGTAGTTGATCATATTAAACAACATGTTCTCACCCTCATCTCGTCACATATCACCGCTTGGTCAGTGGACTTTTCTACGTATGATGCGCCAGGTATCCTGGGTGTGTCTGTAATGGACACTCTTGGACGCCATGTCAATTTACGCCTGTTACAGTTGTGTCTTTTCAAAATACACTTATGTTTTAACAGGAAGTTTATAGTTTCTGCTCGTTAGATTCATACAGTCCTTTTCAAAATACACTTACGTCAGTAAAACACATGTATTTATGTTTATTTCCCTGCGCAACAAAATCACATGGTTAGGTTTAGAAAAAAAACTTAATAGTTTGGCTCAACATTCAAACAGGAAGTGAACAGCAGGCTCCTGGGTGAAAGTCCACTGTTATTTCAACCGCCCTTCCTGCCCACCCTGTAGGGATGTTCCAGCTCCTTAAATTACGTTGTAACCTGGCGGTATTTCAAACTGACGCCTCCTGGCGGCGTACCATACCACTGTGAAAGGATGTCTGTTTTTCGTTACTGACCAAGTGGCCATATTGGCTGACTTCAGAATGAGAACAGGTTGCTAAGAAATGGATCAACTGATTGTATTTCGTCATCAAGTCAAAATACTAGAAAAACATTTGTCGTAGCTTCTCTAATGTGAGAACTATCTGCCTGTGTCTCTTTTATACATCAGCCAACAAAGGCAAACAAACATTTCCATCAGGAGAAACATGCTGCAGCTTCAGAAACAAATTCAACCACAGAAACATGCTGCACATAAAAAACGTGCTACAGAAAGCCAAAACAAACACATGAACGGCAAACAGGCTGCAAATACAGAAACGATGCAAAGTCAAAAAGACACAAACCCCAAAAACAAAATGCAACAGAGAAACGCTCCAGATCCAGTCAACACAGCTGAAGTTCCTCCAGGCCTGTAGGGGGCGCACTGACAAGAACAGCTTGAGTCAAAGTCCAAGACAGGAAGTAAAGCAAAGATAAAGTTGTGTGTTCTTTTACACACTCTGCCTCAGTCAAGACTATTCAGAGAAGTCTGAGATACGCTGTCTGACCCTGTGGGAGTGATGGGGTTTGACACATGTTCAGTGTAACTGCAGCTGCGATGTTGGAGGGTTACAACAGAGGGCGCTGTGAATAAATGGATGGTGTTCGCTCAGGTGCTCGTTAGGTGCGCTGTTCTTAGCCGTTTTGGGTGTGCTGATGTTGGCAGAACTTTTTGGGTACACTCAAATGAAAGGCGGCCAATATACAATAGAACGTTTTTGTATATACATATATATATATTTTAACAACTTTTATTAAGGATCTTTTTCAGTAATTGCAGAATTTTTATTTTCACCTATAACTAAATAGATATTTTAGACTGCAGACACCTTGGTGAAATAAATCATTCCTATATTCTGTGATAGTGCGCCATCTATTGAACCTTTGGAAAAGTGCAAACTCCATTTCACGTGTAATATGACACCGTGGCCTCAGTTAGTTACCTGCTTAGTGCGCCCCCTACAGGCCTGGAGGAACTCTGATGTGTTGACTGGATCTGCAGTGTTTCTCTGTTGCATTTGTTTTTTGGGTTTTGTGTGTTTTTGACTTTGGATCATTTCTGTGTTTGCTGTTGACAGGTTTTGTTTTGTTTTATTTTTTGTTTTGTTTTTTCAGCATGCTTTTTCATTTGCAGCATATTTCCTTTGTTGTATTTGTTTTGGACTTTGTGTGTTTTTGTTTTTAGCTGGTATTGTTTCTGAAGCAGCTGCTGTTTTGGGTTACTGCAGTGTTTCCTCTCGTCAGCCACTGTTTTTCTTCATCAGTTTATATAAGACGTTTTATGTTTTGTTCTTCAAGACTGTTACTCAGACAAAAGAAGCATTCTGAAAACATCACATTGAGCTCTGGGAAAAGATTTAGGGCAGTTTTCTAAATGATATGTTTGCCATTTTGTTGACTAAACAATCCATGGATTAATGTGCAAAAAAATAATCAAGAGAGCAGAGACAATGTTTTCATTGTGCTGACAGCAGCATCAGATAAGACCTGTGTGTAATTTAACATAAGTGTTCAGTTTAATTTCTTGTTGATTTTAAGAAGTAGAAGAATTTTCTCATCCCATAAAGGAACTCTTTCACTGAATTTTAAGATCCATGGATTTAATCTGACGGCTTCATCATGTGAATGTGGTCTCATGTTTTTTAAAATGAATCTGTGTGTGAGTGCCTCTTCATTATATTCCTTTATGTGCACATACATTCACAAACGTGGGTGTGTGCTGGAGTGAACGCAGCACATTTGAATAGTGTCTGTACCTGTTGCTGCAGAGAGCGAGGTTAATCTATGGAAATGAAGGGCGCTGCCGGTGAGGTGAGCCGTTGACATTTATAAAACCTCCTCCTTCTCCCTCTCTGCTCCAGCTGCAACGTGAAGCATCTCCAGAGGCGTCACGTGTGCATCTCCCGCCTGGAGAGGCCGCAGAACTGGGGGGAGAACTGCTGCGAGGTCCGCTATGTCATCCTGATCCTGGCCCCGCTCAAAATGGTAACTGCCGCCCCCAGAGGGAGGAGATGATTCGTGGGATTTATCTGACTTTGGTGGATTACAGAGGCATTCGCAGACCTGACTGTTTGTCACATTTGTTCATATTTCATTCATTCATTTATGTTTCCTTCTATTCTTTATATCATCTTCTGCATTTGTGCTGACGTGCAGCTGATTTTTAAGATGCTGATCCCTCATCTAACTAAAATATTCCTCCTTATTCATTTGAGATTTTTCTTTCATTTCCAGTAATTTCCTCTCATCGGTGCCTGAATCTCACAGTCATGTTAGGTGTGTTAGCTGCAGGTGTATGGATTAGGAAAGCCCAGCTCACCATATGATCAATGTGAGCATCCAGCTGCCATCGCACAGCTAATTGATCATTTGCATATTCTCCTGCTCTGCTTTCAGCGACTGTATTTAAAGGAAATGTGGCCACCTGTCATGAGTCCAATTAAGCTCAGTTTTCTTAAAGCAAGCTCAGTTCTGGATGAAACTATCAAATGAACGAGGATCACCATTTTCTGCTTCTGCATGTTTCTCCACCCGAAATGCCCCGATTGGTTTAAACTGATTTTCAGGCGGATTTTCTGTCTCCATGCGTCCAAACCTTGTTTTTTTTGGTGCTGCAAGAAGACACTAATCACCACATGTTACAAACAAGATCCTGTTGTGATGATGACAGCTCACAAAATGTTTTCTGTAATTGAAAGTAAAAAGACAACTGGGAAGGAAACACAAATGAGCCACTGATTATGTGACACCGTAATTAAAGTAATAAGAAATAATTAAACCATTAAAGCACCCACTGGTTGGGCTGCAAATGGGAGTTTTGAAATATGACTTCCACTCTGATTTTTCAAATTGTTTACAATTCAATGGCTTTTTAAATAAAAGCCAAATCTCCTCCGAATTTTTACATAAAATGTGAGAGAAAAGCAAAGTAGGTTTGTTTATTTGTTTAGCAGCAACAAGACACTTAAAATATAAAATAAAATATCAAAAGCATTGAGACAAAGTGCAAAACAAACACATTATGACACCATTAAAGAGCCAGAGAATGGGGCGTCGGTGGCTTAGTGGTAGAGCAGGCGCCCCATGTACAAGGCTGTTGCCGCAGCGGCCTGGGTTCGACTCCGGCCTGTGGCCCTTTGCTGCATGTCACTCCCTCTCTCTCTCCCCCTTCACACTTGTCTGCTCTATACATTAAAGGCTAAAAAGCCCAAAAAATATCTTTAAAGAGCCAGAGAATAATACATAAAATTAAAAATGAGACTAAGACAGCTACAAAACACAAGAATCAAAGAAATTAATAAATATTTGATTTAATAAAAGGCAGCAGCAAACAGAAAAGTCTACAGTCTTAAATTAAAGGATAACTTTGGTATTTTTCAACCTGGGCCCTATTTCCTCATGTGTATGTGTGCGTATGATTCATAGGTACAACTCGTTTTAAAATTGGTTCAGTATTGAGGGAGGCGGATGCAACCAGGAGCCGCGAAACGAGCTAAAACGGTAACGGGGGCAAATGCGTCCCGTATAAGTTTGCGCATTAAAAGGGCCTTTTTTTCGCCACTGACCGGTTCAAATCGGCAGTGCTATCTCTGTAAATAGCATAGTAAACGTTTCCCTTACCTCTGGGCTGTGTGATGTCTGCCCGCGAGAGCTTTGCTCCACTGTGTCTGTAGCTCTCTCTACTCGTGGGACAGCCGTTTTCTTGAGGAAGAGGTGTTTCAGGATTGGATGTCTTCTCTTCTTCGGCTGGCAGTAGTCATCTTGGGAGAAGTGAGCACTGCAGACCCGATGGTCTGCAAGGCGCAGTGTCTGGACAGGAGTGTTAGCATCCATTTGTAGCACAACTAGCTACAACTTCAGCATCTCGCCGTCCGACAAAGGCAGCCTATGAAAGCTGTACGGGGTGTTGCGCGACATCCTGTTCTTGCATTCGGGAAAAAGGCCCGTTTATTTGAGCACTCCAAAAACTCCAGTAACACTCCAGGGGGTAGCACGTAAAAGACTCCGTCCCAAACTCTGACTCTTCTAGCGTAACACACACTTCACACACACATACTCACTTACATTACCCAGCAGGGCCGCCCTCCCCCTCTCTGCTCCAACACTGACTGACAGCTGACTCCACTCATTCACACTCACCACTGCCCCAGGCTCACTACAATATGCTATTTACAGAGATATCACTGGCGATCTGAACCGGTCAGTGGCGAAAAAAAGCACTTTTAATGCGCAAACTTATACG
>NC_065519.1:580211-583707 GCF_006386435.1 Epinephelus moara | reverse complement strand
TACAGAGATATCACTGGCGATCTGAACCGGTCAGTGGCGAAAAAAAGCACTTTTATACGGTACGCATTTGCCCCCGTTACTGTTTTACCTCGTTTCGCGGCTGCATCCGCCTCCCTCAATACTGAACCAATTTTAGAACGAGTTGTACCTATGAATCATACGCACACATACACATGGGGAAATAGGGCCCAGGTTGAAAAATACCGAAGTTATCCTTTAATAAGAGCGTAGCATTAGTTTAGGCAGGACATGATGTCAAGCTCAGCTCAGGTCCCAGCGACATCAGCTGATCTCAAGCAGCTCGCTTCTCCACAGCTCCACCCTAGCGTCCAGATATGGTCACTTCTGGCTCCAAAACACCAAGATGGCGACAGTTTAAATGCCGAACTTGAGGCTTCAGAACAGGAGTCCACAAACCAATGTGTGACGTCACAGTTCTTTCGTCCACAGTCTGTAGCTGTGTTTCCATCCAAAAGTGATTTGAATCATTGGGAAATGTGCATTAAAAGAAACACGAATCCTGTGTGTTTCCATTAAATGTACGGACTTTGGTGAAAACTACAAACTGGCGTGAGTTTTCCGCAGAACTGGAAACAAAACAAGTCTCGCATTCTTCTTCTTCTATGTTTTCTGGCGGTTGGTAACCAGCTTGTAAATGCATTACCGCCTTCCCGACCCGGGGTGTGGATATCACCATGGAGAGAGGTGCACTACGTCACACTTAATTCGAACATAACTGTTTCCATCCCTCGTTTTGCGAATCAACATTTTTTCGAATCAACCAAAACCCGGCTAAAGCGAGCGTATTTTAGTTTGTGCGAATCAGGGGATTTTAATTTGAATTTTGACGTTTCCATCATAATTTTCCGATGCGATACTTCTAGATGCGCATCTAAACAGGCTGATGGAAACATGGCTTGTGTCTGTAACTCGCGGTTTGAGAATCGTCTGCCGCTGTTCAGCCGACTGTGTTCGTGGCAACATTGACAATTTGCCATATGGAAAACCAGACACAAAAAGGGCAAATTGCATTCATCTGAAAAACGTTCTGAGCGTATTTGTGCTGTGATATAATTAGCGCAATATCTTTTGTGAACCGGACCTCAATACTGGACAGATAGAGTTTACAAATGATGAGCAACACACGGTGCTGTCAGCGGCCTTAACCTGTCAAAGTGTTGATCTCAATTTTAAGATCATTTACTTCCAGTTTACCTTCCGTTTTATATTTTACTTCACTAAATATTGGAAGTGTTACCAATATGGCTGCTGAGCTGCCAAATGTCTCTTGAACTGAATCCAATCCGAGGTCCTCACAGAGTTTTGCGTGGGCTGGAGTGTCCTGTTGGCTGAACCTTTCGGGTCAGTGTTGTGAGCAGGATGGCAGTTTTTCTTCAGCTCTGAAGAGCTCGCTGCAGCTGGTGGAGAGTGCCACGTATCCTGTAATACCCTTCTCTCCCATCAAAACATGAACTCTCTCTACTTCCCATCAAACCACTCAGCCCTCCTGTCCTCCGCTGCTTCATCCTGAGCTTTCAGCACACGCACACATTCACACGCAGACACACTTCACTCTGCCGTCTTCACATGACTCTGATTGTCGCCCCTCTGCCGATGGAAACCTCCAGTGTCCCCCCTCTGTGCTAAAAAAAAAAAGAAGGGATTTCTTCATGCTGGCTTTACTTTCAGCGTGATGCCCCCCCCCCCCCCCCCCCCCTCGGCACACTATTTTCACCAACCCACCATCAAACTGTGGAGCCACCAGGGGGGTTGGAGTGACCCTGGCAATCAGCGATGCCTCAGCTCACTGCATCATGTTTTCTGTTTGTTTGTTTGTTTGGTTTCTATCTTTTGTTTTTTCCCATGAACCCTCCTTTGTATTCACGCCTCTTTCCCCAACGCTTCCAGCGCCCTCCTCGCCAGTCCTGCAGGCAGCAATCACAACCACTAATGGCATTCTCAGAGACATTAATCTGAGCCCCAAGTAAACATAAAGCACTATTATGCCTCAATTATCCTTGATGGTGACTGGTTCTGAGAGAAAAAATCTTTGAAGGGGCACGATGATAATGATAATAGGAATTCCTCTGGTTGGCAAATGTATGTAATCTAGCGTGTGTTGGGGTGGATCGTTTCCATCACCCACCATTTAAAGAGCTTTACAGCATTTGTGGCTTTTTCTGTACCCAGCGTGAATGTGCTGAACAGACACGACCTTTCCTCACAAACACTCTGCTTCTCATTCACTCGCTCAAACACATACCTGAGCGCGCCCAGCAACACGTGCATGTGCTGCTGCCCTCAAAGAAACTCCTCCAGCTCTTTAGAGAGTTAGACAAGCTGCCCTTGGTCTTTGATGTCGATGGCAAAGTGTTACTCACTCGAGTGTACTCACTCTCTACACCCACATGTTCCCAGTTGGTCTGTTTAATCAAGCTAGTGAACTTCAAACCAAGAAGATGAATCCCACTAAAAATCTTCATCCCCTGATTTTTACCACAGAGCCTCCAGCAGGTCAAACATTTCACTTACCCACTAAATTATCTCATCATCAACTGAACTCAGATTTTAAACAAAACTCCCAGTAGACTCTGGTGATCCTGAGACTTTCCCTCTGGTGCCACCGCGAGGTTCACATTTGTGGTGTTGAGTGAAATGTCTCAACAACTATTCACTGAAGAATTAGGCACTCACATTCATTCTCCCCTCAGGGTGAATTCTAATCACTTTAATGATCCCCTGACTTTTCATCTAGCGCCATCATCAGGTCAAAATGTTTTATTTGTCCACATTATAGACTGTAAAATAATGGACAAAGCCAAAGATACTGCAAAACAAAAGATAACACATTACAAGCTGCACCAGTGGTATCAAATGGTATTAACCTACCAGTCACAAATTTGAGAATTCTAGGATAGGGAAGGAATGACCCACCCTACACTCCCTATTATTGGCTAGTACTTGTTGCCTTCGTTGGTTGGGTTGGTCAGGGTCAGGGTAAGACTGTCAGGTAAGGCTCCAATCACACATTAAGATTTTTGCACATTTCAAAATGCAAGACACGCCACACTGCCTTTTTATTTCACCCCATCACCTCCTCACCCTAACCTTCCCGTGTAGTTGATCCACCATTTATTTATCAATCAATTTTATTTATAAAGCCCAGTATCACAAATCACAATTTGCCTCACAGGGCTTTACAGCATACGACATCCCTCTGTCCTTATGACCCTCACAGCTGATCAGGAAAAACTCCCCCAAAAAGCTTAATTGGCTGGAGAGTTTTTAAGGACTTACTAGAGCTACCTGATAATAGAGAGTTACAGTAATCCAGCCTAGAGGTAACAAAAGCGTGGACCAATTTTTCTGCATCTTTTCGGGTCAGGATAGGCCTAATTTTCACAATATTACGCAGATGAAAAAATGCAGTCCGTGAGGTTTGTTTTAAATGAGAATTAAAAGACAAATCTTGATCAAATATTACTCCGAGGTTTCT
>NC_065519.1:544871-580091 GCF_006386435.1 Epinephelus moara | reverse complement strand
GCTGTCAGCAGATAAACAGAGATCTGTGTGGGTACATGAGACCCTAAAAAAGAGGCTGGATCATGGGGAGTACCACCAGTTGGTCCAGGAGCTTCTCCTCCATCATGGACGTTTACAGTACTGCACTTATCTGCTGTTTTCTATTGAGATGGTGCTAACTGTGCTTTGTAAAGTCGTATAGCGTATAGCTCTGGGTATCCAGCAACCACTACCACCAGTTTCTCCTCCATTGTTTACCAACTGTAAACTTGTTGTCATGACCACCACAGAAGCCCCGCCTCTCAGATCATCCCATTGGACAATGGGGAAAAGAAGAGATGGCATGGGGTGTTTTTCTGCTCTGAGCTGAAGTTTTTTCTACTTGAGGACGGCAAAAATGCCAGGCGCCTAGAGCGCAGAAACACGAGGCTCTATGCTAAGATTTGCACATTCATCTACTGGTCTCCTAAGTGGGCGTGGTCTGTTCTCCCACTTATCCCCCCATCACTTTGAAAGTGTAGTAAACGTCATGTGGATGGATTCATTGCTTTATACAGGGCTAATTTAACTCTCTATCCTTACCTTTTTGATACATGGGCGTTTTATTTTCGTAAAATTTTCCTCAAGCCAATAAAAGCAATTTAGAAATCTGTGACATCATCCCAACGTAAAGTCTGTGAGCTGAGTAGGAACTCGTGGGCGGGGCCAGTTGGAGAAGCACTACTGGAAATATTCAGTGGGCAGCAAACTGTAGAAGTAAAGTACCCAGAAGCTCAACACTTTTTTTGGTATATTCACCAGGTGAGCAGCTCCATTACAATGATTAGGCGCCATCTTTGCAGCCGTCATCTTGTTATCGTCACACATCTATGGGCCCACATTAGAACGTTAGCGTTCAGCTCAGAGCACACAGTCTCACAGAGCTGCTTCTTAAACCTTTAGTCTGCATTTTCATGCAGAAAGAGCCTTCAGATGAATCAACATGCATCCTCTCAGCTCTGGTTAAAATTCAGTTACCACTGTGGAAAAGCTTAAAGGCTTTACTTATTGTGTTTGCTGCAGCTGCTGCTGTACGCGCTGAGCCCCGCCATGTTGGTATCATCACCACCTGGCTCACAAGGCTTCCCTGGCACACGGTCTCACAGCCTCCCAGGACATTATTACCGTCACTCTGTGACTTGTGACAGCATTATTTGTAACAGATGTTGGATTATGGACAAAAGCTCCAAACCTGCCACCTCTGAAGCACCAATGTTTAGATGGGTCCTTAATAATCCCGTGAATCGCTCAGCCTACATCAGTATGTTTCTGCAAACGCAGTGGTTGAGTTTAAGATCCAAAATTGTTTTATGAAACAAACTATAACAGCTGCAGAAACAGCCGATCATGAGCATGTTAGATCATTTGTAAATAAGATGGGATGTACTGACTTTATTCTGTTTTATTGTTTTGTTCTTCTCATCCTCCTCCAACGATTCATCACTAAGTCCACCATATAAATCTAAAACAACAACAAAACCATTTTGTAGTAGTTTTGTAGCCTTCTGGTTTTTGCTCCAGCTCAAATGGCAGTAATATTTGTAGTGATGAGTACGGTGTGCTAATTCGAGCACATTTAAATGTCTTGTTGACCAATCAGATCTCTTGTTTTATAACATCTCAGTGTCGTGTTTGCAGTTTGTGTCCACTGGTTTAACATGTGTAACAAAACGAGCCATGTGATCCACTCTGTTAATGCTCGGCTGTTTCCATATTCTCTCCCACAGAAAAGCACCAAGACGGCGATGGAGCTGGGCAGGACGTTCGCCACCCTCTTCTCTGACATCTCCTTCAGGCAGAAGCTGCTGGAGACCAAGACGCAGGAGGAGTTTAAGGAGGCGCTGGTGTTCCAGAGGCACCAGTTGACAGCAACCAACCAGAACCCCATCGCTCTGGGGAAGGAGGAGACCGACCCCCGCAGTCACAAGCCCCTCAAGGTGGGCAGTAGCAGCATCTCTGTGTGTATCTGGTGTGCACAACCTTTCAGTGTCGGGCGCAGCTCCACACACTCTGAGGCAGCGTGGATTCATGTGATGGCATTATGAGTCACTCCCAGTGCCCTGAGATGAGGACAGTGATTAGTTAGCGCTAACTAATTTTCCTCAGACTTTAAGTATTTTCAGAAAGCTTCTCCTCTGATCTCCCTCCCTCACCTTTCACTCAGTTTTCATTTTAACCTTTTTTAAACACATGAAGCCCTGCTGAAAATAGGCGACAGACTCCGTTCCCGTCGTCAGTAGACCAGAGCTGTGTACGTGACTCTGCAGTGGACAAGTTTGTCTTTCTGTGTTTTGTTTTTTGTTTTTTTACTGATGTGTCGTGTTCGACGTCAGGGACACATCAAAAACAGATTAGTAAACAGTAGAGAGCAGCATGGAGGCCAGTGGAAACTTTACAGAGGTTACTTGTTTTTATATCTCTTACTAACTCAGTCTCTCTTTCAAACTCGGTGCAGACTGATTTGGATCGATGTTTGAGCTGTTTGGGTGGAGACGGACGGTATTTTGTGTGTCATCTCGCTGAGCAGATAGATACCCGTAAATACTGCACAGTCATTTGACCCGAGTTTGAATGCTGATCGCTAACACCTGCTAACATCTTGGTGGTAAAAGCTTCAAGCCTCTTTTCCACTGCACAAAAAAACCCCCGCTAACACCCACCCGGAAACCCACTGACACTGGGATGATAAAGGGGCATAACGCTCCTTTTCCACTGTGCAGAAAGCCCACTGACATCTGCTAACACCCACCCAGAACCCGTTAACACCCGCTAACATCTCTGAGGCAAAGGGGCCTAAAGCTTGTTTTCCTCTGCACAAAAACAACCGCTAACACCTGCTAACACCCACCTGTAAACCGGCTAATACTCACTAACGTCTGAGTGGTAAAGGTGCTCGAAGCCCCTTTTCCATTGCACAAAAAGCTTGCTAACACCCACCCAGAGACCTGCTAACATCTGCTAACATCTCTGAGGCAAAGGGGCTTAAAGCTTGTTTTCCTCTGCACAAAAACAACTGCTAACAACCGCTAACACCTGCTAACACCCACCCGCAAACCGGCTAATACTCACTAACGTCTGAGTGGTAAAGGTGCTCGAAGCCCCTTTTCCATTGCACAAAAAGCTTGCTAACACCCACCCAGAAACCTGCTAACATCTGCTAACATCTCTGAGGCAAAGGGGCTTAAAGCTCGTTTGCCTCTGCACAAAAACAACCGCTAACACCTGCTAACACCCTAACCCGCAAACCGGCTAATACTCACTAATGTCTGGGTGGTAAAGGTGCTAGAAGCCCCTTTTCCATTGCACAAAAAACCTGCAAACACCCACCCAGAGACCCGCTAACATCTGCTCACACCCGCTAACATCTGCTATCTTAGTAGTAAAGGTTTTTTTTTTTTTCACTGCACAAAACGACTCACTAACCTGCTAATTTTAGCCTCTTAACCGGTGAGATGGAATGACACGCCATCACAAAGAGAGTCTGTCTCCGTCCAAACAGCTCAAATGTCCATCCAAATTAGTCTGCAGTGAGTTTGAAAGAGGGACTGAATGGGTAAGGGATTAATAAATTGACCTAACTACATGCTACTTTTTACTGTTTACTAACGTGTTTTCCTGCCGGCTCTGACATTGAATGTGACACACCAGTAAAAGGAACACAGAGAAAGGCGTACTCTTCTGCTGCAGAGCTGTTTATACAGTTCTGGACTATTTTTAGCGGATTTTCTCGTGTTTAAAAAAACCCACGTAGACGCGTTAACGATCCATCAGTCTGGACTGATATATCGATTCAATGATCACAGATCCAATATCATCAATCCAAAGATAGTCCTGAAGTTTTATGGAAAAGATGATGGTTTCGAGTGTTAGTGGAGTCAGTTTAAAGTCAACTTTAATAAACGTATTATTTATGTGTTGTTTTTATTTTTTATGGCCCAAAGTAAAACAGAAAGCTGCAGCAGCTTCTTCTGTGACACACTGAGTTAAATGATCAGATGATATCGTCTCATATTGATCGCAGAACCTGAATCAAGTCCAAATCCTACACTGCCAGACTTTGTGATATCGGCAAATATCGTATCGTCGTCCAGAGAATTGATTTGATATCGTATCGTGATGAAACAGGTGATTTACACCTCCTGTTGATTTTGGTGGAAAAGGGGTAAAAAATTTGCTTCCATCTCCTTCTCCTCCTGCTCCTCCTCCTCCTCCTCTCTTTGCTCGGCTGGTTCGACTCCTCCATCTTTTCTCTCCCCCTAATCAATCAGCATCAGCTCCTGCCAGGCCTCCTCAGTGGGCAAATGACCTTACATCTCTCACAGTCCTGTCACAACTCCCCACCCTTTAGCTACACGTGCATGTGCACACACATGCACACACACCTCCAGAGGGGCTCAATGCCACAGACCAACATCTCCTCCTAATGTTGCCGCTGACAGGCCAGGGCTCCCAGACATTTCCCCTCCTGCCTTTTTTTTTTTTTTTTTGTTATAGTGCAGGATTTTGTTAGGTGTTTATCCCAGGGCTTGAAAGGCTCAGTGCCACTCAGTGAACGAGGGATATATGGAGAGAGACAGATGGAGCGAGAGGGGGAAAGAGGGGATGGTGGATGGGGAGAAATAGAGTGGGTGAAATCAAGAGGAAAGAACAGAGACCACCTCCTCCACCTCCTCCACCTCCCTCCAGACACCAAACTGACACAGGACCAGCCGTGAGAACGCACCACTTTCCTTTAGTTTTAAAAAACGAGGCCAAATCATTGTTTTTATGTTTTTCTCTCCCGTCGCCTCGTTCTGCCGACCACTGAGAACGAATGGCAAACAGGTGGACGGTAATTCCTCTCTGAGACTTTTGTTTGTCGAACCTGAGCCAAAAGCGTCCGATCACGCCGCACACAAACACACAGAACACATACACACACACACACACACACACACACACACACACGGGCTCCCATGTAATAATAAACGATTCCATGATGTATAGGGATTTAATGGATGAACAGTCGATGCTGAACAAGCGTGTGTCTTCATAAAACTAGCCGGTGTGCTCGGGGGAGGAAAGAAGAGATGCTGCTGTTTGTTTTCGGGTTGTTGAGGTGAATTACTGCGTCCTGCCAAAAAAACGTCAAAAGTTTTGAGATGACAAACGAGGCAGGGACGAATCTCCCGGGGCTTTTCCTTCTCACACACACACACACACACCCTCGTCACCCGTTCTGCTTCATTACGTAATGCTACGATCAACGGGAAAATGAAACGTTGAGTAATTGGATAATTTGCTTAATAAGCTCAGTCAGGACCGAACACTTCCTCTCTATCTCCTCTAACCTGAAATCTTTTTAAGAAGCACTTCATGTCTCCTCATGAATCACGTGGCTCCTTCCCTTCCGTCCTCCTCTTGACGTCTCTAAAAATACTCTAAATCTTCTATCCCTCGCCGTCGCTGTCATCTCTCTGTCATCCTCCATCATTCTGGGGACACGGGGATCTTTATTAAGCGTACATGTAAATGTGGTCCCGCTGATCTGCTTACTTTGTTTTGGATTACGCAATTGAAGCTTTTCTGGGACCATCTCGTTAACTGTGATGATTCAAATCAGCTTTCAGAAAGCCCCCTGTGGAATCACCAGTGTCTTAGCTGAATCATCAAATGGGTCATGTTTTTTAAACATCATGTGTCATTGTCCGCGGCAGAGCGCAGGACGGAGGAGACTTCATGAGTTGGACACAGCTGCAGGCTCTTTGTGCTGTTGCAGTTTTTTGGAGGTCACCGTCATAAATTAACAAAATGCCTCAGAGTGAAAATGTGAATGTGAACATTGTACATCAATAACGAAAATAATTCACTCACAAACTAAAGTCGTGTTTAGCTGGGTGCAGTTTCTCCACATGGGGGCGCTGTACTGTTCAACTGCTCCACAAAGCGCCACCTACAAGCAAAGATAGTTATATCAGCGGCATCAGTTTGGAAGAGAGGGGTCTCCATCTCCTGCTGATCCTCCCCAATGACGCTGCACCACGTGTCTTGTCTCACATCACGTCTCCTCCTTCTCTCTCTGTGATGTTAACCAGCAGCGCCATGGCCGCACAGTGGATGTATCATGAGAAGAGTGTTGGCTAGCTGCTGTTAGCTGCTGTTAGCTGAGATGCTACCGAAGGCGAGTTTTTAAGCCTCCCTGACAGTGATAGCCAAGGTCACAGGCATTTTGTTTTCGGTTTGTCCACCATTCTCGTGAATGTGATATCTCAAGAATGCCTCAAGAATGCTGTTTTTTTTTAATTTGGCACAAACATTTACTTTGAGTCAAGAATGAACTGATTAGTGTTTGGTGTTTAAAAGTCAAGCTCGAGGTCACTGTAACTTTGTCTGTCTCGTGCTTGTGAAAAAAATATCTCAAGAACACCTTAACGGAATTTCTAAAATTTGGCACAAATATCCACTTGGACTCAAAAATGGTCAAAGGTCAAGGTCAGTGCGACCTTATGTTTGTGTCAATCTGAGAAACGTGACATCTCAAGAAGGCCTTGAGGGAATTTCCTCAAATTTGGCACAAACATCCTCATTGGATTCAGCAATTAACTGCTTGCAACTTGGTGGTCAAAGGTCAAAGTCACCATGACCTTTGATCCATCTCATGCTTGTGAATGCAATATCTCGAGAGCACTTTGAAGAAATATCTTCAAATTTGGTCCAAACATTGACTGTGAGTCGAGGATGAACTGATTAGAATTTGGTGGTCAGAGGTCACTGTGACTAAAACCAAAGGGTTTAGAAGATTTTGCAAAGTAGTGTGTCTCTTATCGCTCTTTCTAAACAACAAATATGCAAATGATTTCAGTACAACTTCAAGTTTACCCTGTTTTCTTTGGTTGTTTTTCCTCTGTCGCATCCCAACGCATTTTCTCTGAAGCGAATCAAATCTCAAACACAAACAGCATCTATAAAAGAGAAACAAGTTCAGTTGTAGCACTGAAGAGTTGCAGGTGGCACAAGTGTAGCAGCTTTTTCTTTCCTCGCCTGTAGATGGCGCACACTGACATGTGGTCACCTGCAACCTGCTGCTGTTACCAGGCCGTGTGTCTAACCTTCTCCCTTCTGTCCACAGTGTAAAGACTTCTTTAAAGCCGGCCGGGGGATTTATGAGGACTTGTGCCGCCGCCTGCCTTTCTACCCCTCGGACTTCACAGATGGTGAGCTGGACCTGGTCTTGTAGTGAAAGTGAATCATCTTCCTTATTATGCCGCAGCGGGGGGGCCTCTGGCAGCTCCTCATTTGTCTGTCACCCTTCGCCTCGGATACATCTGCGCTCCATCTGTGTCACATCTAGGGTTGTCTCCTGCTAAAATGGCTGTCTCAAATGTCTTACTGCTCCCATATGTTCCCTACGCCCAATATTGTTGTAATTTCCCAAGTCATCAGGCGAGGACGGCGCCCTGTACATTCCCACGGCGGTGTCAGCACACGGGTGGTTTTATTGACTCATCAAATCATTCTCTTTATCAGCTCATGTGTGAAAAGGTTTCTGTCATCAGTCAAACAAATGCACACACGCTGCTTGACCTTTACAGTTTGGTATTTTCCAAAAGAGAGAAGTAAAACCATCAGGATGTTTTTTAGTCGCTGCCACGGACGCCTCAGGATTGTTGTTTGTTTGTTTGTTTGTTGTGTTGTGGAGTGATTTGAAATGCTTAATTAAAGCAGAGGAAATGACTCAGATGACCTTGAATAGGAAAAAGACGGAGTAAAGTAGAGCAGAGGAGTTTTCTAGCTGCTCTCTTTCACTCCATCCTCATGTCATAATATTCAGCCACACTCATCGGGCTGTAACAGGATCAAGATCTTTGTGTCTTGTGAGTGTCATCAGATAATAATCATCTGATGAAGGTCACAGGACCAAAATCATTGTGATCACATTAGAGCCCAATTAAAGGGTTTTATTCCAAAGAGTTATCCATCATTTGGATAAAAGCCGTAACTGTTCTTACCAAATGATGGATGGCACAAAACCAAAACAGATTACAGTTGTTTTAAAAAGGGCAGTCGGCAGCGACGCCTTGGTGGGACAGTGTTACTGTACGTACTGGATGTTCCATATCGCCGAGCACTGAATGATGAACTCTGTTAATGTTTGTGTCGTTTTGAAATTAAAGTGTTGAGCCTCCTCCGCTCCATTATGAGGTGCATATGACTCATGTGTTTGTGTTTGTCTGCCCTCAGGTGTAGTTGGCAGTAATAAAACCCTGCTGAAGTACATGACCACCGCCATCTTCCTCTACATCGCCATCCTCCTCCCTGCCATCGCTTTCGGCTCCCTCAATGACGAGAGCACACGTGGCGAGATAGGTACGAGCTCATACTTCTCCTCAGACATATCCTCATTTGATTTATTAGTTTTAGATTGATGACATATTGATCAAAGAGCTCTGACTGGGGACGCACCAACGACAGTGATCGCTGTCAGTTTTTACCCAGAAGTCCCTGCTGTAAAACCAAAAGCTTAAAGGAGCTTAAAAACTTCATGTAGCTCCAGATGAGGGTGATAAACTCTCTGTGAGTCAGTGTCAGCAGTAGTGTTCAAGTCCTTAAAAAGTAAAAGTACTATCTGATGTTTTTAGATTAATATCATTGCTGCATTAATGTGTATGCTGTATTTTACCACTGTAGATGTTTATTGTTGCTTGAGCTCCTTTATATTGTTTGGTGGTTTCATCTACAGCAATGCAGCATATCAGGGGCGTCGAGTTGGGGGAAAAGTGAGACTGTGCCACAACTAATTTAAAATTAGCTGAATGAATCAGCTGAAAGGCTGAACTTTGTCTCTCTGAGGCCTTTCTCCCTTTGTTATTTATGAGGGGGAGGGATTGGTGCAAAAAGGGGGCGGGGGGGCAGGTCAAGCAATTTTCTAAACACTGGGAAGGGACATTTGTTTTTTTATATTTTGGCTTTAGGGGAGGAGCATACACATTTAAATGGTGACATTTTGTATTTATTCGTGCTGCCATTCTTTAAAGAAAACATGTCTTTCAAATTTTAGCAATTTGCCTTCCAAATTTTAGTGCTAAATTTCGACAGTTTTCACGAAGACGTGTCCTTAAAATTTGGCAATTTGCCTCCAAATTTTTGTGGATGTATTCTGATGGTGTCAGTGTTTGTGTGTCATTGCTTTTCATGCTGAGTCCAACAAGTACAGTGCTGTGCAAAAGAATTTCTCCTTGGGGACAATAAAACCTAACCTGATACATGGCAATTTGGCAATTTCAAAGAAAACATGCCTTACCAAAGTTCGATGATTTGCTTCCCAAATTTTGGCACTAAATGTTGTTGATTTAAAAGAAATGCCTTCAAACTTTTGGCAAGTCAGGAACTATATTTAGATGATTAATTTCTTAAGTTTTAAACGTGCAATATGTAATTTTCTGCCGCTAGGGGTCTCAAACCAAAACAATAACAGAAGATGGAGTTGGATGACGTCACGAAGTAGCGTGGGATCATGGGAGTTGTAGTCATATAACAGATACAGATCTTACTTAGCTTTACAGTTAGTGATGGCTTCTCCCTCTCTGCTGCTCTCTCTTGCTCAGTGCGTCTTATGTTTAGCTATTCCTCTGCCTCTTTTATAAATGCAGTTCATTTACCGGCATCAGCTCAGCATTATAGAAACCTATCGTTAGATGTTGTGGTTAGCCAGCCTCCGCTCCACACCGCTCCGCAGCGGAGGCCGCTGGCCGGAGCGCTGGTGCCCCGGCGGGCAGCAGTGCTTGCAATACACTGGTGGAAATGATTAATATTTCGATAACATCAGCCAGATGTTTGCTTACCTGTCTAGTAGAACACACGCGAGGTCGGCGTCGAATTGTAGTCCTAGATTTTCACGAAGCTCTCTCCATCTCGGAAAGGCCACACCAATATTTATCCTTGATTTAGCTCTCTTCTTATCCCAAATTCTTCTGGGATCGCTTGGTTGACCCGTACGTTTCCGTTTTACCGGCTTGTTTACCGGGACAGCTTCGGTGTCAGAAGGTGCAGCAACCGTCAATGCATAATCATGATCCATGACGAGTTAGCTTAGCCTAGCAACAGTAACGTTCACTCTCTGACGTCTCATCCGGTCTGCTGCTTCTTCTTCTCCTTCATTTAATGGCTATGGTAACTGGAGTTACGTCGCGACCTAATGACACGGTCCGTAACTGTTATTAATATTTCATATTTATCTGGGTTTGAAAAATTGATGGAAACATTTCTGATAATCAAAGTACACAACTAAACAAAATATATAATATTGGTTTGGTCGTTTTTAGACATTTTTATGTGGAAAAACTACATATTATACCTTTAAAGAAAACATACCTTTCAACTTTTGGTACCAAAAATACACAACTAACCACAGCCAGAAACTGTATAAACAGAAATTATCGTTGGATTTTCAAATTTCTGACGGTCCTTGGACACATCGTGTGCAACAGATGCCACTGTCATAAGAAAAAAATTGAATAACATAACCAAATCTGAGCTTAAAATAGTGATATTTCATCAAACTATTTTCATCACTATTCTACATCTCATTTGAAATAGGCCAAAATCAACTTGTCAGTTTGCACGACATCAAAGGGTAAGTTTTAAAAATCTAATAAGTCATTTATGGAGGAGTGAGGGTTGTGGATGTTCCTCCAGTCACTCAGGGAGGGTCAAGGGGAAATATCTGGAGCTTCAGGGAGAGTAAAAAAAAAAAAAAGGTCACAAACTGCCGCCCCCTCCTCTCCTGATAAATAACAAACAGTTCCTTGTGTAAAGTATTGATTAGTGGAGTTTTAAAATGTGAGTGAAATAAAGTGTTTTGCATCATACTCCCATTCTGTCTGAAAGATTAAATAAAAATCAAATTTAGTTGAGCTTCTGTTTCCTCGCAGACATTCGTGCTCATTAATTAGCTCAGATCAGTACTTCCTCCTGAGTTCTCTGTGTGTGTGTCCTCTCTGTCCAGATGTTCGGAAGACCATCATCGGCCAGAGCATCGGCGGGGTCATCTACTCGCTGTTCGCCGGCTCTCCTCTGGTCATCCCTCTAACCACAGCTCCCCTCGCCATCTTCATCAGCGGTAGGCTTCCCTTCTTTCATTCAGCCCAGCTCAACCAAAACACACTTATATTTTCACAGTTTCTGCCGACGGCCTCTTTGAAAGGGAGGCTGGGGGTGGGAGGAGCACTAAGAAGATTACATCAAAAATCAAGAGAAGGAGGCACCCAGCCGTGTAGAACAGCAGCTCCAAACTCCTCCGTCCTCATGTGCTCCCTGGTTCACCAGAAAACACCGTGCCAGTGATTTGTTCACACATATGGCCCTAATGAGTGTTCCTGGTGCAGTCGAGCAAAAAGCACGACTCCAAAAAACATGCGTTTTTCAGGAAACAGGGAAATAACTTTTTTTATTTTCCTCCCTGATGTTACGTAAGGGTTGGTTTCAGGAGCCTACGGGTCAGGCAACTCGCTCATCGCACACACGAACATGTAAACTTTATATTCAGTTGTGAGAGACATAAACTGTTGTATGGGTTTTCCCCAGCAGCAGTGTTCTTTTGGTGTTGGTGGATTTTAAAGCGTCCTGACGGCTGGAAGCTGCAGAATCGGGCGGCGATGAGGAAAAGCAGCAGCTCCGACGATGCCAAGATGTAGTTTTAATACCAGAGCTGTTTGTTGGGTTTGTGGTGTGATGATCTTTGAAGTAAATGGGTTAGAATTGTGCTAAGCACATTCTCATGGGGATAATTATAGTATGTTTCCAGCAGCCTGTCTGAGCAGAACAATGGCCTGTTTGTAAAGTTGTAACTCATCTGCGCTCAAATCTGCTCGAGATTACAACTAAACTGTTATGGTTTTAACAAACGCAGTACAGCTCCTTTGTCCTGCTCATGTTTGAATGAAATGCTTTGTGTGTGTGTGTGTGTGTGTGTGTGTGTGTGTGTGTGTGTGATGTAGACATCTGTACTAAAGCTCTTCCTCAGTTTTTTACAAATAGCAGTAGAAACAATTGTCTTTTCTTTTATTTTAATCACCTGTATTTACAGAGAACAAAGAGATGATCGATATTAATCTTTAATCTGGTGTTGATGCCTCTGTCACGTCTCGTCTGGGGGGCAGGAGCAACATAAAAGTGTAAAAGGCTGTTCCCTCCGTGGTCCCCAAACCAGACGGCTCACAGCAGGACTGCAGTTTAAGGCAAAGTTATTTCTTACTGTGACAAAATTAACTCAGATTAAAAATAAAGTGGAGCAAATATAACTCAGGGTGAAATGAGGCCTAAACAACAAGCAAAACAAATATTCAATTCAATAAACTCAGTATAACTTTATTTATCCCCGAGCATATTATTGTGCCAGAAAACACTTCAAATTACAATAACAACAATTAACAATTCACAAACGAGTAACATCCAGAGAGTTCCCAGGTCATAGAGAAACAATAGGAGTAAGGTCAGTGCAAGAGTTACTAAAAATGAACTAAAATGACTCATGAAATGAAAACTAAAAAATTATTATCTAACCCCGAACATACCGACTGAACCTGTTTGAAATTTAAAAAACAACAACAAAAAGACGTTGGCTAAATCTGGCTCTTGACGATACATCAGAAAAACAGGACACAAATATACAAAATAAAATGGCCGCCCACCCCGACAGCTTCAAAGTTCATTGAAAGTAATTGAAGGAAATTATTTAAATTACTTAATACTCTCAAAGTTACAAAAGCACTGATCTGTAATTCACTAAGGCTGCTGTCAGCCCTAGAGTGGTCTCCTCTGGTCTGAATCAGGGACTCATGTTGTTCCAAAGTTGTATAGTTGCCTAGAGTTGGTTCGTGTTCTCACGGCAGCATTTACAAGAGGACCAGATCAAATGCCTTGTGTGAGAAAGCTGCTCTTGATTGGTCAGAATTTCCATGTGGGAAAAATCCAGGAAGTAAAGCAAACGTTGAAGAAGAGTACACTTGCAAGATAAATGTGACACTTTCTAATGTCACAATGGAGGGACAACTACGCAGGTTGATTTTAGCGCTGCTCATCGTGGACTATATTGCTGTCATTGTTCATTTTAGTCAAACCATACAGTTTGAAAACGAGGCGCGGCTCCAACTAGAAAACAATGTTTTGATGCATTGGATGTGCTGAATGTGCATATTAAGGCAGTACAGGAGGAGGTGCACATTAATAATCCTCCAGGACTGTAACATGCTCATGTTTAACCCAAACAATGTGTCATGTGACTGCAGTTGCTTCACATCCAGGTCGGAACACCTTCTCACCACGAACCAACTGCACCAGAGTTCCTTTGGAACCGGACTGAGACCACCTCTTCAAGAAGGTCTCAGTCCGGTTGCTTTGCTGTGTTCACACCTGCACAAACGAACCGCACTGAGGGGGCAAACACACCTGAGTTCGACTA
This sequence comes from Epinephelus moara, assembly GCF_006386435.1. NCBI lineage: Eukaryota > Metazoa > Chordata > Actinopteri > Perciformes > Serranidae > Epinephelus > Epinephelus moara. The sequence continues at coordinate 566,635 of NC_065519.1, read as the reverse complement.
GACCAAAGCAAACAGGGCAGGTGTGAAAGCAGCCTAAGATACAAGAGACACAGTCACCAAGAAAAACACAGAGAATGATAATAATGGTTTGGAGGCCGAGGACAAATCGCTGCTGCTGTCAGACTGCTGTCAAGGAGCCAATCAGCAGTCCACATTCCCCCAGACTGAACCCACAACTCCAGCCAATCAGTGCAATACCTGTAGTTATGAGACATAGATCCTCACACATACAGAAAACTCACTCTCACTCAAAATAGTCATAGGAAGGACCGGGTTCAGACTGCATGATGTCAGCCTGATTCTAGCCCAAAGCAGCGTTGTACTTGGTCTGCTCGTGAGCGACAATGAGTGTCGTATACGATAATCCATCGTTTTATCTTGTGTAGTTTGTCATAGTTGATGACAACCAATGCCACGTCTGTGACGCTTCATGAACATGTTCGGAGCTGTCACAGCCTCCACGCCAGCGAGGCATTATGTTTTCAGTTTGTCCACCTGTCCCATTCTTGTAAACCCGATATCTCACAAACACTTAAATGGAGTTTCTTCAAATTTGGCACAAACGTCCACTTAGACTCAAGAATGAAACAATTAGAATCTGGTGGTCTAAGGTCAAAGATCAATGTCACTGTGACCTCAAATCAACAGTTGCCCAATTTAACAGGACTTTTGGTGTAAACCACACCCTCTTCCGTTCTTCTATCTGAATGCAGAAACATAATTTTGTCGGTTGAACAGATCCAGATGACGCCTCGACTTTGCTTATCACAACCGAGTTAACACACGAGTCTGTGTTCAGTGTGAAGGGCCGACATGTTTACTGCTGCTTCATCTGTAGGAAGAGGAAGAATTAAAGAATCCATCAGTCACCAGGAGTTAAACACTTGTGAGGTTGTCGTAGCAGATTGTTAATAAGATGACTTATTTCTCAGGTGTTTTATGATGTGTGTTCATTTTTCTGTGTGTTTGTGTGTGCGTGCAGTGATCCGAGGAATCTGTGACGACTACAACCTGGACTTCCCGGCTTTCTACGCCTGCATCGGTTTGTGGAACTGCCTCTTCCTCATCCTGGGAGGCATCTTCAACGTCAGCCTGCTCATGAAGCTCTTCAAAAGGTGTTTGTCTCACATGTTTAAATTTAACTCACTTTGGTTTTATTTCACGAAAATCCAATGCGTAGAGGCGATTCTTAGATTTATGGTGTGTCTGTTGGCGTGCGTCCGTCTCCGTCAGACAGATAAAGGTTTTAAACTGGGCGGTCATGTCAGCGTCTGCAGCGGAAATCAGCAGCACTCAGCAGAGACGTCTGTTTTGTACAACAAATAGTTTTGAAAGAGAGTGTTGTATGTGACAGCTCCTTCCCCTCCCCCGCTCCCACATATCCAGAGTTTCAGATCTTTTCCTTCAGCTTCTCTGTTCAGACTCTCTTTAGCCAAAACCAACAGATATTAGGTTTCCTTTGATACGCTGCCCTCCGTCAACTCGACGCTGAGGAAGAGGAGCAAATACACCAATTGGGTTTTAAATATAGAACATTTTATTCTCTTTGCTCTATTTATAGTTTTATGACTCCGCGCTGATGAGGCTTTTATGTTTTATGTCCCAACACGATATCTCAAGAACGCCTCAAGGGAATTTCTTGTCCACTTGGACTCAACAATGAAATGTTTAGATTTTGTTGGTCATAGGTCAGAGTTCAAGGTCCCTGTGACCTTGTCTGTCTTATTCTCCTGAATGTGATATCTCAAGAACACCTTAAAGGAATTTCTTCAAATTTGGCACAAACGTTCACCTGATGAACTGATCAGATTTTGGTGGTCAAGGGTCCGAGGTTTAAGGTTGCTATGACCTTGCATTTATCTTGTTCTCGTGAACGCGATATCTCAAGATCAGCGTGAGGAAATTTTGTCATGGTTGAGTCCGAGTAGACATTTGTGCCAAGTTTGAACTGATTAGTTATGGGTGGTCAAATGTCAAGGTCACTGCGACCTTGTCAGTCTCATTTTTGTAAATGCAATAACTCAAAAACACTGTGACAAAATTTCTTCAAATTTGGCACAAACATCCACATGGACTCAGCAATGAACTGATTGAATTTTGGTGGTCAAAGGTCAAGGTCAGTTTGACGTTGTCTGTCTGATTCTCATGAACGCGATATCTCCAGAACCTTACCTTTAGGTAATCTCTTTAAATTCTGGTGCGCTGAGGCATACAAGATGCAGGGCGAGGGCAGTAATTCTAGTTACTCATCATTTGACTTTCTTGAAACTGGTTTATCTTTACATTTTAAATGGCTCAAAAACAAAACTTAAAAAGAGTAGCCACCATAGTTGGTTTGACCCAAAGTAAAGAAAATTAGGAGGCACGTGTAACATCCCAAGACCTACAAAAAAGTCTCTTGGAGCCTAAACCCAACAGGAAGTAAGCCATTGTGCATTTTTGTGCATTTTGGCCATTTATAGGGCTCATACTTTAACAAACTACTCTTACGAATTTTTACTGATTGACTTCAAATCTTGAATTTTTGTCGAACTGTGTGACTGTGGCAAAGCATCAAATTTCCATTTTTTGCCACGAAACAGGAAGTGGTTAGTAACTCCCCCGTACACGGTCCAATCTGCCCCAGACTTCACATGAATGAAGACAGTCCTGGCCTGAACACATCTACATGCCAATATTTAGTGATAGTCATAGCGCCCCCTACTGGCAACAGGAAATGACATGTTTTATACTTTGATGCACTCCTCCTAGCAGGTTGACCAGATCCACCTCAAATTTGTTTTCAAAAGGCGAAAGACCTGGATGATGCTTTGTGCTGACAGTTGTGAGTTTTCGTCAAGTGGGGTTGCTGTGGCATTATGCATATTTCGCCATTAAACAGGAAGTTGTTGTAACTTGAGCATACATTGTCCAGTCTGCCTAAAATATGTCATGTATGATGAAAGTCTTGGCTTCATGCAACCTAGGTGCAAAAATTGAGGTCTAGTTATAGCGCCACCTACTGGCAACAGGAAATGACTTGGTTACCTCAAATTTGGTCAACACTGCTTTAAGACCATGATGATGCAAGATTACATCAAAGGACGTTGCCACAGCACCACATTATTTATTGTGAAACAGGAAGTTGATGTAACTTTGTTGCCCAAACACCACAGGTTTGAAAACACTCTAGGCTGTAACACATTCAGTGGCAACAGGAAGTCAGCCTTGTGTAACAATCGTCTTTTGACATTTACATGGTGTTGTTGTAGCAACTTGACCCAGAGTTAGTGTGTGCTCTCTAGCACCACATAGTGGCCACAGGAAGTGGTGCAAAGTTTGCCACAGGTCATTTCTAGTGCAGGGAGTGTCGTCTCACTCCTGCGTACAGTGTCCAACTTTCACTAAGAGGAACAGCAGATTCACTTGGCAAGTACCCTCGACATGCTCAGTGGTGCGAGGGCCCGTTCATCGCTGCTTCCAGCCTTAATTTGAATTATTTTTACGTTAAGTTGAGTTATTATTGTAATTCCAGTTCATATGAATAGATTTATACCACCTGATTTTGACATGTGTGACACTAACATCAGCCTTGACTGTCACTTCTGTCATGTTTCTGTTTCTCCAGGTCGACAGAGGAGGTCATCGCCCTCTTCATCTCCATAGCATTTGTGGTAGACGCAGTGAAAGGCACAGTCAAAAGTAAGTTTCCTAAACACACGACAGATGAAGCTTTTCTTTGTTCCTCCATCCTCCAACGCTAGCATCATACCTGCTGTCAGATCCACCAGCAGTCCTGTGTGTGTATGTGTGTGTGTGTGTGTGTATGTGTGTGTGTGTGTGTGTGTGTGTGTGTGTGTGTGTGTGTGTGTGTGTGTGTGTGTGAGCCTCAAACTCATCTCTGATTTTTAAACACAAGACAGGAAGCCTTCAAATCCCCCAAATAATCTATATATACACTTTTTAATGAAAATGTAAGTGTGCAGCTCGGCAATGATCACAGCTGTCCTGGACTGAAGAATGTTTTCTTGACTGATCGCCTCAGCTGATCATTTAGTCCATTTAATTAAAAACTCACACAGTTATTTTTTATTGTCCCTCTGCAGATGAAAAATGTCACTCAGAGAAATCTCTAGAAATCTCGTGCTTATTGCAGAACAAGATGTGTTTTTGAATCTTATTGTGGTGCCAGAGAGTTAATTCCCTCAAAATAGATAATGAAACACAACAACAACAAAAAATCTCCCAAACAGTTGATGAATTATCTGATCTAATGATAGCAGTCCCTCTTATTTAAATCCACTGCAGGTCAAACTAATAAGTGAGCATTTCATCTGACTGAGGATAACAAGAAGTTTACATTAGAGACTGTTCTTTATTTATCAGAGGAGGAGTGTGACTGCTTTTATTCTGACCCTCCCTGAAGCTCCACATAGTTCCCCTTGACCCTCCCTGAGTGACTGGAAGAAAATCCATGACCCTCCCTCCACCATAAATGACTTATTAGATTTTTAAAACTAAAACTAAAACTTAAAGACAAACGTTGAAGATGAAATCCTGGAGTTGGGAAAAAAAAGTCTCAGTTTTTCAGTTTATTTTTGGGCAGATTTTAAAGGAGACATAGAACAAAGTGATTTTGGTGAAATCACTGTTTTAACCCTTTGTCCACCTCCTGTGGACGGCTGCAGGAAATGGTTGTTTGCATGACTCTGTTTAGATTTAAAATAAGAATCATCAGAGCTCCAGCATTCATTCTTTTAGCAGCAGGAAAACTTCTGTCTCCTCTTCATCACGTCATGACCTTACGTCATCTTACCTTACCTGCTGTGAAAACATTTCCCTGTAACGGCCATGGGACATCGCTGTTTCCATGATCCTGTATATATATTAATCTAAAATTAAAACCATAAGAGCGAGAACATTCATTTATTTCGCAGCAGAGAGCTAAAGGCTTCTGTCGTCAGTGTCATCACGTTGTACGCTCGTAATGACGTCACTGTGTAACGTTACATGTGGTGCAAACCTGAGCGGTGGCACCAGAGGAATGAAAGATGAATCCAAAACAACATATTTTCACTCTGCTCATAAAAATGAGCGTATGGCAAAACTAAATAATATACACAGTTTAAATAACTTGTAGAGTGTTGAGAAATATTTTGTTTATGTTTCAGCTTTTAAAAATATCTTGGATTAATGTGATTTGTGTTTTTTGTAAACGTCTTATTTCCATATTTTTTATGACACAGTTTCACTTTTATTAATCATTATGATTTATTGACTAATGTTGTGTTCACACCAAATGTGATGTGAATTTTTGCTTGGCGTTACTCGTGTGAGTTTGAAAGCTAGAATATTTTCTGTTGACTCACTTCACACGCGCATGAAATCGCTGAATCGAGGAATGCACTTTTGCCGGTAGGTCCTCGGCAATCCCGGGGGATCTCAATGCTGACTGGCTATCGTGGTGCGAATTCGCTGTGGAAGTTCTGATTTTTCATCTCTCGAGAATGTGTATGACGTGAAATCACACTACTCACTTCATTCACACCATGTAATTTGCGTATTTCATGACATCCATGTCATGTCCATTGCACTTCAAATCGTATCTTCACATTGACTTTACATGTATTACGCATATTGCTGTGTTTGCGCCGGGTGTGAACACGTTACATAACCTTTCAGCTCAGGTTGTACAGATAATAGTGACATGAAGCATTTGAGGATACTCTAAGAAGTGACATCACAATGAGCAAAAATACCACCGTAGGTCCTGGTGGATGGGTTCTGTTGCAGAGTTCAAAGTTCAGATTTTGTTATGTGTTTTGTTTTTTTCTCTGATGACAGTGTTCATCCATCATAATGTGTTCAAGGACCGTTGGAAATTTGAAATTCCTACAATAATTTCTGTTTTTACAGTTTCTGGCTGATAAATAGTTTAATTTTTCTTAAAATAAATAAATAAATAAAATCAGTTGTAAAATAAATACAAAACATAACCATTTAAATCAACCTCAAATATGGAACAGTCCCTTAGTCCCTCTGTTCCTCAGGTGGGTCAGGACACTGAGAGGCTGAGACAGATACTGAATTAATCAACCCAGATCTGGACCCCGCCTGCAGCCATACTGCACCACGCCTGCCTTTACTGCACCTCATCTTAGTATACCATAAATATTTTACACAATTTAATTTCCAGAAAGACGAGGTGACGATAGCAGAATGTAATTTATTTGGAATGCAGTGTTGTCCTGTTTTGGAGATTGCCGGTGCAGTAGTTCAATTTTCAGAAACCATTTGTAAAATACGCTCCGAGCTCATATGCCATTACCATAACATTAACCTCTGCCATTTTGTTGACACTTTTCATCCCAAATATTTCGCAGTAACATGAATGAATACATTCAGGCTGTGTATCCAGTCTCCTCTGCAACTTTGCCCGCTGCATAACTTTCCTCTGGTGTGATGAAAAGGCCTGCGGACGGAGCGACACACACACTCTCCAATCAGAGCGATAGAAATCATTTCTCTGTGTGTGACACTCTTATACACATCACTGCTTCAGTCTCCTTATTTACAGTAGCTTTAAAGCACCAACACACATTATCACTGCTGTTAATACTGAAGCTCTGATGGTCCACTGATCTCAGGTCCGTACAGTCGGGTCCGGCTCAGCACAGAGATAAAATCACACAGTGTGATGTTTAAGGATTATAATCCATCGACCTTTGATCCTGTCGCTGCCGTTAAGATGATTTTAATATCTGATATTTGATGTCTGAGACAAAATGTCCAAAAACAATAAACAGGACAGGGATCATCCTGTGTGATGTCTGATCTGTATTCTGCCTCTGATGAAGAGCAGCACGTGGCCTCAAACTTTGCCTCCTCCAGAGACTCAAACAGGATACAGAGTCTGAATGATGATGTAATGCACAGCTGACAACAGAGCAGGTGCATTTGTCTCATTCTTGTGACATCACAAGTATAATTTTGTCATCTTGAAACTTTTTTGTCAAAGATGACTTTATTCTGGACGTGAGCAGAAATCTCTCTGAAGCACAGATGAGCTGTTCAAGTTCAGAGGTTTATGAATGAACTAATATGAAAGAACATGTCATTGATGTGTTCAGGTGCACATGTCAAGAGGTCACGTCCCCAAACCAAAGACACAAAGCAAGTTGGAAAAGTGTGACTACATGAGCTGACTCAGCAAAGATAACACTGAATGAGAAACGTTGATCTACAGGAGAATAAATGTTTGAAAACTGCAGAATATTTGAGAGAGTTTCTGAATTATTTGATTATATTTTTAAATTTTGAATCGTCACCCGCTGCCTGAAATTTGTGTTTTTCATCAAGTTAATTTGTCATTTCTTAAAATGAATTATTGATTTATATTGAATATTATAGCACATGTACAGCATGTTACTGAAAGCAAATTAGTGCATATTTGTTTGTTATTTTTTATTGTTAGCTAGGTTAAGGGGGGCGGTTCGTCAAATGTGCTAGGGCCGCCACTGTAAATATATTAATTAATTAATTGATTAATTAATTACCAAATATCTATCTTACAAAATATAAACTTGTCTTTGTATATAATATAAATTATACATGACTTCTGAATATAAAACAGTCTAAATCTGTGCATATATATGTATATATATATATATATACATATATATGCACACAAACATATATATTACCAATTGTCTTTGCCTAAAAAAATAATATAAATAGTAATATTACACATTTATCTTAATCAACTTGTCCTGCTTTTTTAAAATCTTTTAATAAATGAATATATGCAATACAAGATATGAATACACAGTATATATATGTATATATGTGTAAACCCACATACTGTAAAGAAATATCCACTCATTTACATATTAATACATTGTTATTAAGAGAAAAATAAATCCATAAATAATCCCTGTGAACAGCTGGTGAATGTCAAACCCTTTCTTCAACCCTCCTGAATATCATGTCTTTATACGTGATTTAAAATGTGTGTATGTTTGGACATAGAAAATTTTCCGTATTGCCTTTTTTTTTTTTTTTGGAGAATAAACTCATCAGGATTCATCCTCTGGGCACCATGACTGTCTGTGCAACTGTCCATCTGTCTCATATTTATTGACATATTTCTAAAAAAGTCAAAGTCATGACTGACTGACATCAACGTTCTTAGAGCCAACCCGTTAGTGTGGCTGAACATTTTGATAGGTTGCTGAAAGTGGTTGTTTTGATGTAACTAAAAGCTGTGGGCGTGTCTCCAGTCTTTCACAGGTACTACCACGCCCCGACGCTGGCCAACAGAAGCATAGAGACCTTCAGTCAGAGTGAAGACCTGCTCGGGGGAAACAGGAGTGAGGTGGCGGCCGGGTTCGCGCTCAACGCCCTCCCTGAATCCCTCATCCAGTGCACTCGAGAGAGGCCGGTGCTGTGCCTCCTGCTGATGCTCGGGACGTTATGGATGGGCTACACCCTGTACCAGTTCAAACGGAGGTACATGCAGCACTGCAGCACTGCAGCACTCTAAAGATAAATCACTGGAGAAGTTTAAATCTTGTTTGGATGAGAGCACCGCCAGCTGCGATGAATACTGCTGAGTTGGGCCTTGAGTCTAAAGATTGTCTGGAGTGACAGAGCTTAAAGGAAGTTTCCAGACGGGCTCTCTCAAAGCTCCCGTTTCTGTCGAAGCTTCTGTTCCAGCCTGTGATTTAATAAGCATTAATATTCTACTTCTGATTGCCCCCAGTAATCAAATCAACCTCAAAGCCGGATTCAATTGTGTAAGCAAAAGGCAGACCGAGGTACTTAAGCAGTGTCAGGATTGCAGCCATTGTCCTTGTCTTGTCCACAGTAATTGTATTCCTCTATTATTTGTCTCTCCTCGCTCCTCGCACCCCCCTCCCCTTCCTCTTTCAGTCCGTTCCTGCATGCCAAAGTGAGGGAGGTGCTGTCGGACTGCGCCCTGCCGATCTCAGTGCTCATTTTCTCCTTCATCGGCTCCTACCTGTTCAGTGACATTGAGCGTGAGTATCGTCTGTTGGTTCTTCAGGTGACGGAGTGAATTCACTTTGATAAATAAAACCAATCAGCCCAATCACAGTGTGTTTAAACTGACCTGCAACAAACGGGACCACGATTTTGTTTTGGGTTCTGTTTTTACGCCTCTGTGACGGCGATAACTGCAGCCAGAGGCATTATGTTTTCAGGCTCTCCGTCCCTCCGTCCCCCCATTCTTTTGAACACCGTATCTAAACGAGGTAATTTCGAAGAGTCAAGGATGATCTGATTGGAATTTGATGGTCAAGGTTAAGGTCACTGTGACCTTGTCCATCTAATAATTGTAAACGCAATATCTCAAGAATGCCTTTGGGGAATTTCCTCAATGAAAATCTGATTAGTTTTTGGTGGTTGAAGGTTAAGGTCACTGTGACCTTATGTCCATCTCATTCTTGTGAACGCAATATCTCGAACATCTTTAAGGAATGTCATCAAATTTGGCACAAACATCCACTTAAATTCAAGGATAAAGTCAATGGAATTTGGTGGTTGAAGGTAAAGGCAGAAGGCCTTGTAACAGGTTGTCCTACGTTCATATATATGCACATCCATTTGTCTGTCCATCTTTCTCTTCCATTCTCTGAACACAATACTTTAAGAACGCCTAAGGGGATTCCTTTGCATTTGGCACAAACGTCCGCTTGGACTCAATGATGAACTGATTTGAATTTGGTGGTCAAAGGACAGGATCACTGCAACCTTGTCTGTCTAATTATCATGAACGCAATATCTCAAGAATGTCATGAGGGAATTTCCTTAACGAAGATCTGATTGAATGTTNATGCACAAACAGGACCTATGCATGCACAAAGTGGAGAGATCTCAGAGTGAGGGGGCTGCCCTTTGGCCCCCGAGCGGTTGGGGGGTTCGGTGCCTTGGGTTCGGTTCCCAACCCAAGTCCCTATGGACTGAGCTACTGCCACCTCATGCCTCACTGCAGGCAATAGCCGTGGCCGGAGGTGTTATGTTTCACAGGCTGTCCATCCGTTCATCCCATTCTTATGAACGCAGTATCTCAAGATCGTCCTAAGGAAATTCTTCGAATTTGGCACAAACGTCTCCTTGGGCTCAACAATGAACTGATTGGACTTCGGTGATTGAAGGTCAAAGGTCAAGGTTACTTTGACCTCACACATGTTCTTGGCCCTAACTCTAGAATTCTTTATCTTAATCTTAATTTCTTTGTGAATCCACACGAGGCAGCTCGCAGCTGAAATCTGACTTTCGACTTTCTGATGTCAAAACTCTTTAATCTTTAGTTCATGATGAGCTAAAATTGTAAATTTTAGGATCAAATCACACACAATGACAGATATTTTAAATCTGTAGGTTTAATGCATTATAGAAATGTAAAATTTAGCTCTAAATCTTTTGTGATAATGTTTAAGCTACGGTAATGTACAGAGTTGACATACAGCTGTATGAGGGACTATATGACCACTGCCTTTGTAATGACCTTGATCTTTCTGAGAGTTTTAAAGAGGGAGGAGATGATGACTAAATATTTTGTTTCTCCGTGAAATATCAGGTTTGTGTTTTGTACTGTGGATCATACTAAATACTCCCATACCCATGAATCTCAGCTGCTGTTGCTATGGTGACAAAGCCAGTCAGAGGCACAAATTAGAGCTGCTGCAAATTCAAAAAGCTTTGTTGTTATGATTTGGACAGAAAGTGTCTCAGAATCCCAAAGTGATGCATAAAACAGAATTTGAAGCTCTTCAATCAGATGTTTCTGATCAAAATGTACATCTGGGATTGAAGGGTTAGGATCAATGTTCAAAGGCCTGCACCTGAGTGTTAATCACAGAACTCGATCACAGTATCTCATCTGTTGTAATGATGATTTAACCAGGAGAGTTTCACGTCTGTCAGAACATTAGAAATACTTCAGTCGTCATCACAGCCTCGTCTGTGCAGAAAATACACAGAACTTTAGGAACTCTGGACGCCCAAAATACCTCCTGACACATGCTAACTCTGAGCACATGTACGGGCAGATATGTTTTCTCACAGCTTTTTAATGAATGATGAAGTGATTAGCAGTTTTTTTTCTGTGCTGTTAACGAGGCTAAATATGACTCAGGAAGGCAATATTTGATTTGTAACATCTGCGTGTGTGTTAAAGGGACAGTTCACCCCAAAATCAAAACCACATATTTTTCCTCTTTCCTGTAGAGCTGTTTGTCAGTCTGGATAGTTTTGGGTTATCAGCCGTTGAGATGTCTGCCTTCTCTCCAGTATAATGGAACTAGATGTAAATCCCCAAAAATCCATTTAAAAACCTGCGCGGTGATTCAGTTGGCGGGTGTAGACAGAAAATAGTTCCTACATGCTCACAACGAGGTCTGTGGATTATCTCCAGTAACTTTGTCAGGATTTCTGGAAACAGACATTTTTTGGCCCTCTACAGCTGATATCTGCAACACTCAGCAACTTGCACCAATTTGATAAACCGCTCTACAGGAAAGAGGAGAAATATGTATTTTTTATTTGGGGGTCAACTCTCCTTTAAATGTCCATTTAAACAAACAGAAGGTGGGTTTATTCGCTGCATTCTCCTTCCATCTTATCAAATATGGCGGCTTTGTCAGCGGACCTTAACGTCACAATATGATGTGCTAGGTAGCCTTATTCGTTGGTTTTGGACATTCACAGATGGTGTCTCAATTTACGCATACATGCATTATGTGTTTTCAAAATAAACATACTATGTAAAACACTTTACTTTTTACGTTTATTTCCTTCGGTTTAGGCAACAAAAGCCTGTGTTTAGGTTTAGGAAATGCATCGTGGTTTAGCCTGAAATAAGTGTGGTTGTTGCAAACATAATATAAAGTCATGTGACATTTGTCACGAGTGTAGCATGCTACACATACTAGCCAGGCCCCCGGAAAGTACGTCCATTTTCGTAATGGCCAAACAGTGGTACTGAAATTTCCAGGGTCTTTCATGTGATGCCACTGCGCCCAAAAAGACTGTTTTCCCATTGACTTAGAGATGTCTGTAAATCAATGAATACATTTTTTCAAGCATCACAACTAATGAAATGACTCGTTCTACTATCAAGATCCATTTGGTCCGATAACATTTCAAAAATTTTGGAGCAGCCACAAGATTAGATTTATTCTTTTTCAATCTCCATTCAAGTTAAGGAAGCGCTAAACTGGGAGTCAGCGGAAGTCTCGCCTGCTCTATGGGCCCAGTGATGTGGAAGCAGTGCCGATCATCAGGGTTATTTCATACCGTGAGCACAGAGCTTTTTGGCTTCATGCACCTCTGAGCAACTTTAATAGGAATGAACGGGATCCTGCCGCCAATATTGTATCCAGTTCTCTTAGCACGCTACCATGATACTAGCACTCTACCATGTTACTAAAAAACTCCACTGACTTTAGTTTTCACACAGGAAACAAACTACGAGCTCCCAGGGGGAAAGACTGGAGTTGTTCGTCCCATCCACGGTTCTTGCTCATTATACTGCAGTAGTTGCCAGTGTCAGAAATAGTTGCCACTTGGTGCGTATCACACCGCCGCAAAGAGTGTCTTGGTGCGTCGTGTCTGGCGCTGACATTTACTGACAAAGTGGCAGAATTTGACAAGTGAGGTCGTGGTCGGCAGCATCAGAAACAGATGCTGACCAATATGTATCAAACACTGCACAGTTGCCTCTGTGCGTTGATGTCTGACGCCAAAATCATCGACATGTAGGAGTGAGAACGACTGGTTTATTGTTCAGGCCTGTCATTTTGAGTATTTAGGTAATGTTACAGTCAGTTTGGCTCCCTGCTGTAAGAAACAAAAATCTGTGGATCAAAGCACGGCGCCTGTTTGTTTCAAAAATGACATTAAATATGAAAAATACTGTTGTTGGTTGGTCGTCAGCTGTCACTGTCTGACTGCACAGTACTGTTTGGGGTGTATTTACACTTTGGGGATTTAGACTCTGGTCCAAATCTGCCGAAGGGCTCAAACTTACAGCTCGTTCCCTTCCAAGACAGACGGTGTAACTGCGAGGCCTCCCCTGTTTGCTGGCTTTATTGTCTTTTTATGTTCCTTAATCAAGGCACAGGCCAAAACACATTGGAGATTTTCAGTTTTTATCCTCTATTGTTTCGCATCATTTTCAGTCTCCATTCATCGTTGCCAAGGCAGCAGCTGTTCTCCAGGGGTCGACACAGAAACACAGAGACGAGCGCCAAACCCTCAAGTGAATTTAAATTTAAGTGCCCGGCCAATTTTCTGTTCCTTTACCTCCAGAGACAATAAGTCATAAGATAATAGGCCCATTATTGTATTGTCATTTCTTCCTAAATTTAACCAACTGCACTTAATTCAGCAGTGTTTGAGAGGACGCCGTCCTAAATGAGATCTTCAGCGCTTGAGAAAAAAAAACAGCCGCTGTCAGAAAACGATTCTCGGTGTGAAAACGCGAGTCATCAAAACAGTTTGAGAGACAGTTATGTTTGAGGAGATGGACTCTGACGAGCTTGGGAAGTGCTGATGGTGAATTTTAGGCAAAAATTCTTCACAAAGTCGTTTTCCTGTCACCTTTTAATGTCCACTAAAAACCTGATGTTTGTAATTCAGCTGTGATCGAGCAGGTCATGTCCTCAGATACTGTTATCTAACAGAGTAAGGACACATTCATCAGAGGAAGAGCTCACTGTTGAATCAGACATCATAGCTGTATGTATTAATTATCAGTTACTCTGCAGTCGGGCTGTCAAATGGTATTTTTTTTAAATCACAAATCAGCTCTGAATTTCAGTAGTGAATTGCAGTTATTGGCATTTTTAATGGAATGTTTAAAATTCCATTATTTTGCATTTCCAGACACTTCTGAAGTTCATATTAACGACGTGAAGTGCTTTGATTGGGAATCAAATGAATGCAAATAAATTGACTTTTAAATCAGAGCTGCTCTGCTGCAACAGTGAGGTCTGAAACCATGAACCGCTTCACTCTGCGGAGGCCCCACGATACAATATTATCACAATACAATATTATTGCGATTTGCGAGTATTGCGCTAGAATATATTGCGATTCATTACCTTTTTTAGCTGCAAATTCTGTCTCCAAAGGAAACTATGTCAAGATTTCAGGCTGTTCATCTCACTTCAGTCATTTTTTATTGCAGCAAAGTGTTTCTCATGAACTGGAAAAGGAACTGATGATATTCATCTCATAGGCTACCTAAAGTTTAATTTCTATTTGTAATATTGATAATTTATATAATAAAAAAATCGACTCTTGGTGTACATGTAATGATACGATACTGCCACACAAAAATATCGCAATACTATGCTATATCGATCCCCCGACACATTTTCCCCACAACGTGCTAATGTTCTTAGCACAAGCCTATGGCATTTTACATTGAATAAATTAGCCTAGTGGTTAGCAGAGTTTTCCTTTACTCATATGAAGCCAGGAACCTTCGTGATGTTACGATACACCGCCAGTCGGCCAGACGGCACCTGTCACGTCAGTATGAAATGCGGACATGCACAGTCAGTTGATAACGTGGCCACACACATTAGACATGACTAAATAGAAACAGTTTCAAACACAAATCAGCTTCTTTATAACTCACAAGATTCACAGACAAACACTTGTGTTTTGCTGTATACCATTTTCCCCGCAAATACCACATGCTAACGTTATTAGCACAAGTCTATGGCATTTTATATTGAATAAATTAGCCTAGCAGCTAGCAGAGTTTTTCTTTTCTCATATGAAGCCAGGATAAATCACACACAGGACTTTATATGCAGGTCTGCAGTCAGTTTCCACTCATTTAGGAACGCTGCTGTGAACTACATTTCATTTCCTCCACAGGTCGGTGGTGATTCACTCACTCCAAAATAACATTAGTGATTTCTGTCCTTGGTGATGTGGTCAGTCTACTTAGCTTCACTTGTATGCTCAGCTCATTGGCTCAAACTCGAAGTAGCAGCACGCAGCAAATGGCCGCATGCAAATTAAAAACAAAAAACAGTGTGGACCTTAATTCATTGTGATTAAGGCGTCATGCTGACACTACTTTCTTGATTAGTATCTGTGTAGTTTTGTGCCTCAGATGTTGGTTGTTCTGTACAACTAACACTCCAAAAACTCAAAGGTATTTAACTTCAGTTAGACAAGGACAAACAGCAGATCCTCACATCTGACAATCAGCCGATATTTTGTCCTTGGTCTTGAGAAATAACTGCAATGATTAACAGATTACCAGACTAGTTTCCATTTATCTTCTGACTGAGTGATTTATTGACTGATTATTTCAGCTGTGGTTGTGATTCATTTCTCTCTTTCTGTGAACAGTTCCAGTCTTTAAAGTTCACGACCGGCCCGTCTTCAACGTGGCTCCATTTGAGCGGTTGTCGGCCATGAACGTGGTCAGCGCCATGGGCCTCGGCTTCCTCCTGGCTCTCCTCATCTTCATCGACCAAAACATTGTTGTCTCGTTGACCAACGCTCCGGAGAACAGGTAGAGGCAAAGATTAGTTCATGTACAGACGGAGTCTTTTTAATCTTTGTTATGATTTTATTTACAGTTATTAAACTGTCAGTGCTGTCAGAAGGGATTGTATTAGGCAGGGTGAATCCCGGGATGCTTCTAATTTTTGTGCATTAACTGGCTTAAAGTCTTTCCATGACCCTTCAAAAAGCCAGCGAGGACCTTTGGGATCTGCTGAAACGGGATATTTGCCGGTCTGTTAGGGGGGAAGATTAACTGAGCCAGAAACTTGACATCTGAGTCAAATTGTCACAGTCAGGGAGCTCTGAAGAAGCCTCGCAGCCAAAACACAATGTTGAGCTTTTACCCTGTTCCTCTAAATTTGCATTGGAGAGACCACTTTAGAGCCATCAGCCATCAACCAGCCCCACAGTGACAATCTATAATGATGGAGTCTCAACCCTTATCATCTACATTTGTTGGGCAGAAATTAATTGGATCTAAATGTCTGTTCCAAACGAGGAAGAACTCACCGGGAGGCAAAACAACAGCTGCTATAGTCTAAAAAATAGTCAGGTTTCCAAGAAGAATTATCTGTGAAACGTTATTTTATAAGATTAAAATGTTCCTTACGTCGTACTGTTATATGAAGGCTCATTAATGCAAGTGTGACATCAAGAAAAAGATCCTGTGAGTCATTAAAATGAGACTTTAACAGAATCACGAACAAGTTTCTCATTGTATTGAGCTGTGAACTCATTATTCTGAGAACGTTTCTAATTATTCTGAGATACTAACTCATTAGTTTGAGATACTAACTCATTTTTGTGAGGTACTGACTTATTATTTTATAATGCTAATTCAGTATTTTGAGATACTAACTCATTTTGAAATACTATATCATACTTATGGAAGCCAATTTTCACCACTTGATGGAAAAAATGAGATACTATCTCAAAAATAATGAGATACTATCTCAAAAATAATGAGATACTAAGTCGAAATAATGAGATACTAAGTCAAAAATAATGAGATACTAAGTCAAAAATAATGAGAAGCTATCTCAAAATAATGAGATACTAAGTCGAAATAATGAGATACTAAGTTGAAATAATGAGATACCAAGTCCAATAATGACGTCAGAGAGTACAGTTACAGCCTTCGACAATCCAAGTCATTATTTTCAGTTAGTATCTCATTATTTTGAGATAGCTTCTCATTATTTTTGACTTAGTATCTCATTATTTTGAGATAGCTTCTCATTATTTTTGACTTAGTATCTCATTATTTTTGACTTACTATCATTATTTTTGAGATAATATCTCTTTTTTTTTACTTAGTATCTCATTATTTTGAGTTAGTATCTCATTATTTTTGAGATAGTATCTCATTATTTCGACTTAGCAGCTTATTATTTCGACTTAATATCTCATTATTTTGAGATAGTTTCTCATCATTTTTGACTTAGTATCTCATTATTTTTGACTTAGTATCTCACTATTTTTGACTTAGTATCTCATTATTTTTGACTTAGTATCTTACTATTTTTGACTTAGTATCTCACTATTTTGAGATAGTATCTCATTATTTTTGAGATAATATCTCATTATTTTTTGACTTAGTATCTCATTATTTTGAGTTAGTATCATTATGTTGAGATAGTATCTCATTATTTTGAGTTATTAGATCTTATTTTTTTTCCATCAAGTGGCGGGAATGGGCTTCCATACATACTAACTCATTATTTTAGATACTGACTCATTTTTGTGACATGCTAACTCATAATTTTGAGATTCTAACTCATTATTTTGAGATACTAACTCATAATTTTGAGATTCTAACTCATTATTTTAGATACTAACTCATAACTTTGAGATACTAACTCAATTTTGAGATACTCACTCACTATTTTGAGATACTAACTCATAATTTTGAGAAATCAACTCATTATTTTTGAAATAGTATCTCATACTAACTTATTATTTTGAGATACTAACTGATAATTTTGAGATACTGAATAGTTTGAGATAGTAACTCATTAGTTTGAGAAATTAACTCATTATTTTGAAATAATATCTCATACTAACTTATTATTTTGAGATACTAACTCATTATTTTTGAGATACTAACTCATTAGTTTGAGATACTAACTCATTATTTTTGAGATACTAACTCATAATTTTGAGATACTAACTCATTAGTTTAAGATACTAACTCATTATTTTGAGATACTAACTTATTCTTTTGAGATACTAACTCATTATTTTGAGAAACTAACTCATAATTTTGAGATACTAACTCATTAGTTTGAGATATTAACTCATTATTTTGAGAAATTACCTCATTATTTTGAAATCGTATCTCATACTAACTTATTCTTTTGAGATACTAACTCATTATTTTGAGAAACTAACTCATAATTTTGAGATACTAACTCATTAGTTTGAGATACTAACTCATAATTTTGAGATACTAACTCATTAGTTTGAGATATTAAATCATTAGTTTGAGAAATTAACTCATTATTTTGAAATAGTATCTCATACTAACTTATTATTTGAGAGATACTAACTCATTATTTTGAGAAACTAACTCATAATTTTGAGATACTAACTCAGTAGTTTGAGATATTAACTCATTAGTTTGAGAAATTAATTATTTTGAAATAATATCTCATACTAACTTATTATTTTGAGATACTAACTCATTATTTTGAGAAACTAACTCATAATTTTGAGATACTAACTCATTAGTTTGAGAAATTAACTCATTATTTTGAAATAGTATCTCATACTAACTTATTATTGTGAGATGCTAACTCATTATTAGGGATGTCCCGATCCGATATTCGGATCGGTATCGGCCGCAGATACTAGCAAAAAACGGGCATCGGCATCGGATCGGACTGCATGGAAAAATGCCGATCCAAGAACTCCGATCCAGTTTTTCACGGAAGCCCAGCGCTCCGCGATTCTAGCAGTCCATTCCAGTGATCCGCTCCAGCTCTTACTATCGATCCACCAGGCCAGCATGCAGACGGCAGACACACACGGAGGATAGGAAGAGTAGCGGTCAACTTAGTTAACTGACTATTTGTTTTCTGCTCTGGTTTTTTGAGAGTGATATTTTTATTTGGTTTACACTCTTACTGTTTAAGTAAAGAGCACTGATGGCATTGTTTTGGGCACAATTAGTGAAACTGGAGCCATGGATGGACTACAAAAACACTACTAAAATAACTGAAAAGGAAAGGCTGCATTGTTTGTTAAATGTCAACAATGTCTTGTGGTGTGAATCTTTTTTTTATTTATTAGGGGGCCAAAGCACAAGTGTGTGGAATCTTGCTGCTATTTTAATTTCAATGTTAGATATTTTAAAGATTTCTTGTGTTGATTTATTTTCTATTTATTAAGGGGCCAAAGCAGCCAAAGCAAACCAGCTATATTTTTTATTTAATGTTAATGTTCAAGTTTAAAGTTTGTTTATTTAACCCTGTTAACAATAAACAGGTCAGTTTCTCATACCAACTGTTGTGGATCATTCTAACTAGCCCGATTAATTAGTTGTTCTTGTTAGAGTAATATCGCTTGATCAAACCTTTTCTAACATGACTGACAACAAAATAAGTGAATATGTATAATACGCGCTTGGATCCAATCGGTATCGGTATCAGCCAAAACTCAAGGCTGCAATATTGGTATCGGATTGGAAGTGAAAAAGCTGGATCGGGACATCCCTACTCATTATTTTGAGAAACTAACTCATTAGTTTGAGATATTAACTCATTAGTTTGAGAAATTAATTATTTTGAAATAGTATCTTATACTAACTTATTCTTTTGAGATACGAACTCATTATTTTGAGAAACTTACTCATAATTTTGAGATACTAACTCATTAGTTTGAGAAATTAACTCATTATTTTGAAATAGTATCTCATACTAACTTATTTTGAGATACTAACTCAATAGTTTGAGATATTAACTCATTAGTTTGAGAAATTAACTCATTAGTTTGAAATAGTATCTCATACTAACTTATTTTGAGATACTAACTCATAATTTTTCAAAATGTTTATAATTATTTTGAAATAAAATAATTGTTCTGAGAACGTTTCTCATTATTACGAGGAACTAATTCATTATTTTGGGAAATTTGTCAGTATTGTTAGAGACTACCTCATTATTTGAAATACTAACTCATTATTATTCTCATTATAATAACTTACAGGATCTTTTTATTTTTCATTACACTGGCAGAAATGTCTTTCCATAACTGTGATATTACTGACTCTATCCAAACAAAAATAAATTAAATACTTTTAATTAACTAAAGAATGAAAATGATGTAACGCCTATAAAAAGCTCTGTAAACAGTGTTTTGTGGATTTAACCTTTAACTCCAGCTCTCCTGTCGAGTCTCTAACAATAGAACTGAAGATGGAAACAGTTCCTGGTTATTTCTGCTCCTGCTTTGCTCTTTTTATTCTTCTTGTTTCCTCATCTCTGCTTTTAATCTGTCACAATATATTAGTTTAAAATATCAATCTTTTAAGTTAATAATTACTGGTGTCTTTTGGCTGATGGAAAAAAGGTGCAAATAAAACTTAGTGAGACTTTTCCAGGTTTATTTTTGTCTCTTATTATTATTTATATAAATTGCTGTAGACAGTAAAGCTGGACAGACAGGGAAGATGCACAGGAGTGATCTCTCGCTAACGTGCAGAAAAATAAAGGTCACATCATCCTTTTCTGTAACGTTACCGTAACATGGCGACATTGTGTGACATCACTGTCGGTGACATGTTGATTCTTTACATGGATGTTTTTCAGATGTTGAATGAGAAGAATCAGTGAAACATCTAAGCGAGTTTATTCAGGTTGTGTTGAAGGGCACCGCTGACCTTAGGAGGACGATGCCCTTTGTATCTGTGTGTGTGTGTGTGTGTGTGTGTGTGTGTGTGTGTGTTGACTTCTGTCACTTGTGCTCACTTCAAAATATTACTGTATGCAAATGTTGTTTTCTCTGTGTGTTGGTGCAGATGTGTTTCTTGGTGTTGTGATGTGGCGTGTTGTTGTTGTTGTTGTTGTTGTTGCTGTGCCGCAGGCTGGGTGTCACAGTTGTGTCTCTCCTCAGGTTGCTGAAGGGCACAGCCTATCACTGGGACCTAATGCTCTCTGGGCTCATTAACATACTGATGTCGGTGCTGGGGTTGCCCTGGATGCACGCTGCCTTCCCCCACTCCACCCTTCATGTGCGGCAGCTGGCTTTTGTGGAGCAGCGCGTGGAGGGGGGGCACCTCTATGAGACGTGAGTTTCCCGCCCTCTCATCGCCGGTGCTAATCAGACGCTCAATTAAAGGTCGTCTTCAGAGCATGTGGCTACTGTATCCTGCTCTCGGCTGATTGCATGATTACTATGTAATGCAGCATTTTCTCTCCGGGGGGACGAGGTGAGGCGGCGGCTCACAGACAAGAGCGTTTCGTTAGAGTTCACAGATATGCAGGAATCCTGAGGAGTGATGGGGGGGCCCCACGGGGGGGGGCAATCTTCCAGAAGAGCAGCAGATCTAATTACAGATATTGATTGGAGAGAATTGTGTCATTTAGGGCTCTTGAAAGGATGTATATGTCTGGAAATTAATATCTCAAATTTACATATCTGATTTTCTGTCAAACTGAACAAACGTGTGGTCATTGAAAGTTGTTAGTTCCCAACTTTTTTAATATGTTAACAGCTACATATGGAGCACCTGTCAGAAGCAGAACTACAGAAGCATCATGGTTCACTTGAGAAAGAATCATTCTACTATGGTTTTTCTGAGGAGCTGTGTGTACACAGATTTTATCAATAGATATTTTTGCCGATCTGTTCTCGTTCCATTTTCACAGGAAATGTGCAGTTTCTGTTTTAACAATGTCACACAACAACTCATATTTACATTTATTTCTTTATGTAACAAACACACGTGGTTAGGTTTAGAAAAAACATCATGTTTCGGCTCAACATTCAGACAGGAAGCAAGAAGCAAGCTCCTGGTTTTGTTTGTGTTTTGAATCAGTCATTCTTTCCAGCACTGCTGTAGGAACTTCACCGCTGACTAGTGTTTTGGTAGTCTCGCCACCAGACAATCAGAGATCTCCGCCTTCTGATAGTCTGGGGACACTCCTTTCTAAAGTGTGTTTAACACACCGGCGAAAACGGCCGACAACAAAGCAACGCCTCTTGCATTTTTGAAAAGGACACGCCTTCTC
>NC_065519.1:500888-544252 GCF_006386435.1 Epinephelus moara | reverse complement strand
AGCCACCGAAGGACCGCCCTGCAGATTTACTATTGGTTCTGCAACGTAGGGAGTTTTTTTAAACTCTGAAATTGTATCCGCCCATCTAAACACAAAATCTGGGAAAAAGTCATCAGTCTTTAGTTAAGCAAAGCGTCTAAAGACTGACTTGTGAGTCTAGTGTTTTGGAGGTGTAACTGCAGAGTGACACAGACACACCAACACATATATGTAAATGCTCACAACAATGTAGGCCTTTTGCATAGGCTACAGCAGTGGTTGCCAACTGGTGGGTCGGATCTGTTCTGAATGAGCCGCAGACTAATGAGTGACTAATGGACAGCTTCTCGTCAGAGACACTAAACTAGCTCGACAACAAAGCCAAACTCAAGTATGATGCACAGACCTTGAATCAATGACTGTGGCTCCACCTGTTGGGAACCACTGGGCTCATCCATCTTAAGTGAAAGAAGTTTTTGAGTGTGTGGGATCAGAGTCAGTCAGAGAGTCTCTTCATCTGTTTATTAAGGTCAAAGGACAAACGATCACTGCTGGTAACACGTCCTAAATACTGAATATAACTTTGTTTTATTTTCCCCTCAAAAGAATCTTTCAAATGGCAAATGTGCAGCACGACCGATAAGAAAATCCTGGAGAGAAAAATGTCTGTTTCATTGTATGAAAGCATTGTGAGCTCTCCAGTAACCATTCATCGCTGTGTGTTATTGTGTTTGTGTGTGTGTGTGTGTGTGCGTGTGTGTGTATGTCCTCAGTATCGTCCAGGTGAAAGAGACCCGGCTGACGTCTCTGACTGCCAATATCTTCATCGGCGTGTCGGTGCTGCTGCTTCCTCTCCCGCTGCAGTGGATCCCCAAACCCGTCCTGTACGGCCTCTTCCTCTACATCGCCCTCACCTCCATCGATGGAAACCAGATGTGCGACCGCATGGCTCTCCTCCTCAAGGAGCAGGTGAGTGTGTGTGTGAGCAGATGTCGATCGCAGGGCTCTGCAGATCAAACGGTTGACTGGCTGCCCGCCGCTGGAGGACCAGACCTCCGGCAAATAATACTTGCAAATATCTTTTTTCTGTGTGTTTGTGATAATGTGCTCAGGTGAAAATCGGACGGATCAGATCCTAAATGAACATCATTATTCTGGTATCAGCCACATAGAGATGATTTCTGACAGACGTCTTCTTCTACTAATGAACCTTTAAAATAGTCAGATTAAAACATTAAATCATATCTGCACAATACTTCTCACAGAGATCTCCTCTCCTGTGTGTCCGATTTAACCTTCCTACTGGAAGCAACACTTGCCATTTTCCCTCCAACTGTTCTCCTCACACACACTGGCGCCTCCAAATGGCTGCAAGAGGAACTGTTCAAAAAATATATGCTGTGCATTTCAATCCCCACAATACCATATTATTGTTATTTCACTGTCACAGATATAAAATGTCAGAGTGTACAGTCTGTGCAGTCAGAACTTTAAAGTTAAACCACATACATCACAAAGTAACAACAGCAGAGCTCTCAGAGTTGACCCACATCTCTGGCGAACTCGGTAAGTGGTGTTTATTTTATCTCCAAGGTATCGGATATAAAAGCAGGAGGGTCAAAGTTCAGGGTGTAATGTTATGAGACAACAGTACCACCTTTTTAAGGGCAGCTGCTACTAAAAGTAAAAAGAAAAAGTATGTGAATGAGAACGCAGCCGTGTCAACCTTGAAAAATGTATTTTGCTTTTTGTGACTTCAGTTGGATGTTTGAGCCTCACTGTGCAGAGTGATGTCAGAGCGAAGGTTCATTCAACATCACAGTATTTAACATGAAAGTAAAACTCAATTCAGTCATGACCATACTGGAACATAGTGTTGCTAAAGCTCATCATATCAGGTGGAACTAACGGGGAAAGTGCAGTCTATATTTTATGAATTCAAACAATAAAACATTATATTAACATTTTATTGCAAAAGCAAAAACCATGTCAACAATAATATCTAATGCAAGCTTCGACTCACTGATAGATATCAGCAACAATATAAAATAATAATAATAGTGACAAACAGTATGTGTGTTTTTAAGAGAGTCACTCAGTGTTCTTCACAGTGTGACAGGTTCAATTCAATTTTATTTATAAAGCTCAACATCACAACTCACAATTTGCCTCAGAGGCTTTACAGCAGACGACATCCCTCTGTCCTTTGGACCCTCACAGCTGATCAGGAAAAACTCCCCAAAAATGGTAGAAACCTCAGGAAGAGACACTGAGGAGGGATCCCTCTTCCAGGGCAGGAAGACAGTGTTGTGTGCACAGAACACATCAACATAATTCAATCAGGAGAGACTCGCTCTGAGAGAAAAGAATATTTATTTACATGTGCACACAAGTATGAGAAATGTGAAAAGTCTTAGGCAATTAGACCCCATAGTGATGTCATCTATCCCAGGAGGGTGGTATAGACAAAGTAGATTAGGGAATCCAAGACAAGCTTGAGCCAGCCCTAACTATAACAGCCAGTCATCACTATAAGAGCCAGCCCTAACTATAAGAGCCAGTCCTAACTATAAGAGCCAGTCCTCACTATAAGAGCCAGTCCTAACTATAAGAGCCAGTCCTAACTATAAGAGTCAGCCCTAACTATGAGAGCCAGTCCTAACTATGAGAGCCAGCCCTAACTATGAGAGCCAGCCCTAACTATAAGAGCCAGTCCTAACTATAAGAGTCAGCCCTAACTATAAGAGCCAGTCCTCACTATAAGAGTCAGCCCTAACTATAAGAGCCAGTCCTCACTATAAGAGCCAGTCCTAACTATAAGAGCCAGTCCTCACTATAAGAGCCAGTCCTAACTATGAGAGCCAGTCCTAACTATAAGAGCCAGTCCTAACTATGAGAGCCAGCACTAACTATAAGAGCCAGTCCTAACTATAAGAGCCAGTCCTAACTATAAGAGTCAGCCCTAACTATGAGAGCCAGTCCTAACTATGAGAGCCAGCCCTAACTATGAGAGCCAGCCCTAACTATAAGAGCCAGTCCTAACTATAAGAGTCAGCCCTAACTATAAGAGCCAGTCCTCACTATAAGAGTCAGCCCTAACTATAAGAGCCAGTCCTCACTATAAGAGCCAGTCCTAACTATAAGAGCCAGTCCTAACTATAAGAGCCAGCCCTAACTATAAGAGCCAGTCCTCACTATAAGAGCCAGTCCTAACTATGAGAGCCAGTCCTAACTATAAGAGCCAGTCCTAACTATGAGAGCCAGCACTAACTATAAGAGCCAGTCCTAACTATAAGAGCCAGTCCTAACTATGAGAGCCAGCCCTAACTACAAGAGCCAGCCCTAACTATAAGAGCCAGCCCTAACTACAAGAGCCAGCCCTAACTATAAGCTTTATCAGAAAGGAAAGTCTTAAGTCTAGTCTTAAATGTGGAGACGGTGTCTGCCTCCCGGACCGAAACAGGAAGATGATTCCACAGGAGAGGAGCCTGATAGCTGAAGGCAGATAAAGACTCTGCTGCTACACCACAGCTCTCTGTGTGCTCTCCCAACAGGACTGGTCATTTATTTATTCCAGTTTTATGGTCAGATTCAGGATGTTTGTGTTTGAATTTGGGGAGATATTTTGTTTGGACAGGCTGGAGTTTTGTTCGTTCTGTTAGGAAGTGCAGCTCTGTCTCCACTTTGTCTTCCCTGCACAGCCGGCAGAATCGCTCCTCCTAAGGGAGCCATGATTGTTTGTATCGTCTTGATGGCCAGGTCGTGCTCACTGAGTCTGTACTTTGTCAGGGTAGTTCTGTGTTAATGTCAGTCACTGTGGTCGGTTCATCTGTCACACTGTACTGTGTTTTCAGAACCATGCTGCATTCTGCTTTGTGCTTCTGTTTGTGTGTTTCTGGTGTTATAATTTGTTTGACTCTGATTGATTTGGTCCTGAGACAGAACTGAGCGTCAGGACCAGCCCAGTGAGGGGACTCTCATCTTTGCTCTTTTTCAAACTCTTAAAATGTCCAAACCGCAGCTTTAACAAGAGGCTTCAGTCTCATGACACATGTTTATTTACTCCTCAGGGAGTCCTGAAAAAGTCTTAAATTCAATTTTTTAAATATCAGGCCTTTAAAAGTCATTAAATAGTCTTAAATGTTTATTTGTGAGATCTTAACTGCCACAAACTCTTTTAACAGAGTGTAAATTTGCATTCATGTGAGAATTATCACACTGAAGCTATTTAGCTATTTACACCTCCATCCCTACAGAGAGTCCATGAAGACACAGGTTCAACACACAGGATATAGAGTAACACTCATTTTTATGTCTACTTTATTTTATTACTTTATATTTACACACTTCTATTTCATACTCTTATGCTTACTTCGTATATGTCTCTATTTCTTTTCATCACAGCGACTGTCACGAATCACATTTTCAGTAAAGTATTACTGGTTTATGAATCTGCACTAACCAGGATTGTGACGTAGATTTATCAGCAGAGGTTTGAGGTATTTATTGATTTATCAGCTGGTGTTGTTGGAGATGTTTGTAGCTGACACCAAATCAGTTGGGGGCGGGCGGCTTTGTCTTTGCAGCTCCACTCAGACTGGAGAGACAGGTGTATTTTTACATGAAAGTCTTATCGAGCGCAGGTTGAAAATAATATCAGCAGCTCCTGAACCACCTCACACAGGAGACCCTCGCGCTATAAATACACTCTGTAACACTGAAAGCTAAACGTTATTTACGATGTGAAACCTGCGGCGTGTGGGCCGTCCACTTCCCTGAGTCATTTCTTTGAGACAGCAGGACACCTGAGGACAGTGAGGAGGAGCGCCTCAGGGTAGATTGTATTTTAATCTGTCCTGATCCTCTCACTTCCTGCAGACGTCTTACCCGCCTACCCACTACATCCGCAAAGTGCCCCAGAGGAAGATCCACTACTTCACCTTCCTGCAGATGATGCAGCTGCTGGTCCTCTGCACCTTCGGCATGTACCCGATACCGTACATGAAGATGATCTTCCCTCTGCTCATGATCATGCTGATTCCAATCAGGTACGACCGCCGACATTTTGTCCCAGAAAACATTTTCTCCTGTGATTTAAACCAGGAAGCCGTTCAGCAGCGTGCCTGACCTGAGATCAGTGAAGTCTGTGGATGTGTTTGTGTTGTTGATCTCTCTGAGCAGCAGCGTCATGGGGAATAAAGTTGTCAATTCCAGTCTTCTTAATTAATCTTAATTTAATTTCTTAATTGCATTTTTTAATGTTATCACAATGTTTAATGTGTCAGCTGGAAACATCTGGCGGTTCAGCTGAGACAGAAACACGCTGCGGTTCATCTGCATCTCGGTCTCAGCGGCTGAAGGACGAGCAGCAGATGGGCGCAGTGCATTAAATATGATATTTGTACATTCACAGAATAATTTAAGAAACACTCTCCTTGACTTTCTTTGCTGCATCAAACTAGTGAATTAAAAATGATGCTTTGCACTTGGAAACTTTAAAGAAGGCAAGTAAACTTTATTTATCAAGTACAAAACCCGACTTTATTAGAACGTGTTGAAGCCGTCAAACTCAAATACAATAACGTTTTCTCAGTTTGAACATTTAATATCTTGTCTTTGCTCTGTATTCAAATTAAGAGATTCACAAACTTTCCAAAAGAAATGGACCTGGTGTAAACACTGCGTACACACAAAATGAGGCCTGAAAGAGGTGTATGCCACTTCACACACAAAAGTTGTGGTCTATAAAAACAGCCTTGATGGGAGAAACTTTGACTGTGGCTTACCAGCATTTTGGAGACAGGAAATAGGCGACGCAAATGGTGAGGTGGAAGCCTGATTGTATGCCGAATATTTTTTGGCACATGCCATTTTTGGCTTTTGTCAGTATTAGGGTTTCCCCGTAACAGTTGACCAAACATTAGTCGACCAGAAAGTCATTAATCGGCAAGATTTCATTGGTCGCTTAGTCACAGAAAAAAAAAACATGAAACTCTATCAGGAGCTGCACCTTGTCAAAATAAATCTAAACCTATATAACTGGAGCATGTGTGACTTTACTTTGAAAGGACAGACACAGGAAGTGTCCACGCTCAGCAGTCAGGTTAATTTCCAGGGCTGGTACCTGCGGTTATTCCACAGGCTAGTTAATAACATGTCGGGCAGGAAATCCAAAGTGTGGGATCATTTTGAGAAGGTGAAGGACGAACCCAAGGTGATATGTAAACTCATCTTCATTGGTCGACTACAAACATGACGTATCATCTGAAACATGGAAGTAGCTACATGCCCATTAGCCCACAGCGTCATTAACAGGCGGCTCGCTCAGTGTGTGACGTGCACTTGTAGATAAAATATAGGCCTATATTAATGAAGGTTCATTAGTACGGTTTTGTATTTCTCTGTAATGTAGCACAGTGTTAACAATGTTACTGATACTATTCTTTCTCACACCTTCAACTCAAACCACCAAAATATATCATTTCATCATTACAGCAATATCAGAAACATGTCTAGAGTCAATCAATTGTCCATTGTCCATTCTGGGCTACTGTAGAAACATGGCGGTGCAACATGGTGATCTCTATAGACGAGGACCTGCTCCCTATGTAGATATAAACGTCTCATTCTGAGGGAACAAGAACACAACCATTCTGATTAAAGAAACACAGTTACATTATATCATATTTAAACCCTTCACACTGGAGCTTTAAAGCCGATTTGAACTTTTCGAGTGCAGAGTATCATTCTTCAGCTGAGATTCTGTAAACGCAGCCTTTTCCCACCCAGATCTCTGGTGCCACTGTGCAGACACATACATGAACAGCCGCTGTATCTCTGATTGGATCTCTTGTTCGCTGGAACAGCCGAGCAGGAAGTGATAAATCTTGTGTGATAAGATCTGACGTTGTGATGCTGTGGGCTTCTGCTTCCTTTGTTCTGGTTTAACCACTGACGTCGATTGTGTCTGCTCTGTGTCTAGGAACAACGTGCTTCCTCATATCATTGAGGCCAAATACTTGGACATAATGGATGCCCAACACATGTAGCTACGGACGGAGACGAGTTCTGGATCCACAAAAAAGACGTCTGGAGTTTGAAAAAAAAGAAAAAAAGAAATGAGGATTAAAAAACAACAACAACATATTTTTCAATGCAAAACTGTACGGAAGCAAAAAGGAGAAATACCGACTGTTTTGATTTTTGTATCCGATAAGAACATTCTTACAGGTGAAGCACTGGAAATGTGGGAAGTGGCGTGAGAAAGAGAGATGAGAGCCGTGGGAAATGTTTCCAAACGTGGACAGACAGCATCTCTCTGCCGAAGAACAGGACCGTCCAGAACTCCCTGTTTCACCTCTGTTTGATCCTGTCAGCTCGTTCAGTGCCACATACCTCCATGTTCTCCTCTCATACCTTCACAGTTTATGGTTACATGTTACAGTATCCTTACAGGAGTGTGTTCATCTGTGTGTTTGACGGAACGCACCACAGCAACCCAAAATATTTCCATCAGGAGAGACGCTGCAGCTGCAGAGAAGATACCAGTTATAAAACACATAGAAATATTCAGAGCAAATAAAACAACATAACTGTGCTGCAAATGAAAACGTGCTGCAGAAAATAAACAGAACATTAACAGCAAACAAGCTGCGAATACAGAAAGGCAAAAACACACAAACCCTGAAAACAAATGCAGCAGAGAAACACAACGGAAGTCCTCCAGGCCTGTAGGGGGAGCACTGAGAGGAACAGCCTGATTCTGACCTGACACAGAGACCAGACCACACAGGTATAAAGAACTGTTTACAGTGTCGGATGCAGGGCCTCGTTTGTTGCTCAGTGGCGCGTGGAGCAAAACACATTATTTCCAGGCAGATAATTTTTCGGTTATTCCACGTTACCGCGAGCAGGTGGGCGCGTTTTGTAACCCTAACCCTTCAAACCAAATGTGGCTGCATATCTCCAGTCGTGAGGCCCAGAGAGCAAGTGCACTTTAACCCCGCCTCCCACTGCTCTGTCTCAAGCTTGCTCACATGATGACAGTTCATGATCACTGTAGATTTGGCGATTAGTGAATTAACAACTTTTAGGACGCAGTGATTCACTCAGTGCTCCCCCTGCAGGCCTGGAGGACTTATGTTGTGTTGGCTAGATAAACCATCCCATCCTCAGTGCGACCTCGTCACATGTCCACGTTTGGTCATGGATTTTCAAGGTCCAAGGTACCCTGGGTGTGTTGGTTGTTGACGTTCTGGGACGCCGTGTCAACACACATGGTTACGTTTAGCCAACACACACACGTGGTTACGTTTAGCCAACACACATGGTTACGTTTAGCCAACACACATGGTTACGTTTAGCCAACACACATGGTTACGTTTAGCCAACACACACACGTGGTTACGTTTAGCCGACACACACACGTGGTTACGTTCAGCCAACACACACGTGGTTGGGTTTAGGAAAAAAGAACAAGGTTTGTCTTTACAGTCTTACAGGAAGTGAACACCAACCTCCTGGGTAAAAGTCCGTGGTTGTTGGACACACACACACACACACACGCACACACACCCCCCAACCCACCCAACCCACTCAGACTTTGGTCACCTTAACTTTTGTTGTTGTCCCGCCACGTTTCCCCATGACAGACAATAACAGTGAACGGCTGCGCATCATGCTGACGTGACAGCTTTTTTTTTGTTGGCGTCTGACGCTGGAGGTCACTGACCAAGTGCTGTTTTTTGATGACTTCAGAGTGAGACTGTGTTGGACATGCAGCATTTTTAAGTAACATTTCTTTCCAAATGTGTTTGTGTGTTTTTGACTTTGCATAGTTTTTGTATTTGCAGCTTGTTTGCTGTTGATGTTAACGTGTTTACTTCCTGCAGCACGTTTTCATTGTTGTATTTGCTTTGGATTCTCGTGTGTTTTTGAAATTGTATCTTCTCTGCAGCTACAGGACGTTTCTCTGAATATAAGTGTTTTGGGCCGTAGTAGCGTGTTTGCCTCTGTCGGCCACTGTACATTAAGCTAACGGTGAGTGTTTAAAGTGCTCACTAACACTGTGTCAGTGATAGAAATGCTGCCAGTGTGCAGTTAGAGGAAGTAGGAAGGTGTAATTTCACAATGTAAGCATGAACAATACCTTTTTGTGACACTTTAAACTCACATTGTGTTTTTACACCGTCATCATTCAGACTTACACTGTGTTGACTGACACTTAAACGTGTCACCTCGGGTGAATGACCTGGTGAGAACGATGCGTTCAAGTCACTGCAGAGTGAAGCTGTACCTTTTGTATTTCTGTCATTGTGCAGTGTTAAACTTTACATTCCTGCACATTTTAGCTGTGACTCCCCTTTTCTATGAGGAACACTCGTGTCCGTGCAGATTTAGTTTCAGAGTCATTCCAACAAACGTCAGTGTTCATTAGGAGAGGACAAAGGAGTGTGTGTGAGTGTATGTGTGTTTGTGAGTGTATGTGTGTGTCATACATACATCATCAGTCCGTCCTTCATCCAGCTTCCTGCCAGCTCTTTAGAAAACCTCATTTTTAAGGTGGAATTTAATAACAGAAACATTCCACAGGTATATATTATATGTAATTATTTAGAACGACAGCACAAACCAAAACATATAGTGAAATCTTTATCAAATTATAAATATATTAGAATATATTATGGCAATATACGAAAAATATTTCAGGTTAAATTCAAATAAAATATTTATTTATCATGACAGTTTATCTTTTAAGTACAAGATGAGAGTTTTGTGTGTTTAACCCTGAACTGGAACGTAACCTGTAATTCTCTGTTTGCTCCTTTACATTCCTCAGTGACCGACGTACGGAGGCCAGTTTGTGTCAATATTCTCTGTGTGAGCAGTTTGACAGTCTGTGTCTGTAAATCTGTAAATATAAAACATCTTTCACGGGATATAAGAAAAGATTTGTAAACTCACAAAAAATACTTTGCAAATATGAAACATCTGCAAAGGCACAAAAAATTGCAAGAAATTGCACAATTGAGATTCAGTTGGAACTGGATTCAAAACATCTGTTTGGAAGTTGTAAATTATTTGGAAGATATTCACAAATACTTTTCATTTGTTTGCAAATTAATTAAATGCATTTACAGATCATTTTTATATATGAAGAATATTTTTGTGAGTTTACAAATCTTTTTTTTGTATTTGTTGAAAGTGTTTCATATTTACAGATGACACATTAACACTCGAGTTCTCAAGAACAAAATCCAACCCAAACTGAACCGACCCGACCCATGTGAGCTGAAGCCCGAACCTGGTCCATCCAAGATCATCACATACTGAGCCTGAACCTGAGTCCCCCAAAAGCCACTAGCTGGGGCGCCTGGTGTCTTAGTGGGTAGAGCAAGTGTCCCATATGCGAAGGCAATGCCCTTGTCACAGTGGCCACGGGCTCGATTCAGCCTGTGGCCCCCTGCAGCATGTCATGAGAGAATTTCTTTAAATTTGGCACAAACGTCCACTTGGACTCAACAATGACCTAATTGAATTTTGGTGGTCAAAGGTCAGTGTGACCTTGCATCTATCTGATTCTCATGAACACGATATCTAAGGAACACCTTTAGGGGATTTCTTTAAATTTGGCACAAACGTCCACTTGGACTCAACAATGACCTAATTGAATTTTGGTGGTCAAAGGTCAGTGTGACCTTGCATCTGTCTGATTCTCATGAACACGATATCTAAAGAACACCTTTAGGGGATTTCTTTAAATTTGGCACAAACGTCCACTTGGACAGAAGAATAAAGGTCAAAGGTCATGTTAAAGGATGGAAATTGGGCTGGTGGGCAGAGTCATAAAACCACAGGGTGGGAATTCTAGTTATTTATTTATCTTTTTATGTTGGGGAAGATTCTCAGTCATCCAGGTCATCGTAATCTTAAGTGCTACATCGTAGGCAACTGGAATTGCTAAAGTTTCGTGAAGACATTTCACCTCTCAGTCAGAGAACAGAGATGAAAGTCCTGTTGCCCACCATATAGCACTTAAGATTTATATTTTTATATTTTTTGTATTTATGCCCTAACAGCTCAACCTTGCCAATCAGTGCACATGTTCGCCCCTAATTTGGTTCAACCTCAGTTTTTCAGGACCCGTCGGGCTCAGGTTGAGTTTGAGAACTCTAATTATCTGCACGGATGGTCGATGTGTTTCCACAGAAAATCTTGACACAACTCAGCCTCCATACTGGTTCTTGTAATTTTGAGTGTCTTGTCTACATCAGGCTTTGCCGCAGTGTTTACATATCAGAGTCCCCTCCAGCTCCACGTCACAGTCCGATACAGTTCTGGTGCATTGCTCGCAGAGATGAGAGTCAGGTGACGGCAAAAAAAAAAAAAAAAAAAAAAGATTAAAAAAAGACATTTGTGAGCGTTGGGTTCAACAGAATGCATCCCTTTTTTATTTTTATTTTTGTGAACAAGTGTTCAAAGATGAGTTTTAGAATAATCTGGTCTTGTTTTCTATTTAGATGTTATGATTAGATCAATGCTTGCAAACGTGGTCATGTAATAATCCAGAGAGATTATCTTGTTATCTACAGTACAAAAAGAACAAAAAAAAAAAATCCGAAGCAAGCGCTGGTTTGCTTCAAGCATGACTCATCTGGGTTTTTGATACGATGTGATGCCAACGGTCATGTATCCTGCGCTAAAAAAAGTAGCAAGTCAAACAGTAACTTCTCAATAAACCGAATGCAACGCTCAATATTCAGCAATACTGTGTATAAAACTCAGCTTCACTGGTGACACTCGTCAGTGAAGCAAAGACAGGCCAGCTGTATTTTTAAGACACCAACTTTAAAGTCCATCCTCACGGTACAAAAAACTGCTGCGTGCTGATTCAATTATGGCGCTCATCGAGGAGAAGGAACAAACGTCCGCCTGTCAACAAGGCGTCCACAGTGCTGGGTTTTATTACTCGCTTTCCCAATATCCAAATGGCAGCTCCCTCATGCAGTTCTGTTCAACTTTGTCTTACAGATGTGAGAAAGATGTCCAATTTAAGCAGATGTCTCATGCAGAGATAGCGAGGCATGAAAGGAAAGCTCGGCAGCATTTGCATAATCCTGGGATTAAGGCTTAAAACAGCACTGGCAGAGAAGATGGTGAGGTGTGAAGTAATATGTACAGTTTGCAATGCAAAGTTTAGTTTTTATCAAGTATCCATTATAATCCATGGCAAGGTATTAGTTTCTAACTTTGGAGCGAGTACAGAGGTTTAACCATTCTTCTTCTTATGTGACAGTATCGTTGTTGTTCCTCGATGATATCTTCTCTGTACTGATGATTCTTTGGAATAGCAGCAAACTTCTCTCAGAGGACTTTACCATTGGATTCAGAGTGATAGACTCCGTTTGTGAAACCTTGAGTCCCCTCCTCCTCCTCCTCCTCCTCCTCCTCCTCCTCCTCCTCCTAATTGGATTTGTTTGAAATTGCGTACTGTGGTGTTTTTCTTTCTTTTCCTCTTCCTGATTTCATATAGCCTACTTTTTCTAATCATGAATGTAAGATGTGTGGATTTTTATATAGCATACAAATTTAGGTGTCAAACAGAATCTGTAATTTTGTCAAAAAGATCAGCTATATTTGTAAGCTGTAAGCTGTAAGATGTAAAAATGAGAAAAAAATGGTTATAAAACAGAATGTGTTGGTTTACTATAGTATATACGTATATATACTGTACACTGAAAAAGAGAGACTATCTCAAGCTGTTTGCCAAATAAAAAGTAGTAGTGATGTAAATATCTGTGTGTGTGTGTGTGTGTGTGTGTGTGTGTGTGTGTGTGTGTGTTCACTGAGACGTCTGAACTCACGTCCAGAATGTTGGTACGTTTCTTCCTTGATGATCTCATGTCATTGGGGTCTGCGTTTAACTACAGCCAAACTTAATCAAATCATCCATTTACAAACTCTCACACAGCTCACGCAGTATAATCCTGGTTATATCACGTTAATGATCAGTGCTCTACTAACAAAAGCTCTTTCTGATGGAAACCTGAACTGAAAGTAAAACTTATCTAGGCTTTACTCTCCTCAAAACCAGACTCCATTGACTGGTGTTTTGAAGGGTTAATTCAGATTCACCACCATGAGAGAAAAACCAACTTTAATTCATTAATTAAAGGAACCACAGGGTGAGTAACTGACATACTAACAGTCATATAGAGGATGAAGTGTTCCTTTAAGATGAATTTAACTTTTCATTCAATGATAAAAATTTTCTGGACAAACGTGTTTATTATTCCTCAGAGAGTGAGGACGCAGCAGAGAACACAGGACGAGCGTCGTCAGAAAACAGAGGTTTAACGTGATGTTTTCAGCGTCTCCCATTAAAAACACATGACTGTGATTAGTGAGGCTGAAAGTGAAGCGGCTGCAGCACGCCTCACTTCATGTTTGTCTCTGAGCTGAAACAACAACGACACCCTTTGCTGCTCACAAACAACATTAATAACTAAAATCTAATTAGCAGATCAACTGTGATGCAACTTACAGAGCACATTTACACACACACACACACACACACACACCAGAGAATTAACCCTTTATTATTACTTTATCGTGCACCTCCTTCAGGCCAAAATATCGACTCTGCACACAAGAATAATAATTTAAAAACAGCTGAGAGGACTCGAGCTCCCAGGAGGATGGACCCTTCACATTTTATTGGCCCCACTTCTTCTCCTGTGGCGCCACCTTCAGGACAAACTGTAGACCTTCAGCCCCACCTGCCCTCGCTCTGTGAAACATCATCATCATCATCATCAGTGTGAAGATTCACTGTGGAATATTTAAATTATTAAATATTTAGTCAGTTCTACAATCAGTGTGTAAATCTGTCATCTGTAAACATGAAACACCTTCCATAAACGTTTTGAAAAAAAGTAAACTCACATAAAATATTTTGCAAACATAAAACAGATCTGCAAATGCTCAAACAAATAAAATAAATAAATAAATACATAAATAAAATTAAAGAAAAGGCAGTGTGTTCATGAGATCCAAAAGCAGATAATTGTAATTCTGTGTTTGTTCCTTCACATTTCACAGTGACTGATGTACGGAGAAAAGAAAAATGAGCACAGAACTGAGATTCACAAATAAAAACTGGAGTCACAAATATGTTTTTGGAAGCTGTAAATGTTAGAAAGATATTCAGCGATGCTTTTCATTTATTTGTAAATTAATTAAATGTATTCACAGACATTCTGTTTTTGTGGATTTGTAACTGCATTCTGTATTTGCAACATATTGTTTTGTGAATTTACAAACTTTTGTGTGTTTGTGGAAGGATTTTCATTTTTACAGATCACACATAAACACACAGATTGTAGATCTGGTCACACAAATGATATTAAGACAAATGTATCTCCACAGAAATCACACGGAAACACTCTCCAACAAAATGTCATGTAACAAACAGGAGAGCCCCTCACATGGGTTTGATAACTTTAGTGACGAGTTACTTTATTCACATTATTAATACAAAGTATAAACCAACTAATAAATTATTATGTTATAGATAAAACTGCTCAGCAGTTTACAAAGTGATTTAAATGAGCTCCACCTTTATAAGCTGCAACATGAAAGTGATGAACACATGAATGCATCAGTAACTACAGTCCAGTAATATGATATACATATATATACACACATATATCATCTGAGAGCATAATGAGTTTTACTTTTGGTAAACTGACGTCAACACTTTTGTGCTTTTACTTCAGTAAATTATTGAATGCAGGACTTTAACCTCTGACAGAGTCCTTCTACACTGTGGTACTGCAACATTTACCTCAGTAGAGTATCTGATTACTTTGTCCACCTCTGGACCAGTGTCCCTGCTGCCAGTCTCTCATGGTCCCTGAGGTGATGCTGCTGTGCTGCGCCTGCGCACTTCACCGCAGATCTCTAAATTATATGATAGAGACGGGACACGTGATCAGCTGTAGAACAGGAATAAAACCAAAGTTTAAACTCTGCAGCTTCCTGGTGCGAACGTCTGTCTGTCTCTTGTTTGCCTGACTGCAGGCAAGCCAGCCGTTTTGCGGTGCGTGTATAAGGTAGGCATTACGGTAAGAGCATGTGAACACTGACTTCAAAATAAAAGCTCCATCCGACTGATGACATTCAATCAACAATACGATCAGTCTGTCATAAATAAATATGTTAAATTTTTACATGTATGTATTCATTTTTCATGTATTATTATTTAAAAATAATAATAAAAAGAGATTACATACATGTTAAAATGTAACGAGCTATTTATTTATTTATGTAGTTAAATAAGAATAATAATATTTTGTGTGTGTGTGTTTGTGTAGAACTCATTTTTTTATGACACGCTACTGATAGAAATAAACAACTAGATAAATGAAAAAAATTACATATATATCAGAATTTAACTATTTATTTATTTGGTTAAATAAAAAATTAACATAAATTAACTAGTTATTATTTATTTAGGTAAACAAAAAAATGAATATACAAAAAAAACATATTTTATGGGTGTCTGTGTAACTTATTTTTTATGACACTTATGACAGAAATAAATGACTCGTAAAATAAAAAAAAAACCATATATATAAATTTAACTCGTCATTTATTCATGGCTGCCTAGTTGATTGAATGTGATTCAACAGAACAGAGCTTTTATTTTGAAATCATTTTACCGTAATACCTGCCGTATACACGCATATCAAAACAACGTGGGGCCAGTTACACGGTGTGTGGAGGCTGTCCTGACTGCAGCTCCTGTGTGTGTGTGTGTGTGTGTGCTGTGGGCCGGGTCATGCTCATCCAGAGGTGTGTCTCCGTCTCTAAACTCACAGCTGGATTAGTGTCCTCAGCATCCTGGAAGCACGTGCGCGTCTCGAGTCAGTCGGCAGCGAACATGGCAGAGGAGGCGAAGAAGCTGGCGGCGTACGCTGCTGTGGACAACCACGTCCAGGTAACACTCACCTGTCCTCACAGTGCTGTCTCTGTCCTCTAACATGTGTCCACAGCTTTTATTGGGCACGAGCTCAGCCATGTGTTGTTTTAGCCACAGATGCTGCATGCTAACACTGTTAGCCACACACACTCAGAGAGAGTACCGTTAGCTTAGCGTGCTAACTTCTTAAGTTACCTAACTTGCACGGTTTGGGAGGGAATTAGCTCGGTGTTATGTGTGCCTGTCCCGGGACAGTGGGCTAACTTTGGTCGGCATTAGGGACTAAATATACTGACGGTGTGTAACAGCCTGTGTTAGCTGTTAGCTGTTAGCAGGAGGCTCAGTGCTGTTTACACTGATGGACACACTGAGGCACAGAAGCTAACATGTTGCACAGG
Source organism: Epinephelus moara (assembly GCF_006386435.1). Taxonomy (NCBI): domain Eukaryota; kingdom Metazoa; phylum Chordata; class Actinopteri; order Perciformes; family Serranidae; genus Epinephelus; species Epinephelus moara. The sequence continues at coordinate 527,893 of NC_065519.1, read as the reverse complement.
AGTTAAACCTGCAGCCTGCAGTCAGACACAGACACAGAGACTCATTAATGATCTGTGCAGGAGTTGATTAATATAAAGCATCAGTTTGTAATCACAGATCATATAATGGAGCTGTGACAGAGCAGGACTGTAACATATGGACAGGCTGGGTCATGGAAGATACCAGCAGGTGGGTTAAATTATATTTAATGTAAGAAAAACAGTCCTAAGATAAATCCAACCCTCACAATGCATGTGATGAATTTATATGTATTTTCAGGCTTTTGATTTAAGGTGCAGATCCATACAGAGTCAGACAGGAACCAGACACCATGAACACTAATACATTAAAACATAAAACAGCTCTACAGCTCCTCTTCTTGTCTCCGTCTCTGCTGCTTCATTTCAACACCTCTTGTTAATGTCAGTGAGTTCAGGGCAGGTTTTTACTGGCAGACTCTTTCAGGTCTGCTGTGAAATCCTGCAGAGTTGCATTTCATCAGCCTGACTTCTTCCCTGTCTCTCTCAGAACAACCAGGTGGTCGGAGTGGGCAGCGGGTCGACCATCGTCTACGCTGTGGACAGGTTAGGTGAGTGAAACCACTGGAGGTGGGATTCACGATATGATATCATGATACTGAAGTCACAATACAGTATTACTGTTGCAATATGCTGAGTATTGTTCTAAAATATTGTGATATGTTCCTTTTTTTCAACTGTAAATTATGTCCTCAAAGGAAAACTTTAATTTAATTTTATTGTCACCCTCTACATACAGCAGCGTACAGTGAACTAAATGTTGGTCAGCATCTGTTTTATCTAATCAGATAAAGTTTTCAGTCTGTTCATCTCACTTCAGCCATTTTTCTGCAGCAGCAAAATGTATCTAGTAAACTAAAACTGATACCTGATGTTATTATTCTAGTAGGCTACCTAACATTTCATTTGTATTTGTCATATTAATAATTTATATGATCAAAAAAATCAATGTGATAATACAATATTGCCACACAGAAATATTGGGATACTGTGCTGTATCGATAACAGAAGAGTTATATGTTGTTATATATCAACGTATCAGATATTGGCAAAGATCCATACCGTGCGTCCCTATTTATTTTAGTTATTTTCAAAAGAGAGACTTTTTACACATACTTCCTTTAAAAATGGTTTCACGTTTCAAATTCAGTAATTATCATATATATTGTAGTAATAATGATACATTTTGTGAAGACATAGCCAAGAGGTTAGATAACAAATAAAAGGGGACCTAAGACAGAGCCCTGAGGAACACCACTAGTAACTGTTAAAGAGTTGGATGTGAAAGTTGAACAAAGTGAGTGTGTCCAGAGAGAAATGATTTAAACCAAGAGCAGCACCAGTGACACTGATGGTTACTGACACTCTTACTGTTACAGTGGAGCGATGTTCCTTTATTCAACACCTCTGCCTGATGTGATGTCGTGTTTGGATTGTGTCTTTGTTTACCTCCTGTTTACATAGTTTTGTTCACAGTGACAAACCAGTTTCCCCTCTGGAGATTTTTTAAGTGACTCCTGTCATATCCTAATTTCGGACAGCAGAATCAGCAACATTTGGATTTTTATTCCCACTGCTGAAGGTTAACGCATTAATGATTCCTCTTTTTTTTTTACTGTGTTTATTCCAGCTGAGCGAGTGCGTCAGGAGAAGCTCAACATCGTGTGTGTGCCGACTTCCTTCCAGGTCAGTTTGAGACATTTAGTCTCAGTTACAGTCCAACTTGAGAGGAAACGGTTTGCTGCAACACTGTGGCTTTGATGCAACTCATTACCACACACAGTCTTCTCTTTTTGGCCTCAAAATTGAAATGACACATTTATTCAGAGCAAAGCTGCAACAAGAAATCGATCAGATGTTAGTGATTAAATTAATCCCCAATTAATTTGATAGTGGATTAATAGTTTTCAGTGGTTAGTTTTTGTTTAAGAGAAATAAACTCAAACTTCTCTGATTTCAGCTTCTTAAATGTGAATATTTTTGGTTTCTTTGCTCCTCTGTGACAGTAAACTGAAAACCTGTGGCTTGTGGACAGAACAATGCGTTTGAGGACGACATATTTTCTGACATTATTTGACCAAACAATCAATTAATCGACACATTAATTGAATAGTAAAGTAACTTGCAGGAGAAGTTGCATTCACTTCTGAGTTTCCAACATTTAACAACTGTTTCCATGTGTTCGTGCTGTTTCTGCAGAGATGCACCAGAGTATGAATTGAAAATGATTTCTCAGCTTTTCCTCTGCTTTTTGTCTCCGTCTCTTGGCGTGTCCTCCCACAGGCTCGTCAGCTGATTCTGCAGCATGGCCTCACGCTGTCGGATCTGGACAGGCACCCAGAGGTACGACGAGCTCGTTACAAATGAATCTGAAAGCCATGGAAATGAGGCAGAGCCACAATACGCTGGTGCTCAAACTCCTGTCAGCTTGAGTCGCAGTGCTGCGAGAATTACTCCTGTGGAAATATGAAAAAAACTATGAATGGTGGAGCTGACTGTGGCAGTTTGTACATGTAGAGAACGTCTCCTCTGTGCCTGCTGTGTAATAAGTTCTCATTCCTCCAACACAGCTGGACGTGGCGATTGACGGAGCGGACGAGGTGGACGCAGATCTCACGCTGATTAAAGGTGGAGGGTGAGTTCTGTACGGTTAAATACAGACAGCAGAAGTTAACCAGCGTCTCCTCTGATTCCTGTCTCACACTCGTCCTGTGTTTGTCTCACAGCGGCTGCCTGACTCAGGAGAAGATCGTTGCTGGCTGTGCCAAACACTTTGTCGTCATCGCAGACTACAGGTTTGTGTTTGATAGTTTTTTATTGAAGATTTGTTAAATTTATATGTAACACGTTTATACCCGATCACATAGATCTTCTCCGATGGCGTCCCTGAGGACACACTCTTATAAAATATAAGTCCTCTATAGTTGAATCTGCATCTCTTCATGTCACTGAGTCCAGATTCTGTTCTCATGTTGTGTCTCCTCTCCCAGGAAGGACTCCAAGGCGCTGGGCCAGCAGTGGAAGAAGGGAGTTCCTATCGAGGTGATCCCCATGGCGTACGTTCCTGTCTCCAGGACGATAGCCAAACGCTTCGGAGGAGAGGCCAACTTACGGATGGCTGTCAGTAAAGCAGTGAGTGGACGACTTGGCTGTCACTTCTCTGTCCAACACTTTGTTACAGCACTTTCACTGATATTTTTAATTACAGTTTTTCTTCGTGTCGCTCCTGAGTTTATTTCAGATTTTTATTTTCATACAGTCCTGTCAGATCTCTCTGAGTCTCTGCCCTGGTGGTTTGTGGTTGTCCTCAGGTTAAGAACGCTGAGTCGTCACCTTTTCATGGTGACACTAACACTAGAAGAGTTTTATTGTCCTTCATCAGTTCAATGAATGAATCTTTATCTGTTCAGTCTGCTCTGAAGCAGATTATTAAATGAAACGACCCCGAGGGCTGCACCATGTGAGGAAACTATATTGAATATCACAAGAATGATATTACTTGTGGTAAATTAAAAAGTATAAGTGAGCTCATTTCCGTCTCTCTGCTGCCTTCAGTGTTCTGCTATAGCACCACAAATTTCTTGGAAAATACAAAATGAAAGGAAATTGTTTTCGACATTCTTGAACGTTGAACTGATTGCAGAAGGCACCAATGAAAAACTGAGTGATAGCTTTATTTTAAAGTCACGTTTCCTGCTCATATCCTCTATAACAGTCATTTACAGTGTGTACAAGGGGTTGAAAATTGGCACCAGCTGCATGCTGGTAAATTATGCAAGTAGGTGCTGGATCTGCTGACCTTACTGCACAAAAACAACAATAGTATTCTATTAAGTTTGGGAGTCCAGCAGCCACAGTGGCAGACGGACAAAAAGTTCATTTCCAACCTTGATTTTTCAGCCCTGATGTTCACAGTGTCAGTACAAATGTAACCACATGTTTCTGGACTTGTGTGTGAGTTTAAAATACCCTGTGGAGATTCATGACTTCTAGTAGCACTGTGGAGAAGTGGAGAAGAGTGGGTCCCTGTTTTGTTTGTCTTGAGCACACTGATGACGTAATCACATTCTGACGTCACACTGTTCAGCTGATCTACAGGTCGTGTCAAAGTGCAAAGATATGAGGCCGTTTGCAAGCAAAGGTCATGAAGAAGAAAGGAAGGAAACTAATTTAACACGTGTATTCAGACCTTGAGGATTCACACAGTCTTCAACGTTTGCTTTACTTCCTGGATTTTTCCCACATGGAAATTCTGACCAATCAAGAGCAGCTTTCTCACACAAGGCATTTGATCTGGTCCTCTTGTAAATGCTGCCGTGAGAACACGAACCAACTCTAGGCAATTATACAACTTTGGAACAACATGAGTCCCTGATTCAGACCAGAGGAGACCACTCTAGGGCTGACAGCAGCCTGGGTGTTAGTTCATATGAAACTCCACTGAATATGTTTAAGGAAAACTTTAGTGAAACTGAAACCAGAGGACAGAGATGACACCTACACGTGTACCTGCCTCATCAACAGTCTGTAAACACTTCATCATATTCTTCCTGCTCAGCTCTTTAAACCAACAGCAGAGTCTGTTTGTTGTTCTGAGTTCTTCCTTCTGACTGTTGAGCCTGAAGCAGTTTGTGACTCGTCCACTCATTAGTGCACAGTTTGTTTACCCAGGAAGCCTCGATGATCACACACACGTTACTTAATCAGCTGTTGCCTCACAGTCACACGGTCACTTAGTAATTACACAAGTCAGAGCACATACAGGACAGGTTTCTGTTTTAACCTGAAAACCTCTGATAATCTGAGTTAAAGGAGTGCGTCTGTTTTGCTCGTCAGGGCTTCGAATTGATCTCGACTTTTGGATTTATTGAAGCTTTTGTGTCAGAACAAAGTCCTGGAAGTGAAAACTATCTTCAGTCAAGTCAAACACTTAAGTTTCACCCAGTCGTGGTCACACTGTTTGCACTTAGATAAAACTCTGATTATGTATAGTCTCCATCTGATACTCAATGTTACAGTGTGTTTGTGTCTCATGCACTTTGCTCTCAGCTCTCTGGGTGTCAGATTATGATTTTAAAACAGAGTCTGAGGTCTGAGTTGTGTCTTTGTGTCTCTCAGGGTCCCGTGGTCACTGACAACAGCAACTTCATCCTGGACTGGAAGTTTGAGAGCGCTCAGAACTGGAAGGAAGTCAACACTGCCATCAAGATGATTCCAGGTGAGGTGCTGGGTTAGGGTTTGTTAAAGGGACAGTTCACACCAAAATCAAAATCTCCTCTCACCTGCAGAGCTGTTTATCAGTGTAGATAGTTTTGGTGTGAGCTGCAGAGTGTCGGAGATATCGTCTGCCTTCTCTCCAGTATAATAGAACTAGATGTCGCTCCAAACAAGAAGCAAAGAGAACATGAACTAGATGTGTTCACGACAGCAGAACATTGTTTGCACAGACAGTTTTATTCTTGAAATACAGATACGTACGACGTAGAGGAGAGAAATTGACCCTTTTCGGTGTCGATCTCATTGGCGCTAGGATCGATCTTCAAAATGAAAACGTAGTATGGAGACTATTGATCGATCCACTCACCCCTAATGGCCTGCAGTCAATGCCCCCTGCTGGACTAAATGAGAAATTACAGATCTTTTAATATGACTTTTGTATAGTTGGCAGTGGAAGTATTATATTGACGCATTGCAGGCTAAAAATGCTGATCGATATATTGGTTGGGCTCTAGAGTGGATCACCAAATACAGTCAGGTGTAAACATAGTACATAAACCTGATAATAACACCAATATATAGACCTTAAACCAAACACACTGCTGCTGTTCATTGATAACAAGAGCAGTCAACCTCAAAGTAAGAGGACAGGAAGTGATCAAACACGCACAAGTGTTGAAATAGATCCAACAGTGACAGGTAGATGATTCTAATCTGCTCAGGCTTTAAACATAAAAGCTGTTTTCTCATCACGAGGGACGACAAGCAGCTGTCAGAGTGCCTAACATGATGATATGAAGTAAAAGGTAGCAGATACTGTTGTAGGTAATGAGGATAATTAAAGTGAATACATTTCAGTATATAAAACCAGTGAATGAGTTTTGTTAGATTCAGAGATGGTGATTAAAGTTAATCACACATTGTGCAGCGGTGAGTGAGAAAAAGACGTCCAAGGACAAATCTGCAGAGTTTATTAAATGCTGTGTGAACAAGGTCTGATTTAAAGACAAAGTCACAGTCGTCGAGAACAGGAAGTGTAAGCTGAGGAGCAAGTTTGTCAAGAATGTTGCAGTTGGAGCATTTTGAGATTAACATAAATAAAACCTTGATTACAGAGTCAACTTTACGTAGGACATGATTGGTGCACGATGTGAACGAGAGTTCAGAATCAAGTTGTTGTGAGATGTTGAGTTCAGACTGAAGAGAAGCTCGAGTTTGGTTTTAAACTAAAATTTGGACTGAAATTTGACCTCTGTGGTCCGACTGAACCGAGCGTCCTTGTGTGTCCTCCTCAGGTGTAGTTGAGACCGGGCTCTTCGTCGGCATGGCTGAGCGAGCCTACTTCGGGATGGAGGACGGAAGCGTACAGGTTCGAGATCCTCCAATCAACTGAGGAGTTGACCTTCCTCACTGTCGCCCCTCCTCCCAAACGACCTCACTTTACCCACAAGTGCCGTGTTCCTGATTTCCGCCCGGTCTCAGCCTGCGTTTGGACGGAGCTGCACCTCCTGCAGATCTGGACCAAACTGTAACTGGGACGTTTTCTCACTCATCTCAAACCAGATAGAAACAGGATCACTTGGTTTTCCTCATCCTGCAGGTGGTGCTTCTGACACTGTGAGATTTAAAGTGCCTGATGAGGAAGACCAAGTGCGTCTGATATGTTTAGTGTTTTTTATTTTCAGTCTCGTTGTTCGGTTTGCACTTCTGGTTGGCTCGTCCTGTAATTAGCGGGTGTGACTGAAGCTGTGGTTCTCGACCAGCACGGCCGCTGAATCACTGCAGTATGAAACTAAGGTGTGCCTTGAGATGATATTCTCAGTCCTATTAAAAGAAACGATGCTATTAAAGATACAGTTAAAAGCTCGTAATTGTTGATCAAACTGTTGCCATCTGCTGCAGATGAGTCGTCTGGTCTCGTGAAGGCTGGAGACGCCGTACACAGTCAGAACGCTGATTTGCCTTCAAGTCTTTTTGTTTAATTAGACGACAGAAAAGAGGAATAATATGAAGTCTATACTGCAACATGCACAAGTTATTTCTCAGCAAATTAATTAATATGCTAATTTAAACTGAAAAAAACCTCCAAAATTAATGAGATCTCGGACAATTTGGGGAAACCCTGTGGTGCAGGTATGAAGCTCCAATTATTCGGTTATTAGTGACACGTGACACCCGACAGTGTCGCCTGCGTTCAGTGCAGCACAGAGCTGGGCTGTAATAAATATGATAAATGTAATGTAGCTGCTCGTGGCTCTAAAACAGAGACGTGTTAAGAAATGGTTTAGTAATTACAACAGAAACAGGTCGTCACACAGCAGGAAGTAATGGTGTAGAAGGAACAGTGGGCAGAGAACCTGTTCACCAAGTCCTCGTCCTCATCGACTACATGCACACGCACAAAATATTCTGGTTATTACACACAGAAAAAAAAACAAGCATGGACCAATGATCAGGGTTCATAAGGTCATGAAAGTCCTGGAAAAGTTATCAGTTTTCCAGACCTGGAATTGATTTGAAATTAACAACGTGTTCCGGAAAAGTTTTGAATAAACATTGTTCGCTATTGTTTTAAACATGTTCATAAAAACTCCCAAACATGTCTGTCATTACACAGAATATAAAATCTGTGTGCTGTGCTTCGACCAGACCAGATCAGCATTGTGTCATCACCAAGGCTCCGCCTCCTTTTAGGTCACTGATCCACTTGGACGGAGGGACGCATACATAAAACAAAAGTTTTAGAAATATATGCAGACAAAGTTATAATCCACAAGGAGAATGAAACAAACTAAAATGCCACCAAAGTAAAAGATGAAATAAAGAAAACAAAAATCAAGATAATAAATGAGAATTAAAATCAATAAAACGGACAGACTGCTCAGATACAGTCAGGACATGCTCTCCAACAGAAGCACATTCTTTGGAGAGACGTAAACGAAGACAGTGACTCAGATGAGAAGAATGTATGTCAGCTGAGCTGAGCCAGCTCATTTTAAATGACTTAAATTAAGTCGTGGAAATGGGGTAAAAATATTCATTTTTCACGAGGTTGTCTCTCCATCTTCTTTCCAACCTGTAAAACATGACACGCCCACTGATGTCATCACTGTTCGCACTTCAGGTCAGAAAAACCTGCAGTTTTGGTTCCAGCTGAGAACAGACTTTTTAGGTTTTGATGCAATTTAGTTTTGTTTGAAATGCAAACATTCAAATTGAGGTGCAGGAAGCAGCACAGAGCCGCCTCCATGTTTGTGGAAAAGGTTTAAATGTTTGTGCGACAGCAGCTCCTGGTTCGTTTTGTGACAACAGCGATTCATTTCTCCTGATCTCAAACGTTTAGCCGCACCTGACGACATGTTTATATCCTCTTTCCAAGGGTTTAAACTTGTTGTGGACATTTCTGCAGGTTAGACGGCTTATAACATGACGTTAACCTGGAAACTGCTCCGTTCTGTCACAAGAGAGTCCCGTAAGGCACAGGACACAGATACAGATATAAATGTGTTTATTTAATTGTCCTGTCGTGTACGTCGTCGTCATGATAGGAAGATATTCTCGTCGGTTATTAAATTCTAACATATGGCAGCCTCTCGTGGACCAATGATCTGATTTCCTGAGTGCAGACAGAGTTTGGGAAATCTTTGTACAGTCACACTCGTCATTGAGCAGAGTTAAAGTCCACAGCTTCACTGTTGATGTACCTTCATGCCTGCACCTCCTCCCACTGTGTCAGCTCTGTTTGTGCCTGTACGTTGCTTTTGATTCCTCACACAAACCGTCTGGTCACAGTTCGTCATGTGTCATTGACTTCAGTTTAAACACAGCTGTAGAGAGACCTGTAGAACATTGTGAGGTCGTGATGATGGGCTGTTACTCTGTGATATGGTCTAATGTGATGAACTCATGCAGCTGAAATCTGAACCAACAGCAGTGCACATGTATTTAATGTACCTCGGCACGTCAAAAAGCAATAGATCCCTGTGTTTGACTCTGATGTAGCAACATTGTGATGTAGCTTAGCATAAAGTCTGAACAACTGACGCTCAGAATCACTGCTACATGTTGTGATCAGGTTTAAAAGAAAATATTTCAGGATATAAATGTGTCAGAAATGCAGCAGCTAAAAACAAAAGATGAATCTCTGAGGATTAATTTGATTTGTGTGCTGCTAATTTAAAGAAGCATTGAAGATATTTCATGTCGTGTCAGTTCTTCCCTGATTGAATCGTATTTCTGATCATTTCAAGATGTTGATGTCTTCAAAAATGAATGTGTTGTAAAAGATGTTATACTCATTGTGCAGCAAGTTTATGTGAGAACATGGCCCCTTTTCCACTGCAGCAAAACATGGCTAACACCTGCTAACATCTGGCTTTTTAATCTAATAGGAAAGTTTACAGTCTGTATTCACACCTGGGTCAGGTGACGCTGTGGTAGCTGCAGGTATTTATCGGCTCTGGCTCCGATCGGCATTGATGAAAACACATTTTAGTCCCCGAGATACACAAAGGCACGTACACAGCTCTGATCTACTGTCAGTGGGGAAACAGTCCGGCGCTTGTTGTTAGCGAGTTTAGCCATGTTTAAAAAACCACATACAGGCATTAATTTTGGTGTAAAAGGGGTTATATGTGTCTCATGTCCGCAGCATGGTACTCTCTTTGAATTGTCTAAAAATACTTGGAGTTTATTTCCCACGCACTTCCACCCTCCTCCGATCAAACAGTAATCAGTCATGTTGTGTTTCAGAGGACACGTTACTGTCCGTCATCTGTCTGAAGGCTGTGATTGTTTGATATAATTACTAATATGTTTAATTTTTGAATGCAGCTACTCACTCTGTTTCAGTTCATGTTGCCTTACACTTTATTTCTGTTTGTTTTAAATGTGCAGCTGTGACAGACTCAGGAGACGTGTAACACAATCCTGTTTGTCTCCAAGTCACTGTTACTAGTTTCAGGTCAGAACTGGAGGACGTGTCGGCCTCAGTGGTGTGTAGACAAACTAGACTGGGAGTATGTGGCCCAGTTTGGGGCCAGTATGATCTGCACACTATGATATTTATGCACCAGCATTTCTTTTCTTCCTTCCTTCACCAAGTGACTGTGATCATGATGTTAATGTGAAGGTACTATTTCCTTTGTCAGCCAATACAGACCTGTCATGGTAACACACAGTTTGTGTCTGTGTTTTATTTCTGTTGACTCTGATTGATTTTTAAACTTGTTAATTTATGATTAATGTTTGTAGATATGGAAACATATTTGATCAGTTATAACAACAGAACATCATTTGAGGACGTTGGCACCAGTGAGGTGTGACAGACAACAGGACGTTCCTCACTCAGAGCACGAGTCAGGGAAAGTTCATGCAGAGTTCCTAAATGAACAAATCACAAGACTTTTTAATTCTGTTGCACTATTTGTAATTTAGTTTTTGCACACCAACGTTCAGCTGAACAGTTTTAACTTTACTACACATTTGTGACTATGAAGAAAAACCCATGGCCCCCACATGACATCACTTTTATTCTCCAAACGACTTCCTGTTCAAAGACAGTGTTTAGTTGTTTGTACTTATCAGGTCTGACTGATCCCAAACAGCCAGGAGACATTAAATATGCAGATCAAACAGCAGCTGACGTCTCAGGAGGATATTCTAACTTGTGCTATTTTATTAATTTACAGACCCAAATAATCACCAGATGAACTGATAACTAAATAGTTGCAGCTGTTGTTGGCGTCAGCTGAGGTAAGAGACATTTTATTTTCATAATCTGGATGAACAAATCTTTAATAAGTCAAACATTTGTCATGTTTTCATGTGAAAGGCTTCAGTGAAAAAAACTCAATGGTGCTGTTCTCCTGTAGGGTCACATGGGGGCGCTAGACATGTAAGCAGCTGTATTCAGCTGGAAGGTTTTCAGTCCTCAGACATCAGACTGTGTTGAGTGTCCTCATATACCACCCAGTATCATTATTAAAATATGTTCTTTATGCACTGAGCAGATGTCTGCACAGATACTGATGCAATAAGTTATTTAAAGTGACTGTCAAATAATTAACATATATGAAATCAGAGTCTTTAATCAGACACATGTCATCAGCCTTTCACATACATATCAAATCCTTATTGACAAAATGAGAACATCGACAACAAAAAAAATTAACAGACATTCAGGAGGAATATTTATATGAAAACATTAAACAAAGAGCACAGATGGTTTTCACAGCTTTGTTATTATGTTCTGTTTAGTTTAATTTTCAAACACTTAAAGATTCAGAGTGGATAAATTTGGATTACGGATATGATACTAGTCTGATCATCAAATTTATGATATGTAGTTCTTTAGATTCTGTATTGTTGTTATTGTAGGTATCACACAGGACTTTTATCAACAATAAACCAGCAGCAATGTTTCTGGACACATTTCACAGAATGAACAGTGAACACAAATGTCCTTCTTAAATTTAAGACAATAATAACTTATGAATAATATCTATGTTTGATTTTGAAGGAAACTTCCCTGACTTTATTAATTGGTGACGATACATCAGTATGGAAAATTCCAGATATTTATTCCAGTTAAAGTTATCAACAAATCTAGACCAACATGGTGCAGCAGCAGGAGTATTAATGAGATATTAGGGACTGTTCATTACTTATAAGGGGGGAGGGTGTGGGAGGGTGTGGTGCAAACAGGGGGAGGCATGTCTAATAATTTTTTAAACACTGGCAGGGAGTTATGTTTTTTATTTTGGTTTAGGGGAGAGGCATACAGCTTTAAATGACTCTGTTTTATATACATTTCATCACAAAAATGTTTTAAAAAGCAAATGTAATGTTTTTTAAAATTTGAAAATCTTTAAAAAGTGATTGTAAAAGTTTTTTTTTCAATTTCGAAAAAGCTTTAAAGTGTTTTTTAAGACAACATGGAGGGCATGTTTTCCATAAAAATCAAATTTAAAAACACAATTTTTAAAGTTTTTTCCCCTCCAATTTTTAAAAAGCTTTAAAGGTGATTTTTTTTAAAAGCAAGTTTTTTGTTTTGTTTTTTTTTTTAAGATTTTTTCAATTAAAAAAAAAAAAAAAATGTTAATCATCAAAATTACACCATTTATCACAGCCAGAAACTGTAAAAAAAACAAAAGCTAATAACTCATTTATGGTGGAGGGAGGGTCGTGGATGTTCCTCCAGTCACTCAGGGAGGGTGAAGGAAAAATAGGGAGGATAAAACAAAAAAAGTCAAACCTCAAATACCCCTCTCCTCTGACAGGTAAAGAACAGTCCCTAAAAACAAAAATAAAAGTATTAAATATTTAAATTAAATCTGTCTGAACTGTTTCTGTGTGAGAACAATGATCCAAAACAACTGTGAGACAGTGTGAATTAATTTAATCTCCCCTGACTGTATGAATAAAAAACACCTCTCAGGGCCGCACTTTATTTATTTTGACATTATGTCATGTGTTTGTGGAGCAGAGAGAAACACAACTCGTGATCAGGAACAGGAAACGTCTCCTCTCTCTCATCTACACTGAGGCCACGTTGAAGCTTTCATGTCGGCTGTCCTGACAACTGCTCCCTGACTGACAGCTCAGCTGCCCAATGAGCTGCTGACGTTCAGGCAGCCGCGGAGAGCACCGACCAATGGCGTCACTGCTTACCTCCACCGTCCCTCTGATTGGCCGCATAACGACACATCCCACCAATCACAGCTCCGCCACAGGATTCGCCATCGGGGATTTTTTTGCGTCACCTTTTGCTCCTAACTGCGAGTGCGCATGCGTGGTTTTGATGAGCCAATGAGGAGCAGTGTTTGGGGGGCTGGAACATTCTAGCCCCGCCCCTTTGAGTGACAGCTCTCTGACGCAATCACATTGTGCTTAGTGTGCGACTGAGCGGGACTGACAGCGCGCGGCGCAATCACAGACCGGAACATGAATGTTTAGCGAACACGCAGGTTTTCCGGTCCAATCCCAGAGTGGAGACGAGGCGGGACATGTCGTTACCAAGGCGAGACTGGAGTCAAGTATAAAGGGAATAACATGGTGTCCCAGCGGCTGTTTATGTTTACTTAAAGAAGACATTTGGACGGAAGCTGTGCGGGACACTGCGGACTCTTCTTCGCTCTTTGCACTTTAACTTTTTTGTATGTTCAGATTTACACGGCCCGTGGCATGTAGATCTCATATTTCACTAATGTGCCAGTCTTACAAATGGAAAGGGGGCTTCACTTTGGAAACGTGAGCATTTCCCTGGTGCTCCTCTTGTTGCTCAAAGCGCTCATCGGATTCGGGACTTCGCACGCGCAGGGCTCCGCCGTCGGGAGGGAGCCGCAGTCCGCCGCGCGGGGCTCCAGCTCGGAGGAACATGGTGCCGGAGTCATGGAGCGGGCCAGGGGCAACGTCGGCGCCCCGGTCATCGTAGCAGACGTCACCGTGGAGGACGACGACAACGGGTCGGCGGGGGAGGGCGACGAGGCGTACGGAGAAAGTGGCGGAAACGTCCAACCGACGAGGTACGGTTTATAAAAGTATAACGGCAAGCTAGCAGCTGTGCACCCATTATCGGACACTTTAAGTTTGACACCTGCACGACATGGACACCCCTCACACTGACACACTAACAACAGCAAACAGTCAAAAACTACATTTAATTTTAATTAAACGAGCAACAACGTCACATTCACGGCTGTGTATCCAACTAACGGTCAGTCTCGTGCTTTGGACTCGGGCTAAGGGACTGTTCGTTACTAACCACAGGGGGCGGGTGGCTGCTGTGTGAGGCTGCAGCGATACACAGGGTCTAACAGTGACAGGGAAGTTGTCACACCGTGTACATCTACTCATCCACTCAAATACAATATCTCCCCTTTATTTAACTTATTTTAAAGGGAGAGACTTTTTACACAAACTTCCATTAACAAAATGTTTCAGGTTTCAGTTTTACAGGAAGTCTACAGGTCCTTAAAAAGTCTTAAAATGTCTTAAATTAAGTTTTCTGAATGTAAGGCTTCTTAATAAAAGTCTTGAATTGTCTTGAATTCGGGTCTTAAATAATTTCGTCACACTACCGCGAATATTTCTGCAGCCTGACAGACCCTACGACTGTCTACAGTCAGTATTTCTCTGAATATTTCAATCATAAATAGCATTTTATTTATTTATTTTAGAGGGACAGTGCACAGGTACTTAGCTGCACCAGAGTTTGCTATAAGCTAATTTTCATCTGTAGTCGCAGGGCAGGAAACAGAGAATAATTAAAAGACAATATTATAATAAAAACACAATTACAAAGTAGAACATATTCATGACACAACGGCTTCAGCAGTAACAATAGCAGGACAACACAACAACAACAACAACAACACTGAGATATAACAATATTTATTACAGCGATGAGATTTTGTTTTCTTTGTACATTAAACACATTAAACTTAAGCTCACCTAAATATTGTCATTTCTCCTCACTGTTCATTTTGAACTGACATCAGTGTGTTTACCTGGAAGGAGTACTTACACATGCATCTTTGGTCTTAAATTTCATATAAGTTGGTAAAAAGAAATCTTTAACCGTCTTAAATTTAACTTGGTTAGATCTGTAGACACCCTGTTACAGTGATTACACATTAGTTTAATCAAAAAAAGTCCCTCTGTTTTAATTCCTTTGAGGCTCATTCTGACTGATAATAGTATAAATTCTGTACTTCTGCAGTTATCGTACCATGTAAATGTTATCATGTTTATTGTTCTTTGACCGTCCCTAGAGCTACAGATATTTTTCCTTGAGCCTCGCTGAGTGGGTCTGCTCCATTTCAGTGCACCACTTTATACTTTGGGACAAGAGAGTTTAAATAGGGAGTAATCTGTCAGCCACCCGCAGATATCAACAAACAGTGATGTTGGTCTGCAGGGCAAAAAAACCTGCATGGACAGTGATGTCCACAATATGATTTTATGTAAGGTTGAATAAAGGAATACCTCAAACATCTACATACAGACAGGTGTGTGTGTTAGAGGGACGAGCAGAACACAACTTATAGAACAACTCCTGCACACTGTCTGACATGTAAAACTAATGATGAAGGTCTTGTTACCGAAACGTTGCAGCTTTAGAATCAATATTTCTGCACGTTAGACAGCGTGTGGTAGTTTTTCAGTTATGTAATCCTGAATGACAGTTAACAGTCCTCTGTGTTATCAGTCTCCCTGATGTGCCTGTGATAGTGAGGCCCATGTGGTCGTGGTGATTGTAAACACTGCTGCTGAATTTGGTATCAGCCGGCTAACATTCCTGTGGAATGGTGCAGACTCCACCTACTCAGCACACCGCAGAGGTACACCAGTGTACTTATGGTGCAGACCCAGTCAGTGTGTTTCCAGTCACAGTGAAGTGGAGCTACAGTCCCAGCTGGATGAGGACATCTAACTGGCCTACTGTCCTTGTCCCAGTATACAAGCACGGGAGGGGAATCCATTTATTGAGCCAAGTATGTGCGACTCCTCTACGATAGGTGGAGATATGCCTCCTTTCAGCTTGTTAGTATTGGACCTTTTTCCTGTTGACCTATTACGTCACAGACCAAACAATGGACAAACAAGTTAGCTACGGTTAGCTAGCAGCTAACTGCTACCATGGTGGACAACTTTACAGCTCTGTACATTTGGTCCGTCCAAAAAGTCACGGCTCTGGATGTAGATTTCTCCATGTTGTTACTGGCTTCTTCTTCTTCTCTTACACATTTAATGCTATTGGACTTCCGGGTCAAAGCCCGGGGCGGAAACTGTGGAGCATGCTCAGAGCGCCTCGGCCAGTTTGGGTCTGATTGACTGTATACATGCAGGAGGAAGTTGACAAGTAGATACAAAATACAACCATTTAAACTCATATGCCCCTCCCCTGTGCTTAAAAAATATTTGACATGCCTTCTTCTTTTTGCACTTCTCCTCCCCCCACATAAATAACGAACAGTCCTCATAAACTTTGCTGTAATGCGTATTATCAAAGTTTATCTGCTCTTGTTCTGAATTAATTCTCGCAGAAGTGTCAGAGGGTGCCAGCGAACTCATACGCAGGTGCAGCTACTTTTAGTTATTAGTTGTGGTTATTTTGCACATTACTTCTGATATGTTGTTAAAAGTAATAGTTTTTAGGAAGTAGACTATTCCATTGGTTTGGCATGTCAGGACTAAACACACTGTGGTTCATCGACCAGACAGTTTGTGGTGCAGGATGATGAGTTACTGTATTGATACTGTGTGTATTGACACATTAGGGACTGTCCGTCATATGAAGGCTTGCTCAACTTCCTGATTTCATCTTCAGCTTTTGAACTTTTCTTTATATCTTTCTTTAAATTAAAAAAATAAAATTTAAATTGTCTTTACATTCTTTTTAAGAATACATTCCATATTTTTTTTAAATTCTTTTTCTTTAAATTTTCTTTAACTTTTTAAGATTGTTCACATTTTCTTTAAACTTTTATAGAGAACATGCCTGAATTAAAAAAAACTTAAAATTTTCCTTTAAATTTTTATATAGAAAACATGCCTTAAATTTTTGAAAAGTTTTTTGTTTCATTTTCTTGAAATATTTAATTTTGTTGATAAGTAAAGAACAGTCCCTTAGCAGTTTCCACATTGTTAAATAACTACAGATCCCTGCAGCACTCAGGCAGCGTGTTGACATGTGAAGTCAAACACTTCAGATCATGTATGAAATCTGAATCACTTCCTCAGCTTTAAATTATCACTTGTGTCTGTTAAACTCAGCTGTAGTTGATTAAATACACTCCTACTTTATTCATACTTTACTCTCCTCAGCTGGTCTGCCTGCTGACAGGAGGAGATAAGGAGTAGACACTATCTCTGCTGTCAGCTGATTAGGAACGTTCCCTTAATGTAATGTGATTTCTGTATGATGATACATGGAGAGCAAATTAACTCCAAACTGACGAGTGAATGTGGAGAGAAACACTTGAAACAACACAGGCGGGGTCCTGTTCATCACATCCTACTTCCTGTCAGTCAGGAATGTGTTTATTATCACGTCAACTGAACGAACTTCTCTGTGTGCAAGTACTGAGTGAGATTATAACGGGTATATCCAGTTTGTTAAGGGACTGTTCTTTACTTATTTTATTTATCAGAGGAGGGGGAGGCTGGGATGTGACTTTGCTTTAGTCGTGCAAACAGTTTATTTTTGGACAAATTTTCGATAACTTTACAGTTTTTGGCCGAAATAAATGGTGTGATTTTGGTTATTTTTCAAGAAAACATGCCTTCCAAACCTACTGTGCATGTTTACTTTAAAAATGTCAAATTCAGAAGTTTTTTTTTTTTATTATTATTATGGCATGTTTTCTCTAAAAGGTTTAAGAAAATGTAAAGATTAAAAAAAATATATAAGAAATAAAAATTTAAGGATTGTTTTTAAATCTAAAGAAAAATTTACGATTTTTTTCTATTTAAAGAAAAAATGAAAGAATCTTAAAAAAGGAAGGCTTTTTGTTTTAAATTTAAGACAAATGTAAGGTCTTTTTATTGAAAAGAAAATTTAAAGGTATTAAAAAAATGGGGAAAAAAATCAAAAGAAAACATAGGCGGGTGTTTTAAAAAAATCAGAGGTAAAAAACAACAACAAAAAATACAACCAATAAAATCTTTTTTTACATGCCTCCTCCTTTTTGCACCACCCCTCCATCCTCATAAGTAGCGAACAGCCCCTAAGTTAGTTAGCTCTGCTTAACACAGATATCATCGTCCTGGTTGGTGAACTTGTGTTGGATGTAAACTAAAAGCAGTTGTTATCATGAAAAGCAAACATTTGACATGTGCTCTGCTCAGGCACCGAGATCATACATACAAACATACAAAGCATGTTATTGTTTAATGATTATTAGACATGGCGCTCAGGTGAGAATATCTCAAGGATCCTGTCAGTCAAAAGTTTACAGCTTCACACAGACGTCAGGTTTACGGAGCTGTTCGACCTGCTGCTGCTGCTGCACTGAGTGAGATGCAGTTCTTGGTGCAGTGGGTAGGGCATTGATTTTGTCTTCCTTGGTAAGCAGTAGGTCTGACGCCCACCTTAGATGTTTGGCGCAGTGTGTTCTTCATGATGCTCCTTCCCTCTGCCATGTTGGTCTTTTTTTTTTACAGACACGTTAGACTGTGATGCAGCTTCTAGGATCCTTCTTATTTCAGTGCCCTGTCTTTGTTGCTGCACATCAGGTCAATCACTAAATTATTCTCTGTGTAGTCTCACACATGCTGTCTGATTTTCAAGAGGAAGCTGGATCCAAGTCGGTCGTAAAATTAGAGTCAAACCTTTTGAAGTTTTTCGTTGCTGTCTCTAAAACTTTCTGCATCTGTATCTACCTGCTGGTAAAAATGTCGCATGTCTCCCATTTGCCGTCACTGCATTTTAATGTTGCGGCTCACTGAAAAGCTTTGCGACAACCCCCAGAGCATCTCATATTAGTTTTGTTATTTGGGATGCCGTATAAACCCCGCTTTGTCACCACAGGGAGCTGCAGAGCACACTGTGCAGTCAGCCCCACGGAGCTCAAGTCAAGAGGAATAATTAGTTGTTGCATGTGTTATTTTGAAGAGTCGTGTAAGGCAGAGGAAAAGAGATGTTTTCACGTTGTGTTATACAAGAACACAGTCTCTGTGTCCTCGCTGCACTGCTGTTTACAGCCAGCGCACCAACAAGGACACAAACTTATATATGATGGTGAAATAACTGTGGTGCGAGGGCACGCACAGTGAAGGACGTCCAGGAGGATGAGAGTCCTGCCTGTCACCTGCTCTACAGTATCAAGAGGAAATCGAAAGTAATTAGTGGAGCAGTTTGCTCTGATAGAAGCTGGTGACTCCCCGCGGGGCACCTCAGCTGCTGCTGCTGCTGCAGGAGAACTCCTGAGCTTTCACCTCGCTGCTGGTCACACCCTGCCGCCGCCGTTGCTCGCTCTCTGTGCCGTCGTCTGTCCCCATACAGCGTCTGTATACCAACCTGTGTCTGTCACTTTCTGCTGTTTTCCCTTCCTGTCTCACTTTGTCACACTCTGCATCTCCTGCTTTCAGTTTTCTGTCTCTCATGATCTTTCTCCCATTTTCACAGTTTGTCTGCCACCTCTGATCAGCGTTGGGTCATCCTTTATTGATCACTTTTTGGGTGTTATGGTTAGATTATATCGTCTATACCATGAAAAGGTTTAAATGATTCCTTTCTAACTGTTGTAGGGCTGCAGCGATACACTGGTTTCAGAGTACATGTGATATGAAAATTGACAGTTATCATAGAGTGTACATTTGCTTATCCACAGTAGGGCTGCACCATTAATCAAATATTGATCCCAATCACGATTTTAGCTTCCCACAATTAAATGAACATGATTGACTGTGATATTGACGCTTTAAATGTGAGCTCTGCTGCTTAAATCAGGCGCCTCCTTAACAGTCAGCCTGCACTCACGAGGAGCTGTCGTGCTGCTACGTGCGCTCCCTGCAGCAGCAGCCTGTGACAAACTTTCCTGTATGTTGCAACTGGAGACGGCAAAACAAAAGTCATTCCTCATCATCTGTTGTTTGGAAGTGTTTCAGATTCAGGAAAGAATGAATCGTATGCAAGGAGTGCATGAGACTCATCTGTGCTGCAGCGCAACACAGATAACTTTTCAAAACACCTGATAAACACCACAATCTGCAGTAGGATGAACACATGAAGGCCAACAAGAATTATGTCCCTACATTACTGTACCGCTACTGCCTGTCCTTGTCCAGCGTCAACTCAGACATACATGACGGTGCTGCTCAAATAAACAGCAGCAGATCACCTACGTGTCCATAAAAGATGCACTGAATTCAGGAGAAGAAGAAGAATCTTATTTGAAGTCTTATTTTGATATATTTATACATGATAGTGTTGCAGTGATTCACTGGTTTCAAGGTACATTTGCTTATCTGTGATACTGAAAAAAAAAGTAACTGACGGAGAATCTCTCTTTTATTTGAGATGTTTTCTAAAGGGAGACTTTACACAAACTTCCATTAACAAAATGGTTTCATCAACAATAACCCTTCTGTTTTCATCCCTTTAAGGCTCATTCTGACTGATGATCAGATCAGTTCTGTAATGCCTTGATACTGTGAATATTTTCTGAGACAGTTGTACTGTGAAAATCTCATAAAGTTGCGTCAGCAGGAATGTGGCACAACATGGAAGTGAAAACGGCGCTCTGTTGATATAAATGTGAAAGTGCAATAAAGATATTTTGTCTACAAAACCAATGAATAATCGTGATCTCAGTATTGATCAAAATAATCGTGACTATCATTTTGGTCATAATCGTGCTGCCCTGATCTAAAACATGTGCTCATATCCTTTTGGCTGCGACTGCTTGTCAGACTTTTTACACTTTTTGTGTGCTGTTTTAAGTTCCAATTAATATAAAGCGTAAAATAAACTTCTGTTGTCATTTATTGATAATGATAATATTTATTGTGTAATAATACTAGAGGTGGGGGAATCGAAATTATTGATATGACAAATACAAGTTGTTTAAAAATTTAGGTAGCCTATTGGAATAATACAATGAGTTGCCTTTTCGGTTTACTAGAAACATTTTGCTGCAATAAAAATGAAGTTGAAGTTGAGATGAACACACTGAAAACCTTATTTTATTAGATAAAACAGATGTTGACGAAGTTTTTATTTGGGGGCAGAATTTACAGCTGAAAAAAGTAATAAATCACAATTTATTTTATCACAATACACAGCATATCACAGCATATTTAAAATCGTGATAATGTTGTATCATGACAGAAGTATTGTGATAATATCGTAGTGTGGATTCCTACCTCTGTGTCATACCGTGATATTTTGATACAGTTGATAAGGTTATCGAACTGTAAATATCTCACACCATTGCAGCGGTGCTCTTTTGCTTTTGTTTATGACCTTTAAAATACTTGAGAAATATTGGCACAAAAGGTCATTTCTGTACTCGTCCAATTGTGTTAAGTATCTGAATATTAACACTGAACTAAGTTTATATTTGTGACAGTTTCACAGTGCAGCCACAGACGGTCTGAATCTACACAGATGACAGTAACAAACAGTGACACTGATGTGTAGAAGTCAGTGAGATAAAGAATTATCCTGTGAGGCTGCTGTGATACAGCCAGACTGTACAGGTGAATCATTCATTAAAAGACTGTCTGTAAAACAACAACAAGTAATGTTAAAGATGACAGCTGTTTGCTGAGATAAGAGAATAATGAACCTTATAGTGTCAGAGCACAATAACACCTCTCACACACACCCGTCTGTCTCTTCTTTACATTTACTCTTTGTCTCCTGTTTCATATTTACGCTCTCACCTTACACTGGCTCCTTCCCCTGTGCTCTCCTTTACCTTCACACGTTCATGCTGCTTTTTAATGTCGCCCCATGAGTATATACTCTACTCCATGTTTCCATCCATCTGTCAGGAGAATAGTCGTTGAACTTTAGAAATGTCGTAAGAAATGAAACGTGATTCAGGTGTGTTTCCATTCACATGGGCCAATTTGAACAGAGACGACTTCTTAAATGTCAGAAAGCACATTTACAGCAGAAGGAAAAGTGTCGTTAAAGAATCAGTTCATTCAGAGAAAGTTCATGTGCATCACTTCAGCAGCACGTTGACATACGGCACGACTGTAAACTAAAGCGTCAGAGTGGTTTGTGTTAATTTAAACATTCACAGTGAGAACAGTGAACTTGGATTTAAAAATAGAGGAGAAACTCTGCTGAGCTGTGACTCAGTGTGAAACAGTGAAGTCAAAGTTATTGGCTCTGTGACCACGAGTGTCGTAGTGAGGGGAGGAGAGGGACTGATTATTATGGGCCCCAGTGGGAGGGGCCTCAAACAGAGTTTCTCAAAAGAGTTAGGTTTTTATTTATAGTTGATCAGTGAAGCAACTAAATTAAACTGGCTGAGTCAATACGTTGAAAGACTGAACTGTGTATAAAGACAATAGTGGAAGCTCTCTGAGGCCCCTCACACCCCTTAGGGACTGTTCATTACTGACAGGGTGGGTTGGTCCAAAAAGGAAGAGGGGCATGTCAAGTCATTGGTCATGGTTTTATTTGTATTTATCTTATTTATCTTGAATTTTTGTGCTATATTTTAATGAAATTTAAGAAAACATGGCTTCCAAATTTTGATTGCTAAATTTTGCTGATTTTGAAAGATAACATGCCTTCCAAATATTGGTAGTTTTCCAAATTTTGGTGTAAATTTTGGCAAGTTTCAAAGATAACATGCCTTCCAAATTTGGTGCTATATTTTAATGATATTTTAAGAAAACATGGCTTCCAAATTTTGGTGAGTTGCCCTCTAAATTTTGGCGCTATATTTTGGAGATTTTTAAAGCAAACATGCCTTGTGATGGGTTTGAACAACATGTTTTCTCTAGAAATCACCCAAATGACACCGTGTATCACAGCCAGAAACTGTAAAAACAGAAATTAACCTTGAATTTTCATATTTCCGACGTTCCTTGGACACATCATGTGTAGCAAACGCTGTCATAAGAAAAAACAAAAAAAACAAATCTGAGCTCAAAATAGTGATATTTCATTAAAATTACTTTAATTCTATGTCTCATTTAAATTTGGCCAAAAATAAACTGTTTGCACAAACTAACCTGCATGAAGGTTGTTTTCAACTCCAGGATTTCATCTTCAACTTTTAACTTTCAAACATCAAAGTTTAAGTTTTAAAAATCTAATAACTCATTTATGGTGGAGGGAGGGTCATAGGTTTTGCAAAATATCTGTAGCTTTTGGGGGTTGAAATAAAAAATAAATACATAAAGAAGTCCCACCCCAGCCACCCCTCTCCTCTGATAAATAAAGAACAGTCCCTTAAAGGTTTGTTGTTTGGTAATTGTATAGCCTTTCCCAGCACTAGGGTTCATCTCTAAACGCAGACAGAGCTGAGTGTCTGCTGGAGCACCAACGTACACAACAAAGAGAAATCAGGGTTCAAAAACAGAAAAGACAGAAAGAAAGTAAACTGACTTTTTAAAATAATTAAAGGTGTGTGAGAGAGACCTGGATGTAGAGAGGATGGGCAGGGGGCCCACAGAGCTGATGCTCTGGCCCCAGAGTTTGTTGCAGCGACCCTGTCCACGTCCAGCATTAATTAGGTCAGCCTTTTGAAAACATATCGCCACTTTGCTTCTGTGACCTTTCCAGGCTTTAGCTGCGGCGCCTGCTGTTCTCCAAGTCAAACACACCAGGTCCTGTGGTGATAATAATAACACCAACACACCCTTGATCAACTTTACAAGAATCATGACCTCACGAGATAAAACCTAAACCAATGAGCGTGTGCCACCTTGGAAGGATCTCTGTGGTGCCTTGTTGACCGTGTTGAAACTCTGCCAGTCTGTTG
Source organism: Epinephelus moara (assembly GCF_006386435.1). Taxonomy (NCBI): domain Eukaryota; kingdom Metazoa; phylum Chordata; class Actinopteri; order Perciformes; family Serranidae; genus Epinephelus; species Epinephelus moara. Next base: position 504,203 of record NC_065519.1, on the reverse strand, counting down.
TAAAGAGAATAGACCTCCAGTAAAGTCTTTCTTCTAAATTAGATTTGGGAGTGCAGCACTTCAAACACACACTGTTGAAAACATTTCATGCGGACAGCTTGAAAACCAGTCTCTGCTCAGATGTCAACATTTTTAAGTTTCTGTCAGTCGCAGTTGTTTTTTTATCCCGTTCCCTCCTCCGCCCCTGTTTCCTGTTATCTATAAATATTCTAGATGTTGGCTTTGATCCGGCCTTCAGTCTGTGACGGAGGCTGCCGGCTGACGGCTGTCACCTCGCTCTCACCGCCGCCATCTATACATTAGGAACTCTGCTCCCTGTTGTTTACATTAGTGCATATATATGTGTGTGTGTGTGTGTGTGTGCGAAGGCTTTATGTGTACGTGTGAATCATGCATGTGACGGCGCTGCCAGGTTTGATGCCTCTGCCAGCGAGCGCTCCATCGGGGCCTGGGGCACCTCAGGGAGCACTTGGAGGTGAGAGGAGAGAGGACAGCAGCTTTGTTTGAACCTGCTCCCCCACCGCCATCCACCCCCCGCCCTCTGTCCCCCCCGCCGCCCCCCCACACCCCCCTCAGGGCCCTGTAGCGGCAACAGCTCTTCTGGGCCGCCTCACTCGCCGGCTGGCTCCCACCAGCCTACTGCTTAGCAACAGCCAATCCGCCGAGCCGGGCGACTTTTTGGCCAATTGCGTCGGAGAGACGGGCTAGTGCTCAGAATTTGAGTTGGCCACATGGGTCTGGCTATAGTTAGGTAAAGGAGGAGGAGGAGGAGGAAGAGGAGGAGGAAGAGGAGGAGGAGGGTTTTTTCCTTTTTTGTTGGGGAGGAAAGAGTTCATTTCCTTGTTGTCTTTTTTTCCTCTCACTTTGTTTCCGTAGTCCACTTTCTGTAACCAGGGAGATGTTGTGGGTTTTCTAAATAGAGACTGTCCCCAAAATAACAGGTCAAGATGAAGATGATTGAACTCCCTCTGGGAACTTTTAATTGAGCACTTTAAGCTCAGTTCTTGAAACTCTGTTTGTGTGCAGCTCTTGTTTCACATCGCAGAGGTCTGAATGTTTAACTCCGGCTCTGTGTCACTTCAAACCAGCTTATATAATGTCTTTTAACCTATTTTATCCTCATTGTCTCCTCCTTATATAACTCTGCTTTTAGTCCTGTCTGCTGTCTTATTCAACTATCACTGGTTTCATTGCTCTCTGTGATATTGCTGAAGTTGTTCAGTGAGCAGCAGCAGTTGCCGATGTGTTGACTTCCTGACTCTGTGACTCTCTGCACTTGATGAACAGTCTGATGTTTGTTTCATAACCGTGTGCAGGGACAGGAATAGTAACCAGCTCCTCATAAATGTGATTGATAAACAATAGTGAGTATGTTACCAAGAGGAATGAGTTTATTAGGTCAGCGGCTATTTCGGTGAGTCGTCAGGAGCCATCCTGCAGCACTGCAGTATGGGTGGGGCAGAGGCAGAAAGGTGGGAAGCTCACAGAGAGGGAGGGGAGGATGAAAACAAGGAGTTAGCTGATAGTTAGTAGGACCACGCTGTCTTGTTTTCACTCTCGATGGCTCCTCACTGCTTAGCAACAACGAATCAGATCCTGGGATCAGAGCTGCAGCTCAGCCAATCAGGCAGCAGGAACGTGGCGCCATAGAGTTTGGATTTTACCACGTGTGAGACGCTACGGGTTGGAGAGGGGAGAGGAGAGGCTGACGGCTTTTAAATGGTGTGTGTGTGTTTTTTATGCCAGTATGAGAAGTTTTTTTGAAAACCACACCCTGTGCTCGTTGCTGCGGTGATCTGCTGCAGCGACCCTGACCGATGGGCGAGTCCTTAAAGCATCACAGGTCCGTCAGTCATTAACAAGGCTTCAGCTGTGACAGTGATCTGACAGAATGTTAATATAACAGGTTTATAGGACAGTTACATAAACCTTCAAGTCTCATTAATCTGTGTTTCAGTGTTATGTCATCGCTGACTGTTTGTTTTCTTTTTTTAACTTTGACATTTAATGCGGCCTCACTGTAAGAGTTCATTTACATTAGATTAAAGCACATGAAGGAAGAACATGTTCATGTTTGCTGAAGGAAAAGAGAAGGATCTGGTTTCATGCTGCGATGTGCCAACTGCCTGCAGCTCCTTTAATATCCTGAATTGAATTATGGGATCACTGCAATTAAAACGCATATCTAAAAAATGTAAAAATTTATTCAGTGTGTCGTTTGTTCTCTCTGTCAGCAGGTTTAGATATCTGGTGTTCTTCTGTTTCCATATTGTGATCAAACTGGACTCTGCTGCTGACACGTTAAAACCAGTAAGAATGTGTGGAGTCCAGAGGAATGCACTTGACTCTTTCCTCCCTCCAGCTGGTGCAGCTGGTGGTGCTGGGTGCGGCCGGCTCAGAGCTGCATCCATAACTTTCTCCCCACGTGCTCCCCATGCTCTCGTATTTTTGTTCTGCCGCTCGGTGGCTGCGCGGCTGACTGAGTGGCAGCTGCGCGGCAGCACAACTCCACACTCCAGCGTGCATCCAGGCTGCTCGCTGTTGCATGGTTACAGGCAGCTCTGCCCCGCCATTGGCTCAGAGTCTGCAGAGCCGCGCAGCCATTGGCCGAGCAGGGAGAAAAACAGTGCTGCCATTGGCTGCCGGGGAAGTGTAAGGCTGTTGCGATTGGTCGGTCTCTGCGGCTCCCGCTCCTTGGAGACTTGGCCTGTGTAAACATCCTGGTTGCTTCTTTCAATGGAGTGTGTTTACCAGCAGCTCAGTTGTGCCGGTGTGTGTGTGCAGACTGAGGCTGAGTGTCTCTGAGGAGCAGAGAGTCTGGTGAGAGCGAGGCTAATTGGCTCCCTGCTTCGCCATACGCTTTGTGATTGAAGAAGCTCTCTGCACTATTATGACACTTTGACAGCGTTACAGGCGAGGACGCTAACAACCCTCAGTCTGCTGGCAGCCTCACCACTTTCCCTCTTTCTCCCTCTTCATTCTCCTTCCAACGTCTTCTTCAGTGTCTCCGCCGCCTGCATCTGTCACAGTCGGCGGCGGCAGCCCCACAGGCTACATGTTATCCCTTTGGTGACGAGCAGAGCGGCAGTGTCTCGGGGCTCAGACGTGGAAAATAAATTGCCTGGAGTTGTAAATGATAGTCGGGCTGTTTGTTTTGTTTGAGCTGTTTTTATTGTTGGCTTCAGTACTATTTTTATAGCTGCCCCTCCTCCACCGCTTGTTTTCTCCATCACCATCATCACCACACCTAAGTTGTAGAGTTAAGTGCCCCCCCCCCCCCCCCCCCCCCCCCCCCCCCCCTCGTCCTCCGTGACT
>NC_065519.1:458007-500842 GCF_006386435.1 Epinephelus moara | reverse complement strand
CCCCCCCCCCCCCCACTCCAACCCCCCTCTGTACTCCGTCTCATCCTTTATGTGGAGTACAAAGAGTCCACACCAGCCTTTGATCCCCCTCAGAATGAAATTCCTCTATCTCTGCTCAGCCTCGCTCCATCTCTCAAGTTGAACTCGATGCTCTCGGTGACTTCTTCCTCACTTCTACATTCACAGCATGACTCTGAGGGGGTGGGGCCGGCCGAGCGAAGGCCGCCAAAGCTTCCACCCTCTCAGAGAGCCGACTGCTTAGCAACAACCAATCAGCCTAATATTTTTGGCAGGTTGTGGCAGCCAATGGAGAGGGTGAGAGCAGGCTTTAGCGCTGTGTTTTTATTGGTGGCTGAGAGGAAAAACAATGTTTTCCTTAGTACTCCACACTTGAGTGCGAGTGGCGAGGCTGATAATGCTGAGAGCAGATTTGGGGAGATAATCTTGGCTTTGATGGGGCTGAAACACACATGGCTCATTACTGTTAAGTGAGCCTATTTGCATTTTTATGCAGACTTCCAGATCAAGTCGAGCTGAAGCAACTAGCTGGTCCGGAGCAGCGAGTGTGACTCCCTGCGAATAAGTCGGTGTCTACAAAGAGAAAGCTTCCGAAAATTGATTTGCACCCTTTGAAACAATCCATTTCCTGCTTGTCCTGAGGCTTAAACATCCTCGAACACGCTCCCTCCCCTTCATGACTGAAGAGTGTTCGATAGGTGAGATCAATAAGGGATTATAGCTCATCAGGAGCGACTCACCTGCTCAGTCTCAGTGATGGATAACACAGGTGATAAATTCACTCAGCTAAGTTGACAACTCTCAAAGTGCTCGTGAATTAAGATGATGGATGACGTCCACGTTCACTTTATCTCCTAATTTCTTAAAGTGAACAAGTGTAACAGTGTCTCTCTCCTCAGCTGCTGCTGCTGCTGTCTAGTTGCCCTCGAGGGAGGCAGTTAAAGCCCCATATGCCCCGGCGGCCAACAGAGGGAAGCTGGTTGGGTCCCAGCTGTGTGGATGTGAAGCAGTGGGTGCTCAGAGACAGCATGTGTGTGTTAAATAAAGCTAAAAGCCCCGTTGACAGCATCTCCTGGAGACAGATACAAATCAATAGTCTGGAGGTGGCCCCTGCCAGAGCTCAGGACTGATTGACAAGCAATGCGGCAGAACGGTTCAGAGTTGGGCGAAGGGTGGGGCTGGATGTCTCGATCCATTCAACTCAGTTAGACTGTTTTTAGCCCCGAGTTACTACACCAACCAGAGGAGAACTGTTTACAAATCTTGCTGTGTGGGCACATTAAGAGGGATTAAACTCAGTCGGAGAATTCGTACTCCACCAAGAAAAACTCTTCACCGAGTAAATGTTTTGGTGGAGACAGAGAAGTGATGTAAAAATCCATCACCAAAATAATTAAAGAAGTCTTTCCTCAGAGGTAAAGCTCAGGGGTGCAGTGAGAAACGTGAAGCTCATTCATCATCTAAGGAAAACTGCCTTCACCCCCTGCATCTGATTTTCCCCCCGCGTCTTATTTTTAGCTTCACACTGTGTCTCTGCCAGCAATGCCTCTCAATGAAATATGTGGAAACACACTTTATTTGGGAAAAAAACACTTTTACAGTGTGGAAATATTTTTTAGGAATCAGTGTGATTTTTGCCAGTGATCAGGGGCGTAGCAACAGATCCTGGGCCCCCAGTCTGTGTGGGGCCCCTGCCTGTCCTCTCCTGATCCGTGTCTCTCTCATACACCTTCTGAAATTATTTTACAGAGTCAGTTGTTTTGGAACCCTGATTTCTCTTTGCTAGGGAAAGACATGACAGTGTACGTTGGTATTGCTGGGGGACCAACAATTTAGCACCTTGTAATGGACTGTTCTTTATTTATTAGAGGAGGGGGTGGCTGGGCTGTGACTTTTTTAAATTTTGCCTCCCTGAGTGACTGGTGGAAAATCAGTGACCCTCCCTCCACTATAAATCAGTTATTTGATTTTTAAAACTTTAAGTTAAAAGTTGAAGACGATATCCTGGAGTTCATAAAAGCATCATTCATGCTGGTTAATTTGTGCAAACGGTTTGTTTTTGATGAAATATCACTATTTTATGCTCATATTTCTTTTCTTTTTTTTCTGATGGATGAGTTGCACATAATGTGTCCAAGGGCCGTTGGAAATATGGAAATCCAGCGACTGTTTATACAGTTTCTGGCTGTGATAAATGGTGTAATTTTAGTGACTTTTAAGAGAAACATGGCTTGTTTTCCTTAAAAATTGCATTTTAGTGCGAAAATTAGAAAATTAGCCAAAATTTGGAAGGCAAATCAACAAAATTTGAAATGCGTTAACTGCCAAAAATGTGCACCAAAATTTGTAAAATTTCAAAACAACAACAACAACAAACAAACAAAAAGATAGGCAAATAGCCAAAAATTGGAAGGCATTTTTTCTCTAAAAATTGCTAAAATTTTGCACCAAAATTTGGGAAGTAAATGTTAAAATTCAGAAGGCATGTTTTCTTTAAAGATTGCTAAAATTTAATGCCAAAATTAGTAAAACAGCCAATTTGGGACGCAAATCAACAAAATTTAAAAGGCTTTTTTTTTCTGTAAAAACTGCCTGAAATTAGCACCAAAATGTGTAAAATTGCAAAAGAAAATTGGTAGGCAAATAGCTAAAATTTGGAAGGCAAACCAACAAAAAATTTGAAGGCATTTTTTCTTTAAAAACTGCCTGAAATTTGCACCAAAATTTTTAAAATTGCAAAATAAAATTGGAACGCATTATTCCTTTAAAAATGGGCCATGAAATACAGCCAATTAAATTTGTTTGCTCCTCTGATCAGCCAAAAAAAAAAAAAATCAGCCCCTCCCTCATGCTTAAAAAGTATGACTTGCCTCCTTTTGCACCTCCCCCTCCCTTATAAATAACAAACAGTCCCTAAGTGATGATTTTTTTTTCACAAACTTCAGTCTTTCAACCGATTTATTCAGCCAGTTTTCATTTAGTAATTAATTTAGAAATTAAAAAAAGAGAGGGCTGTCTGAGCCCCCCCCTCCCTCCCATTACGGCCCACTTTCCCCCCACTACCCCACCCCTCGCCAGTGATGGCTGAACATTTTAACTGTATCCACGAGGGTTTCATCTGTGTTGTGACAGAGATCTGAGAGAGTGAAATGAAACATGCTTTAGTTGTTTCCTCAGCAGTGCTGACACAGTATTTCTCTGAGCTGTCATCGTGGGCAGTCGAGCCAATATTTGTGAACACTAATTTTCTGCCAATATTGAAGAGCCCAGAAGAACGCCAAGACAAATCAGAAACGGCACCAAACCAATCCAGCTCCTCTGAATAAAAGACGGTCTTTGTCGACACATAAAACATTGATTTGAGGTTTTCCATGTAAATGAGCCTAATTTTATGGCAGTAATAACAGTTTTAAGCCTGAGAAAAGTATCCGTGTCAAACCCCCTGTGTGCTCTCAATAGTCGCTGTTACCATCTGTTTCAGAGCATCATCAGCGTCTCTTCCCAAACCTGAGGAGCAACAAACTCTGATTACTCTCCTGAAATAAAAGGAGGTAACGATGGAGTCCACCGTTTTAAAGTGAGGACAGAAAATCATTTCATATAAATGAAATCAACCTCGTCTGCCCTCGAGCTCTGTTTCTTTATTTTGACTGAAAGAGTCATCTTCAATTTACTCTCAGGAGATTTAAGTGTGCTTCCTCTCTACATCAGTGTGAAGCCCTTCTCACACAGAGATGGCGCTATAGAGTCGCTACCAGCTCCCTTCTTTACATAGAGCCAAACATCGGCGGCATCAAGTTGCGATTTTAGACAGCATGCTGTCTGTCCGGCACACCGTGAGGACGGACACAGAGGGCTGGGCAGGGACGGAGGCGGTGTAAACGGGGCTGCAGACTCTTGACAGAAGAGACATTAAATGTTAAAAGTTGTCAGCAAAAGTAAAAGAGAGTGATGTGCTGTGATTGAGTTTATTAATCCGTTTATTACAGAGTCGACTCCCCTCCCGCTCCGTCAGCAGAGTTTACAGCCCGTCTCTCTCCGTCCAGCGTTTCAGGTGCACTCGATGTTTTCATATGGTTTACCTTTGAAATTGCGACACAAATGAACAGGGTGCATTTTTGATGGATTTCTGTTTTGGTTCAGTAACCACTGAGAATTCATGGTCTCACACGTTCATATTTTTCATGTGTGGGATGTGTGGTCAGGTCTGATAATCCTCAGGTCTGCTCCCACCTTTAATCAACGCCCGTACTCGCTGACAGGATGGGGTTTGTCACGGCACAGGTGTGCTGTTGGCTGCAGTTGAAGGTCACCCTGATTGCCAAACAAGGGTGAGGAGTACAGAGGGAACAGCAACATCTGCACCACCACCTCGCAGCTCTTCACGCTTTTGTCTCATCCGTGATGGCATTAAACGCAACGCCCCACTGGGAAGATAACACATCACCGGTGTCATTTTGAAAACAGCGTGCAGAGACGCACCGTGGCCTCGTCAACATCAGTGTGCAGGGCTGTAATGAGTGTATCTATGTAAAGCTGCAATAAGTGAACTCTTCTCTGTTGTGTCCGCAGGTCTCTTGTGATCATCAGCACCCTGGATGGGCGGATCTCTGCACTGGATCCTCACAACCAGGGCAGGAAGCAGTGGGACCTGGATGTTGGCTCAGGGTGCCTGGTGTCGTCCAGCCTCAGCAAACCTGAGGTAAACCAACATTTGAATTTGACATACCTCCTCCTCCCCCGTCATAAATAACGAACACTCCCTAACTACTGTGAGACAAATCTCCCTCTCAGTTTGATTGTTGTAAAACCAACCGCAGCCGCTTAGCAGCTGAACGACATCTGTTTGAGACCCAGCAGAAGATGAAAAAGTCCATTTCCTGAGTCTTGACATGTGAGTGTGAGGTTAAGGATCCAGCCTCATCTGAGTCTGTCCCTGCTGGCTGTCTCTCCGCAGACACTAAGACCAATAACGTAACTCGGTGCACTTTGAACAGTCAACCAAGGATTGCTGTTGCTTACATTTATTTCATGTACACACACACACACAGAGCAGACATACTGCGTACACCCCCACATGAATCTGAGAGGAGCTGTTTTGCCCGGAGGATTAGCCTCTTTGTTGACTGTAGTGGTTTACACATACAGGCACAGCAAGACCCTCGTCTGTACATGTATACAGAGGCTTAAACCGCCCACACCGACATGCTGAAAGTGAAGTGTAGCCCAGAGCGCCGCTCTCAGAGAAACATACCAGAGACGTGCTCATGCTTCACTTTGATGTGGACTCGCTGTGTGTGAGAGTTTCGCCTCAGGGAAAAAGCCTCTGATACTAACAAGGGTCTGGGCGGCTGCTGAGATCAGTTTAATGTTGGTCGGCTGCTGCTGCTGCTGCTGAGGCGTGCTGGGGTGTAATGAACTCTCTGGCTCCTTCATAGAAATACAGCTCTGCTTATTAGTCTAGTATAAAAATAAAAAAGGCAATCTAGAAGCAGTTCATAAAGTTTAACAGGTGAGGTTTTTCCAGAAAAAGTCTGACTCAGAGGTTATGATTTATTATCTGTTTCCCACAGAGGTAAAGTAAATAAACGTCTGTGATCAAACCGTGGCAGGAAGTAGGAGCGTCATGATTTTGATTCTGAATCGAAACTGATCAAAATGAGCTTTTGATTTCAATCATTGAAATCAAACGGAGGATTGGTGACTGCTATTTTGTTGTTGGTGAAACAGGGTTCTCACAGATCCTTAAAAAGTCTCAGAGGGCACTGAATTCATTCATGAAAATAAGGCCTTCATTTGTATTAAATGTCTTTAATCAATCTTTTTAAAGTTAAAAATGCTGAGACATGGAAAAGTAGGATTTTATGAATGATTTCTTTTCTGATGTTGCATCGTAAAATCTCAAAATTATTCATGACATCTGTTTTTTAGAAATAATTTACCAAGTGCCTGTTGCATTAACATCATGCAGATCCGCACAGCAAACAAAAAACACTCATGAATTATTTCAGGCTGTGATGTTCAGAGCGGAGAATCCACTGTCGCCTCAGTTGTCACTGAACCCTGGATGACAGGAGGAGGTGAAAGTTCAACCAAAATTTGCTGTTTTACCAAAATCTCATGGCTGAAATCAGCTCAAGTCTCTAAAAAACTTGTTGCATAAATACACAAACTATGCGCGATGGGAATGAAGGCAGTGGAAAGCCCTTTACAGACAGAGATGGCGCTAGAGAGCCGCTACAAAGTCCCACCTTTATGCTTACATTGCATTTTTTACCCAGAAACAAATGATGGCGGCATCATGTGGCTCCAGAGTGTGATGTCAGACGGCATGATGACATAACAGAATCAGAAGAGGTGTGACATGTAACCCAGCAGCGTCGGCCTCTAGTGTGACATATAACATACGTGTCAGCAGCTCTTTATAAACAATAACAATGACATCACATGTCAATAACAATCATTTAGCGTCCCTGTTATATGGCGGCTGATCTCGTCCTCTGCTCAGAGGGTAAGGAGCTCCTGGACCTCATTGTTTGAGTTAGCTGCTAACTGCTAACAGCTGCTGTTCTTCTTCTTTGAGTTGGCTGCTAACAGCTGCTGTTCTTCTTTGAGTTGGCTGCTAACTGCTAAGAGCTGCTGTTCTTCTTTGAGTTGGCTGCTAACTGCTAACAGCTGCTGTTCTTCTTCTTTGAGTTAGCTGCTAACAGCTGCTGTTCTTCTTTGAGTTGGCTGCTAAGAGCTGCTGTTCTTCTTTGAGTTGGCTGCTAACTGCTAACAGCTGCTGTTCTTCTTCTTTGAGTTAGCTGCTAACTGCTAACAGCTGCTGTCCTTCTTTGAGTTAGCTGCTAACTGCTAACAGCTGCTGTCCTTCTTCTTTGAGTTAGCTGCTAACTGCTGATAACTCCCTTTTAAAACCACTGTGGTGGGTAGTGCATTGTCAAAACGCAACACCCGTCCCTTCCACGATCCTGTCTTGCCCACTGTCCGGTCTATACAGACATCATTATGGCGCTGTTACTGCCTCCGTCCTGACTCTGAGTCGAGACAAATCTGTCCTCCCCATTCCGCAATCGCACTTTTTATGCAGAACGGCGAGCCGGTTTAACAGCGTGAAATTCCCGCCTTGAAGGGGAAGTGTGTAAGTGACGAAAAATCACGAACAAACACCACGTATTTTACACTTCTGTTCATTTGTCCAGAATTGTCCCTGAACCTCCATAACTCATGTTTATGTTGGTTCATGTTTTTCTTTTGCTCTTTATTTTTGTTGTTGTTAAATTGATCTTAAATTTAATCCTGAATGGCATTGAAAAATTCTTAAATTCAACTTGAACTGTAGAAGCCCTGTGACAGCTGTCGGAGCATAAAACCAAAGATCAGTTGATCTGTACGGATCAACACTTCCTGGGTTTAAAGGAAACACTAAGTTGTAACACAGTAAAATGATGTGATTTTCTAAACTTAAACAGACAGTCCTACCTGTCTGAATATTTGCCTTAACACATTTAGTCATTAAATCCACATTACTGAGGATTATGTATCAGAACTCTCATTGCTGGAAAAAAAAAATCTTTAAATCAAAAATGAAATCAAAATGAATCGTGACTCTTTTAATGTTGAGTAACACTGATAAAAAGTCAGCCCACACTGTTTGATCAACAGGTCACTGCTTGGAAGCACAAATAAGATAAAAATGTAATCAGCACTGAAAGCTCAAAGAAAAATAATGAAATGTATAAGATGAGAGCAGATAATGAGCCGTCTCAGCTGAGCATCAAGGATCCAGATTTGGCAGCTTCAGTGTTTCTCTCTGTCGAAGCATCTCATTCACAGGAGTGTGTAAGAACCTCCCATATTAGAGGGTGAATTGGTTCTTAAGTATGTTCCATTCATCCTGCGTGTTTTCATCCTCGCCAAACACGACAGCAGCGAAGTTCACTGATTAGCAACCCTGCAATTAGAAGGAGGGAACTAATCACTGGAATCAGCTGCTGCACTGTCGGCTGGGACTCAAACACATCTTCAGGCTTTTTAGCGGCTCGTGTTTGAGAACTTCTTTTTTTTTTTTGTCTGGGCTCCTCGGAGGTTAAACTGCAGAGAACCCCTAAAGGTTCCTCTGAGCACTGAGAGTTAATTCACAGTGTGTGAGTGCAGTAAAGCTTCTCCGCTGGATGCATCAGAATGTAAATTTGACCTTGAATATAAAGTTGCACCCACTATACTGAATTACAAGATATCTCAGTTTTCACGCTGTCAGTGGAGGAATAACACGATTCTCTACGCTCTGATCAAAGTCGGCGACTGGATTATTTATCACTTCATTAACTAAAAAAATCAGTTTAGTCGAGCCAAAAAAATGAGGCTGTTTTCAAAGTGTTTCCCCCCAGTGTCAGTTTGTTTGCTGCTACTGTTCATCTGACTTCTTTTCCCTCATCTTTACAGTTCTATAGGAGAGTTGATGTGACAGCCTGATGGCCAGAGGCGTAAACATTGTGTAGACTCATGACAAAATCTTTGTGTACGCACACAGACAGAAATATGTATGTTCATCACATCACATCAGAGTTATAAAGCCGCGCCTGATTCTGTTTTTATAACTGACTGTGGCACTGGATGCACCTGCACGAGCTTCATTTCCACACCACAGTTAAATAAATGTAGAAACGCCCTTTGCACATCGATACCTGTGCCCCTCCTCCTCTAACTACACCTGTCAGTGAGAAACACAGTGAAGAGCGTGCAGTTTCACAGAAAGTGTCACCTCAGAGAGAGTCTCCAGTGTGGCTGTAATGACGCAGGGCTGCAGATATTCATAGTGTCCGAACCACTAATTCATCACATTTCTGTCAATCATCATCATGGTGGTAAAATCTCAATCACTAGCCCTTTTTAAACAGGAGTTGTGCAAATTTGCAGGAAAGCCCAATCAGTCTTTTTTTCAGCATTGACAGTATAAAAACAAAATGCTGCCTACCTACTTTTGTTTATACAGAATGTGCCTTTTTCGGGGCAATGGGGGGCGTGAGCAAGTAACAAAACGTGTAGCTCAGCGTGTGACGTAAACAGTGACGTGGGAGGGAAGCCGCGGCTGGTCAGTCCTTCGGCGATTCTCTCGTAAGTCGGCCCGTTCTTCACCGTCCCCGTCATCTGACGGTTAATGGCCTCTTCGTTTGCGAGGACAAGGAGGGCGCGCAATTCCTTGTCTCCCCAGTTGCTCATCTTTACAGTGTCTGTCAGGTTTGTGTTTCCCTCTTGCTACTAGCTGCTCGCTAATTCCTGCTATCAGCTGTTTCCTGTTTATCCACCGCCAGTGGCTTGCGCGTGCGGTGTCATCAACAGCTCCTCCCACAAGTCATCAACAGCCCCTCCCTTTGCAGAAGGCCGCCTCGGTCTGTTTACACTAAAAGGGTTCCACCAATATGTCTACCCTACGAGGCGGAAAATTGGGCACCTCGGATCAACTCGCCAATCCGGCTCTGTGTGTCTAAATGCTCACAGCTTGCCGGCAAAACGGCCCAACATTCGCCGAAAATCTGGCAGTGTAAAAGGGGCTGTAATTATTAAAGACCAGAAGGACGATCAGTGATTCATTCATATTAAACTCATGTTGAAACTGACATTACAAAGAGCTCACAGGATAAAATGAAAGGCTCATTAACAGGGAGATGAATCTAAATTAAAACGATGAAATGCATACCTCATAAATCATTTGAAATGAACTTTATAAATGTGCCTTTGATTGACACAAAACGCTGTGCAGCCTGCAACAATAATCACACAGTCCGTGACACTGACTAACAACCAAAGAACAAACTTATATTAATTCTTCTCCTCATCACATCACCCACAGCTGAGGTCAGAGGTTGAAATCAAACCTGGGCCGCTGCAACAACTCAGCAGCTTATATGTGATGCACAGCCTCCTTTAAAATACCAGGTCATGTGTAGGAAAAGAGGTACACATGGTTGTTGTGCATACACACATTTATGCATCTGACACAGACACATGCTTCTGCACACGTCTGCCTCATGACAACAGGCGGTGATGTAAAACGTCACATGACTCAGTGAAAACAAGATCTGGACAGTGACTCAATAAAAGTGAAAGCACCACTGAGCTAGCTAACGTTACAGCTCAGCTGAAGAGGACTCCGTTAATGTTTACATCTCACACTGTAACGAACATGAGCCTCTCGTCCATGAGTAGATGCACACTTCCTTCTGCGGGTATAGTTTGGTAGAGAGAAAATAGTTCCTACATGAAACTGCTCACAACAAGGTCTATGGATTATCACGAGTAAACGAGTAATGATTTCTGTAAAGAGACATTGATGTTCAAATGTATTTTTTTGGCGCTTTGAGCTCCACAAGCTGAGCGTCTTCCAATTCTGTTATACTGAAGAGAAGTCAGACCAGACTCCTGCACCAGGTCGGGTACCCGACAGGTAACCCACAAGAAGCTGTGTAACAGGTAAACATATGCAGTAAGAAATTAATTTAAAAAATATGATTTATCAGTTATTGTTTTGCAGATTTAAATTTTGTTCTAGTTTATTTCTGCAGGAAAAAAGTTTTTCCTAGAAAATGTAACCGGTAAAAGTCGGAGAAAAACAGCAGAACACAGCACCAAAGTGTGTGTGTGTGTCACAGCTGCCGTACAGCCTCTCTGAGGACGCCGCATTGTTTTCCTCGCCTTTACATCTGTGTTCAGTGTGCGAGACTTCACGAGGACGTGTCAAGAAACCCACCGACAGACAGACACACATGTAACGTCCTCCTGTCATCCTGCGGCGTGCTGCCGTGGTGACGGAGGATGCTGACTCCCTCTGTCTCCCTCTGTCTCTGTGTCTTCACCTGTTGGCTTTCATTTGGCTGACGGAGCGGAACGAGGAGAGATGCCTGTCAGCTGTGAACCCGGCGACTCGCTGTGACGTCACCTGTTATGGTCCCTGGAGTGTGTGTCTGTGTGTGTCTGTGTGTGTCTGTGTGTGTGTGTGTGTGTGTGTGTGTGTGTGTGTGTGTGTGTGTGTGTGTGTTATGCTCATGTACTTTATGTAAGTTTTATTCCTCGCTCTGCCCTTGTTGGCCTTCGTAACCTGGAATGCCTGTCTGCTGTGTGTGTGTGTGTGTGTGTGTGTGTGTGTGTGGAGGAGGGGGTGGAGGAGGGGGGGTGGCTGCCACTAGCTCCCCCCACGCCTCCTCAGCGCCTTAGCAACGGTTTCATTGGTGCACGCCGGGTCCCTGAGACACCAGTCTGCTCGGTGATTAGAGGCTGGGGGGGGTCTGCTGCCGTGCCATTGGCTGGCCTCGACACGCCGGGGAGGAAACAGCCAGTCACCTGCTGCATCCTGCGGAGTGTGTGTTTGTGTGTGTCTCTTTCTGTAGTGAAATGAGGGACAGCAGAACCACAAACAGCGTTGTCTGCAGAAAAAGAAGCCATCACTTCAAAACGCCGGGAGTCGCTCCGGGCGAGTTAGAGGGGGTGGGGGGGTGGAGTGAGTCATGCTGGGGGGGGGTAAAGGGATGAAGAAGAGGGGGGGGCTGGGTGATTAGGGGAGGTGAGGTAATGCCTCAGACCAGAAATGATGTCATCACACAACAGACAATACACACACTCTGACACACACACTCACACTCTCATACCTAGTCCGACGCCGTGTGTGAATGAATGAATAAACGATGAGAGAATATGATTGATCACTACACACTGACGAACGATTGATCGCTGTTCTGTGACTAATGTGACGAGCAATAATTCTCCCAGCGTGGCGAAGGAAATGAAAAAAGGCCAGATGGGCGATATTTTTGGCAGGAAGTCGATCGTTCTTCTGGACGCTCTGATTTTATTTTGATCGTGTTTTTATGGCTCAACGCCGGCGATAGCTGTGGCCGGCTGTCCGTCCCTCCCTCTGTCCCATTCTTCATGAATGCGATATCTCAAGAACGTTTTGTGGGAATTTCTTGAAATATGGCACAAACATCCACATGGACATGACAATGAACCACATAGAATTTGGTGGTCATAAGTCAGACATCAAGGTCACTGACCCTGCATCCATCTTATTCAAATGAGCTCGACATCTCAAGCACCCCTTGGGGGAATTTCTTCAAATTTTGGCACAAACGTCCACTTGGACACATCAATGAACTGACAAGATTTTGGTGGTCAAAGTTAAAAGCCAGTGTAACCTTGCGCCCGTTTCATTCTAGTAAATCTCAAGAATGCCTTGAGGGTATATCTTAAAATTTGGCATAAACTGCCACTTCAACTCAAGGATGAACTGATTAGAATTTGGTGGTTGTAGGTAAATGTCACTGTGATCTGGGGTCCATCTTATTCTCGTGAACGCAATATCTAAAGCACACCTTAAGGGATTTTTTCTTTCTTTTTCTTTTCAAATTTGGCACAAACATCCATTTGGACTCAAGGGTGAACCAGTTAGAATATCATGGACATAAGTCAAATGTTAGGGTCACTGTGACCTTGTCCCTCTCATTCTCATGAATATGATATCTCAAGAACGACTTGAGGAAATGTCCTCAAATTTGGCACAAATGTCCATTTGCACTCAGCAAAAAAACTGATTAGAATGTGGTGGTTGTAGGTCAAGGTTAATGCGACCTTGCGTCTGTCTTAAGGGAATTTCCTCATATTTGACACAAACATCCAATTGGACTTAATGATGAACTGATTAGATTTTTTTTTTTTTGTTGGTCAAAGTTTAAGGCCACTGTGACCTTGCATCTGTCTTATTCTGATGAACCCAATATCTCAAAAATGCCTTGAGGGAATTTCTTAACATTTGGCACAAACATCCACTTGGACTCAACAAAGAACCAATTAGATTTTGTTGGTCAGAAGTCAAGGTCACGGGGGCTTCACCTCATGTTTTTGGTCATAACTAAAGAATTCAGACACTAATTCTGACCAAACTTGACATAAATGTCTGACAGGATAAAATAATGAAGGTCAAAAGGTCAAAGGTCAGCTTGACTGTGACATCATCATGTTTTAACGTCATATCTCAGGAACAGAAAGGGAGACATTTGGTCAGATACTGAATTGGTGACTCTAATCTTGAACCTGTGCTGATTGTATAGATCTTCTGTGTGTGAAGCATCCATGTTTTCACTGACATGAATGGAGACTGTCAGAGACACTGGACTGGTGGGCGGAGTCATACAACCACAGGGTGGACTGGTGGGCGGAGTCATACAACCACAGGGTGGACTGTTGGGCGGAGGCGTTAAATTTGTAGTTTTGTGTTATGTTTTGTTCTCCTCAAACTCGCGGCGTTAATTGGTCTCTCCCTGTTCCTCTGTCTCTCTGTGTCTGCCGCCTGTAAGTGGAGCAGTAGCCTTGTGGGCCAACAGTGGCACATTAGCGGCGGGTGAGCGCTGACTCTGTTTGACAGGATCGCTGGAGCGTCTGCAGCACCAGCGTCCGACCCCCCACTGCACTCCCTCTGAAACTACGTTCCTACATCTCCCAAGGGTGGAACATGATGACATGATTAGTGATATCAAATCATCATCAAGTGCTGCGGCTCCTTTGGACGATTGCCTCCATTAAAATAAACCGTGGGAAATATACTTTAAAAACAAATAAAGACTAACCCTCGTAGTGTCGTACACACACACACACACACACACACACAGTGTCACTGCTACAGAAACACATCTGTGGATCTACAGTCTGACCTTTACAGAGCGATGCAGTCGACACATAAACACCTCCAGATAACTGAACGGTCTCAGAGTGATCGTGGATGTTTTTGTTAGAAGAAGTCACATTCAGAAAAAGATCCAAGGGTGCGACATGAATGAGTCTGAGTTATAGCTCGTGAAAAATGAATAAGCTTTGGAAGTTCAGAGCAGCAGAGACACGAGGAGGAGGAAGAGGAGCAAAACGCTGAGCAGTCACTTTTTCTTTTTAATCATTTACAGTATTTTTTTAACTGATAGCCTCTTTTGAATTTTTTATTTTATTCTCCAAAATTTAAAAAATTCAAAATCTGAACCCCTGCTCTGTTTTGATTTGTTGTTTTTTTTCCTTTTGTTTTCAAGGAAGTGTCGGGAGGGTAAACAAAGACCGATTTATGCAAACAAACAAAACAAAGACATGTGGGAGGGTCGTTCATGATTTCACACTCATCTCATCAAAGGATGTCTTTAATTTCCTTTGATCTTTGTTTGTTTTTTTCATATAATCAAAGGAGGGTTTATGAATGAATTTTTAAATAACTTTATTCCAATTAGCAGAGCAGCAGATTTCCATATAATAACGATAATGAAAACATTTTCTGAGCAGTAGCAGGCAGCTTTTTGTTAGCGTCATGACCTGAGTGGTGAATATCAAGGTCTAGTTGTAAAGTAAAAACATCTCAGTTAATCTTCTGCTGGTCTGATGCCAAAAGTCGTAAACTCTGTGACACTGAGGTCGATCGTAGGAATTTCCCCTCATCAAAACCAAACTTTCAGCAAAGAGTTCAGCATTAGATCTGTACGTATGCAGTGTGGATGGAGTCATGATTTAAAGTCAGTGCAAAAAAATAAAATAAATAACGCAATCCGATTGATGTATATTTAAAGACAAATGTAGAATTAACAGCAAAATCTTTCATTCAGATTTCTCCATGTTGAATAATATCACAGAGGACAATGAAAGTTTATATATTTTAGAAGAGGCGTTTTACTAAAGACCTTCAGTGGCCATAAAGTCGAGAAACACCCACCTACATGCACGAGTTTCAGACCCTTGTATGTTGTATGGATGGAGATTGCTACATATAAATTTAAGATTTTTCACTCCTTAATCAGCTCCTTAATCATGAATCATTACAGAATATAGTAACTTTCACCACATATAATTTCAGGAGGACCACCACAAGGAAACATGTTCTTTATTTAGATGATCAAACAGTCAATGGATCATACTATAGATATTTGTTTCTGGCTAAAAATTTGTCTATTTCTACTTTAAAAAGTTGATTAAAGATGTTGCCGTCTGTTGATACTTTGACTTGGATTAGTGCTAATACGGATGATCCGGAGGAAGAAGTCTGCCCGTACGGAGGACAGGGGCAAGAAACCCCGGGGAAGAATATGACTCTGAGCTCCTAAACAGCCTCCATCAAACCCCGCTGACCCAGACTGTGATCTGCCCCTCTGTTAGAAGAACCAGAGGGAGGGCGGGACATCGGCGGGGTCTATCGGCTTCCCTCCAGTGTCCACACACACCTGAATGTATCAACAGACGGGAACGTTTTTAATCAACATTTCGAAGTGGAAATAGACGACTTGTCAGCTAACTTAGCTAGCGTGCGAACAACACTAGCTAATCCTGGCAGCCAGAAACAAACAACTATGATTCATTGTCCATTAACTGTCCGTTAATTTAAACAAAGAACACATTTCCTTGCGGTCGTCCTTCTAAAATGGGCAGTGGTTGAAGTTATTTTGTGACAGTCGGGGAGTTGATACACAGACGCTAGCTAGCTAGTTGAAATATTGACTCCTCCCACTACTGTGAAGAGATTGACTGAAATAAAAAACAAATGTTTGACTGACAGGGATTTGTGGGCCTCTGATTGGCCACATTAAAAAGTGATTGACTGACACCCCGCCCTCTCGAACCCTTGTCTACAAGGGTGGCTCTGAAACTCGCACATGCACACATCTAACAGTGGCTCTTCTTTTCTGCAGAGGGATGATATTGAAAAAGTCCTTCAGAATTAGCTTTAGATAACTTGAGTCACTTCAGACTCGTCTTGTCACTGAACTGAAGTGTCTGCCTCGATGACTTCTATATAAACAGACTGCTTTATGATTCAAGAGCTGTCACAATATGTCACAGTGAGTCATCGCACACGCCACAAACACTTCAACAGACTCATTCTAACTGTGCTGAGATTTGATGGTGTTCAATAGAGAAACAGTTGATCATTTCCCAGACATCCCTGCCTGATTTTAAAGAGCTAATGTGATGGCGATGCTGAGCTATGTTTGGAGAGAGGTTTGAATAGTTCAGCCTCCAGTTGTGACTTCTGACAACTTCTGTGAGGGTCATAAGGACAGAGGGATGTCGTATGCTGTAAAGCCCTGTGAGGCAAATTGTGATTGCAAATTGTGATTTGTGATATTGGGCTTTATAAATAAAATTGATTGATTGATTGATTGATTCTGTTTGTGTTCCTCAGTTTCACTATTAGCTGATTCAAAGTTTTGTACATGATGCAGATCTCAGTGCAGTGACACCATGAGTGTGTGTGTGTCCGTGGATGATCAAGGCATCAGGAGCAGGATGACTCATCCACAGCCCTGAGAAGTTCCCCTCTGCGCTAAACCTCTTTACACCCCCTCAGCCAAACCAGCATGGTGTGATGTGATGGTCAGATTGTTAACCCCGCCTCCTTTCACTTGCTAAATTTATCCTCATCTTGTCTCCATAACCGCCCCCCCCTCCCTCTGAAAAGATGACATCACCTCTGCTCCCGGCTCTGCTCTCTAGTAAATCATTCTGCCACACGTTTCTGCCTCCTGGCATTTTTAATCCAACACAAAGAAACTGACCTATTTTAATCAGGGATGATGTCATCGGCAAGATGATTGACAGGTCACAGGTTCGACACCAGCAGCACCTGATGTGTCCATCTCTTTTTGGAAGAGACCAGTAACAAGACAGTGAACTGCTGATTGGTCCAAATCCTGTCGTTATGTCACTGAACAGTTTGTTAAAAGACTGAGTCACAACTTGGACGTGCAGATGAACTGATTTCTGATGTGCGCCTGTGTTTTATAACGACTGAGGCAAACAATCGTCCTCTCTTCCACCTCCTGATGAGCCAAAGCTGCGAGGGTTAAATCAGGATTAGGCTCAGGTTTGTGGGATGATGTCATCCTCACTGCCCCCCTGCAGTCAGACACACACACATCATCCTCAGCTGCACACTTCTCTAAAGATCCAGGTTAATTACTTGGGCTCTTAGTTGTGTAATGGTCCCGAGCTGGTGGATCGAGTCCAAGTGTGTGGGGGCTGAAGCTGCCGCTGTGTGGGTGGGTGTGTGTCGGCCAGTGTTGTCTGTGTGGGTGAGTGTTTTTGTGTTTGAACGATTGTCTGTCTGAGCTGAAAACCACTTTTCAAACTGTAAAAGATACTCCAGGAGCTCTGATGTGTGTTAAAAGCCATTGCATCAGACACAGGTAATAAATCCAGGATCAGGTCTGTTGCCAAGAACAGTTTTGTTCAGCAGTTATCTGAGTGGAAGTGGAGCAGAGTGTCGTAATGAAATCATGTCGTTTCAGCAGGAACGGCAAAGAAAACCTCACTGACTGTTCTGTGTATCAGGCTTGTTCAGAAAACTTAAGTTGAAGGAGTCCAGGTGTGACACAGAATCACCTGTGTTGCAGTTCTTGGCCTGCGAGTAAGCAAATGTTGGCTAACGTTAATGGACTGCAGGCTACAGGTACATTAAGGTTAACTAGTAGAAAAGCTAATATAACATTAAAGCTGGGGTAGGCAGTTTTATTTTGGCATCATTATGGAAAAAATCCCAATAAACTCTGAGCATATTGTAAATCAAGTGTCCTGAGAGAAAACTAGACGTCTCCTTTTGGCTCTTTTTTCAGGCTTTAGAAAATCCAGCCCATGACGGGAGACTTTGTCCAATCACAGGTCATTTTATGCGCGAGTTTGACCGCTGGAATATTTGTTTTTACTCGCGACATTCACGCGAGTAACAGTGTGTTCACACCGCTAGTAAATCAGACAAGTATGCCGGCCGGAAAGCAAGCTGCATCGGTTGTGCTAACTGGGGCTAATGCTAGTGCTAACTTTGTTGATAGAAACGTACAGCTGATAATTGGAATCAATTTTCAAAACTTACCAGGCAGACCGACCTCCTCACTCACTTTCCTCCACACCAGGTCTTTCTTGGTCCGAAGCTTATAATTTGGGGACGTAACGTCATAACACTCAGGGTGGCCACAAACAGCTATTATTAGCTTGTCCTCCATTTTCGGAACAATGCGGGGCAGTTGTTGACCATTGAGGTCCATCCAGATGTGGCAGAGAAGTGTGTGAAGGCTACCTGCGTTCTCCATAACCCAGACACCTGCAGTGAGGGCGAGCATCCCAGTCGCCGTCGGTGAAGTGGAGCCTGCATTGAATATTAGCACCAAAACAAATATCCATCTGTCTCCACTGAGTTTTTTGCGTGTGAAAATCAATAAATATTCACTGTGTCCGGCAAGTCACATGTCGCCCGAATGGATGTTGTTTACTACAGCGGCAGCAGCACGTCAGTGACGTCGGTGACGACAGGAAAATCTCAACGCTGATAGGCCGCCCTGACACAGCATCAAGCGAATATTTCGCTTGAGTTCAATATTTTGAACTTGCGTGAAGAGGCGAATGACGCGAATTTCGCGTGTTTGCTCCATTCGCGTCATTCGCGCCGCCGGCACAAATTCGCGTCTATTCGCGTCTTTACATTGACTTTGTATGTAATCTTATCGTGCGAAAAATTCGCCTCGCGTCCGGTGTGAACACACTGTTAGATAGAGGACGTTCCTATTGGCTGTTGTACAGATGCAGATGAGCGTGCACGTCCCTTCAGATGGTGAAGTTCTGATTCAATGGAGGAGAATCCTGCAGAGAAAGTTGCTTTTCTAGCAAAATTCTAGCTCACAGCTGCAGCTTCACGTTCAACGTTAGCTAGAGCCTGGAATCACAGTGTGT
Organism: Epinephelus moara; assembly: GCF_006386435.1. Taxonomy (NCBI): domain Eukaryota; kingdom Metazoa; phylum Chordata; class Actinopteri; order Perciformes; family Serranidae; genus Epinephelus; species Epinephelus moara. The sequence goes on along the minus strand of NC_065519.1, from coordinate 482,083 downwards.
CCTCTGCCTCACCACCAGCCGCTACAGACCACCTCACTGGGTGGAGAGCGGGCAGCAGCTCCGTAGCCTGATCCTTAGTTAGCAGTCACAGCAACACGAATCCACCCAGATCAAACCCCAGTTCAGCAAACTTTCTGTTGCTGCTGTTACACAGGTTAGACCTGGTGCTCACGCTAGACACCAGCCTGGTGAGACACCCATTGCTGGGGGGTTTGCTTTGGCGGAATTTGAGCCATTAACCAAAGGTCTGCCCACTCTCCTCCTAAGGAAGATGTCCACAGTGGTGGGGAGCGAGGCGGAGGGAGCGTGGGGTGGCTAGCAGCTAATTCTTGTCTGATCTGTGGTCTGATAAAGAAAAGCCCTTTTTCTTCAGAGATGGTGCTATACAGCTGCTACGAAGTCCCGTCTTTACACCATCTTTGCATTTTTACACAGAAACAAACAACGACTGCATCGTGTCGCTCCAGTGTGTGATTTTAGACAGCATGATGACATCACAGAATCAAGAGAGGCGTGACATGTAGCAGAGCAGCGTCGGCCTCTAGTGTGAGCTTGATGTTGTTTTGTGTTGAATGAGAAATGACCAGATCACTTTCTTCTGGCGGAATATTTGCTTTTCTGACTCGTTTACATCGACTTGTTTTGGCTAGTTACCAGTCGACACTGATACTTAAAACAACGACCTGTCTGTTCCTGCAGGTGTTTGGCAATAAGATGGTCATCCCTTCACTGGATGGTGCCTTGTTCCAATGGAACCGGGACAGGGAGAGTATGGAGGCAGTGCCTTTCAGCGTGGAGTCCCTGCTGGATTCGTCTTACCGGATCGGGGAGGACACTGTCCTGGTCGGGGGCAAATCTCTCACTACCTACGGCCTGGGTGCCTACAGCGGCAAGGTCAGTGACATCACTCAAAGCTTGTAGGATGGCGACACATTTCAAGAATTACATTTTTTTTTTTTTTTTTTGAGTTAAAGTAGTCTCCATAATGTTTTTATAAAGGTCTGAATGAAGCCATCTTGTTCTGACCACATTAACACAGTATAATAACTCTGCTTCTGATTTCCCTTCATGTCGTCCGTCTCAGCTTCGGTACATCTGCTCTGCGGTGGGCTGCAGTCGCTGGGGGGAAGAGGAGCTGGAGGCCGAAGACGTGCTCCTGCTGCAGAGGACTCAGAAGACCGTGCGAGCCATCAGGCCTCGATCAGGGATGGAGAAGTGAGTTTTATTCAATCAGTCAGTCAATCCGTCAGAGTCAGTCAGAGTCTGTCAGGAGGCAGCGACTGTATCTGGGTGGTTTCCAGAGACGGTCGCAGGCAGTCGATTGACTTTCTGTCAGTGGTTTTAAATAAAGTCAGTTAACCTGTCAGCCATCACTGACGCTTATTTCTTCCCCTCTGTAGATTTACCACACTGACAGATACTTTGGATTTAATGTATTTTTCTTATGTTTCATACTGATTTAATATCTGAACATGAATCTTGTATCATAATCTTGTTTCTCAGTGTCGCACCATCTGTCTCTCAGCAGGCTCGCGTTAAATAAATATTGTGTTGTTTACATTAGTAATGAGCATATTTATAAAGCAGTGATTAATTATTCATTTACTAAACAAGATAATCAACAATTACTGTTTTATCTCGAGGTTGACCCTGATTTTGATCATCAGTTACACAATTACAGTTACAGTATTTTTAAGCCATAGCTGGAGGCATTATGTGTCCGTTCGTCCGTCCGTCCTGTTCTTGTGAATTTGATATCTCAAGAAATTTTGGCACAAACATTCACTTGGACTTGAGAGTGACCTGATATTAGTGGGTGAAATGTCACTGACCTTGCGTCCAACTCATTCTTGTGAGCACGATCTCTCAAGAAGTCACTTGGACTCAGAAATAAACAGATTAGAATGTTGTGGTTGAAGGTCAAAGATTAAGGTCACTGTGACCTCAGAAAACATGATGATTGTGGTTGTGCTGATTTTGTAGATCTTTTGACTTGATTTATTTATTTTGAATATTTAAAAAAAAAAAAGAATATGTAGTCGAAACATAAATTAACATTAATTGTCCAAAAATGAGTAGGAAGAGGCAACATGCTTGTCTATCCCAAACTAAACAATCCATCACTAATCAAACTGTGACATAAACACACTCTCCCCACCATTGATCAATCACACATTTACACCACTGCACATCTTAATACCTGAGAACCAATATTAGCCTGTGTTTACAACAAATACAAAATATGAATAGAGAATACCGACAACAGCCTCATTTCTGTACCTGGTGACGATCCTGTCTTTGTAGCTATTTTTTATCTGTCGGGGGCAAGCTGTGTGTGAGGCGTCCATGTTTTCACAGACATGGATGGATGGTGATTCTAGTTTTAAAGTGTTTATTATGACTCTTGACACCAGGTGGAACTTCAGCGTCGGCACCTTTGAGCTGAAGCTCATTCCTGAGACACAGTCTGGGATCAACTTCCTGGAGGGAGAATTTGCTGGTGGTGAGTCCTGGAGGGAGAGTCAGCGGGTCATCGTTGATGAACCCAAAGATCGAGAGCACACAGAGAACAATCAGAACCAGAACCTGGACCTCGTCATCAAAGTGTCTGTCCCTGACTGGAAGGTCATGGCCTTCAGTACGGAGCCTGACGGGCAGCTGGTGTGGGAGCGTCAGGTGAGACGTTACAACCTGTCAGAGAAGAAGAAGAGTTAGCGTCATGTGGTGGTTTATTGGTGTGAATTCAGTTCGGTGCAGTGTGTCATCTCATTCTGTGCCACCTGTGTTGTGTAGTTCTGCACTCCCATCGCTTCGGCTTGGCTGGTGGGCGGGGGCAAAGTCACGCCGATCACCTTGTTTGACGACAATGCCTACAGCAACCAGTCGGAAACCGATGAAGAGGATGACGACGACGAATCCAAGCAGAACAGAGGAGAAGAGGAATCCAGTGTTTACCTCGGTAAACTCATACACTGCATGGATGTTCTCATTCCTGACATTCAGTCACGTTATTTGGTCTTTCTGTGACTTTTCTTTCAGCACAAACCCTCTCCAGTCGTATGAGTGTATCTTATGCATGTGTAACTCCTGCGCACTTTGTTATCAGGGATGTTCCAGGGACAGCTCTACCTCCAGTCCTCAGTGAGGATCAGTGAAAAGTTCCCTTCCAAAGCTATCGGATCGGAGAAGGACATCATTCCACTGCCAACGGTCAAATGGAAGCCTCTAGTCCGTAAGTCCACACCTCCTCAGTGATCAGGTGCTGTGTCTTATTACTACTGAAGTCACGAGAACTGATACTTCGGTACCAAGTTGTTGCCAAAATTGTGACAGCATCGCAGTACTTGTTTTTCTTCAGCACCGCGGCACTGGGAATTACAGCTGTGATCAGATTCGACTCAACATGAACCCATGTGGATTCTGTCCAAGCTTGTCCGGAGTCTGAAACATGGAAGCAGTTCTTTGCCCGAAATCTACTGTAAAAATAGTAATGATAATAACATTTAAACATTTATGACAAACATAAGTCAACTAAGGTCTTTTCAGTATAGTAACAGACATTTATGATGCGGGATGCGTAAACAGCCACTCTGAGCACCAGAGCACACTCTCGCACAAACTGGACCGTTTGTAAATTCATGGTGCTGTTGGAATACACAGTTCAGATCAGAGCACCAGAGTCTCAGCAGCAGAGTGTAATCTGGAGACAGAGCAGTGAAACATAACCGTTAAATGCCAAAGGAAGAAGAAGAACACCGCCCAGCACGGAACAACAACAACACGTGTACAATGATGATAAGTGCAGCGACAGCTACGCCTCAACCTGTTGAGAAAAGAAAGGTGTTCTTTGAGGCCGGCTAACTTTGTTTATTCTTTGCAATGGGAGCACCGCGTATTTACACTCTGCTACAAACATCAGCAGCGTAACGAAGCGCATAACAGGCGTTTTTTTATGGTTTCAACTCTGGAGTTTAGTCTTTGAACAGAAATCCTGCACACTGCTTCTGCTCAGCGTCGCAATTTATTAGCTATACAAATGTTTCAGTCGTACAGGACCTTTGTCAAGAGTGTTCAACTTCATATTTTACAACACTGATCTTAAATAGATACCGCTCTACCCATCTCATGTGCGCAGTCAGCTGTGGGTGTGTTTCTCAATAATCGACAACAATCTGTGCGCCACACGTCACATTACATACCCCATAAAAGAAAGAAAACAAGGAAAACCTAGAAACCTGAGGCTCCTCACACAACAAAGTGTTTTTACAAGATTATTTACAAAAAATTCTGATCTTGTGAACGAACACATCGGCTGTGCAACTTTCATAAATCGTTCACAATGTTCAACACTGTGCTCGTATTTAGAGTGGATTATAAATTGGTCTTTTGAGATCCCAGACTCTGTTCTAGCACAACATGTCATAGTGTTTCATCATTTAATCCTCTGAGAGACGGAGTTTGCAGATTAAATATCCAGTGTACTTCTCCTCAGTGTTCCCACCTCTCTGGCTGAGTAACTTCAGTTCTCCGGATCCTAAATGATGAGATCTCATATTTGAAGTCATTGAAATGTGCTGCTGGGTAATCTCGATAATTTCTCGATAGTTTAAAAATGTTCAACTTTAAAGCAGTGTGCTCGTCACTTTTCACCTCGTCTGATCACAGTGGAGGAGGGGCGGGACAAATAACCGACCACAAAGACCAACTGTCACATCTCACACATACAAGAGCTGAACACAACAACAATGGAAGAGAAAATTCGTTAATATATTGTAGGCTGTATTTTAATAAACATTTCCTCGCCCAGAATATTTCGTCACCCCTCACAGACTAGTACTTTAAGTTCAAGGCAGATCATCAGAGATTAATGATAATAAAATGGACACTAAATTTAATAAGGGAGAGTTTGTTTAAGTACATTAGATTTATTGTTTAGTTTTTGTTTCTCACTGTAGTATTGGGTATTAATAATCCTGTAATTTCACTGATATTATCGACCAATAAATTTCTGGTGTTGTGACGTGCCTACTAATAACCAAAGGACCACAGTCTGTGATGGGGGAAAGCAGCGACCAAAGCCTGGCTTCGTGTTATTGCTTTGAACACAAAGTGTGTCGGATATATCTGAATAAATTAGTGGCCTTTGGGCTCATTCGTTGCTCAGAGCGTCATCGCCATTCCCCTCGATGTACGACGATCTTTGTGATTGTTATTCCGACTCTTTTGATCCCTCGTTCAACTGAGATCAAAGAACTTCTTCATCTCGTCCTTGACACAGATTCCCCGTCTCGGACACCAGCCCTGGTCGGCTCCCATGAATTTGACAAGTGTCTGAATAATGACAAGTTCTCCCATGACGAGTACAGCAACGGAGCCCTGTCCATCCTCCAGTATCCGTACGGTAAGAACCAGATACTGAACATAAAGACCGTAATAAAGTCCTGAACACACAGACACGCTGGAGCGAACCTTAGAGATTAAAACCCACTGAACCCCACTGACAGATTTCTGCTCTTCTCTCCGTAGACAACGGATACTACTTCCCCTACAGCAAGCGTTACCGGGAGAAACGTGAAAGTGCCATAAGCCTGATAAAAGGAAACGGTGCAGGGGGTGACAGCCGCAGGAGGAAGGACCCCGTGCTGCTGCTGCCATGGTGGAAGGAGATCCTCGGCACCATCGTCTTCTGCATCGCCGCCACCACCTACATCGTCCGCAAATTCTTCCACCCTCCCGCCCCCGTGGCCTATGTGAGGGTAAGACCGCGGCCTGCAGCAGGAACGACACACGGACAGTGACTGCTGCTGGTTATTTATATCACATGTTAATGTTAGACTCTGCAAACGTGCAGCTTCTGAGACCAGAGCACGGTATAAAAACCAGCTTCCACATATCAGATGATTCTTCGTCACCATGATTCAATGAAACAATATTTAACATATTTTTAAAAAGGTAATTAAACCTGTAAATATATATGTAATAAATATAGATAAAATTATGCAACTTTTATCAGAGTTGCCCCAAAAATATTCAGTTTGAGACTAATTACAAAATCTTAACCAAGTGATGCCTCTTGTGACTAAAAGACAAGCTTAGTGAAGCTCCAACAACGCCGCAGCTAGCTCCAGAATCTGTCTGCTGTGCTGCAGTCGGCTCTCGGGGGGCGGACGTCCTCGGAGCCGGCAGTTTGCTGGTAGATTTACAGAGCGGAGAATGAAGTTGTTGGAGGGTGAAACTACAGATGACAGAGTTTTTAGCTCGTTGCAGGGGCTGGTGAACTAACGACTATCAGGACTGTGTCTTTCAGTTTAGAAGTGCAGCTGCAGGCTACTGGTGAGCTGCACTGTGTCGTCTTTGAAGTGAGGTCAGAGTTTTAACTGGATTTGTGCAAGCGGGCGATGAAGAGATGATGGGAAAAATGGGCTATCGCTTTCTGCACCCACATCTTAAGATATTCAGGAAAACCCTGCTGTTTATTCTGGCGTCATTTTGGCTAAAATGTTGGTGACATTTTTATGTTAAAAAAATATATAATAAAAAAAACACAACGGGCATCATCAAGGTCAGCAAAATGATCAAGGTCACGTCCATATATCATATGATAAGTCAATAACATTAGTAATGTGACAAGTCTAGACTGCACATGGATCTCCATCAGAATTTCTTTCCTCAAAATGTCACTGAACAAACTTTATTGTCACATTCACGTCCATGAATGTACTTAATTTAATTTGGATAGTTAAAGAGATTAAGTTCAATGTAGTGATGACAGTTGGGCTGTCCAATGAATATTGTTTTTATTCCAGTAATTTCAATTGTTTAAAATTCTATTATTTTGCATTTCTAAACAGTTTTGAAGTTCATGTTAACAAAGTGAAACAGCTCTTACCAGAGTGTTTTCATTGGAAATCAAATGAATGCAAAGAAATTGACTTTGTGATAGTGACTTATAGATTAAGACGACTAGACGGTAAGACAAATGACTGGTGACAACATGTCAGCCTGAAGACGCCCCCTTAATATATCATATACTTGTGTGGTGGTGTGTCTGTGTCACTCTGCAGTTACACCTTCAAAACACTAGTTGGTGGCAGAGTTTCTTTGGAGTGCAGAAAAGTTTGACTGATTCAAACACACATTAAACACACATTAAACACACATTAAACATGGCTTAATAGAGACAGTTTCAAACACAAATCAGCTTCACTATAACTCGCAGCATTCACAGACAAACACTTGTCTTTATCTGGACACATTTCCCCACAAATACAACATGCTAACATTATTAGCACAAGCCTATGGCATTTTACATTGTATAAATTAGCCTAGCAGCTAGCTGAGTTTCTCTTGACTCATATGAAGCGCTGTAGTAACTTCTTAGATTTAGTTTGATCCTCAGGTCTGTGGTGACTCGCTCACTCCTAAGAAGTTCTTTGCAGTCTGTGGTGATGTGGTCGCCCGCTGACATCAGTCTGATTAGTCAAACTAGCGGCACATGATTAATGTGATTATGTTTGGACCTTAATCACATCATGATTAACGTCTTAACACCGACAGCCCTTATTGACACTGTGACAGACTCTGCTGTCTCTTTAAAGTGAAATAAAAACAGGTGATTCTTCCGTGAAAAACTTCTTTAACATTAGTACGTAGTTTTTACAGGAATGTTTTATCACAGAGGTTCAGTACATGAGACACCTTGTTCAGTCTTTTTCTTAGAAAAACTACCCAGAATGCACCTGGAGTTAATCCTGTTTGTTAACATTTCTGACGTCCTCCCTGTGCCTCTGCTGTCCTCTTCTGTCCCTCACAGCAGCGGAAAGAGTCGGAGACACAGTGCCAGACCGACTGCAAGTTTGACCTTGAGGTTGTGGAATCCAAAGAGCCTGTTGCCATGGAGACCCGCTCCAGTGAATATGTGTCCAGGTGCGTTGTGTAAACACTGAGGCTCAACACGCTCTGTAAACACTGTTGATCATGACTCAGGAGAACTTGAGGACACACTGCTGCTGTGTTATCCTCGAGTCTCACTCTTTCAAGGTGTAGCTACAGATTCGGCACTGTTACCATGGTGACCACTGGTCTTCCTGCCTGCTTGGATAGGACAAGGCAGAGATGGGAGATACGAGTTGAAGTAGTGCATGATTGGATAACTCAGCTGTTTGCCATCAAATGAAAATGACCTTGGCCCCCACAGACCCCTCCCCCACCCAGCAGCATCTGCCGCGGGGTCGCAGTGTCACTTTACATCATCGTCAGCACATTGTCACAACTTCTGTTCCTCTGGACGTCCCAAATCTGATCAGAGGACGTAATTTATGGGCTGTCAGTGACCGCCTGTCGTCTGATCGATGGAGTTTACATGTTTACGTCCTCTGACCCCCCAACACGAGAAGAATCTGATTAAACTGGTGTTTCTTCTTCCTGTTGTCACCACTCGCACATTCTTTACTTCTGATCCACCCTAAAACGCCAAACACCCGCCCTCCTCCTCCTCCTCGCTCCTCTGAAGCTGCTGCTGCAGTCCGTGCACATTGCTTTCACTGTGTCCTTAAATAAAACCGGTGGCTGCTGCAGCAGCTGAAGCAAACATGAGTCAGGATCATCAGGAGGAGACGAATCAGGAATCACACGTGCCCACGCATCGCCGTATACGACGGCCTTCAATCCCCCGAGGAGAACTGAGCAGGGATTCTTTGACGGGGCGGAGAGCGGCGAGTCCCAAACGTGTTGACTGAACCAAACAACCCCCCATATGACATAGATATACACACACATGATTTATACATGTTTTATATCATCTTAATTTGTTTTTTCTTCTGTTTTTAATTTGCAGAAATGTAACATGAAACATTTTTAAAAAGTGTAAAAGTTTTTTCTAACTCTTTGAAACCCAAACAAATTGACTTGATTTCTTTAAAAAAATAAAAAAAACATGGAAAGGACGCAACGAGCAACTTTACAAGAAATGACCCAAAAATCAGGAAATGAAAAATAGTAAAAAGTTACAAGAAAATGACCTGAAAATTAAGTAAGTGAAAAACAAATAAAACGTGATTATACAAATCATAAATATAGTTTTCTTGACATTTCTCCTTTTTTAAAAAGATAATTTTCTAATAAATTTCTCTCTCTTTCTTTTTAATAAACTAATTTTCAGGTTGTTTTCATATTTGACCAGTTTCTTGTTCTTTTTGAAAGTAATGGAGCCGATTTTATTTTCCAGGTTTCAAAGGTTTAAACACTAGTTAGAGGCGTCTGAACGCAGGAAGTGAACGAGGATTACGTTAAAGTTGTTTCATACATTTTAATGGTTGAACTTGAATTTACGACTGAATTTTGCTACTGAATTGTTGAGTGACACAAAACAAAATTGAGTCGAAATGTTTTATTCTCTTTTAGTTTTACAGACTCTTTATTTAATTAAGTTTATTCAGCAGGAAGTTCAGAGTTGAGTTTCCTGCCAGCTCAGCAGCTCTCACTGAGGTTTGTGTGGTAATAATCTCTCTCTGTGATCACCTGTTAACTCTTCATAAACCACAGTGAACGTCTGATCTCAGGTCTTTAAACAGTCAGACGTGCAGCAGGTGATAACCACAGAGAGCGGAGCGACTCTTCTCTGCTAAATGAACCAACCAGAGTGTCTCCTCTCCGCAGGTACCTGACTGACTTTGAGCCGGTGCAGTGCCTCGGCCGCGGGGGGTTCGGCGTCGTGTTTGAAGCCCGCAACAAAGTGGACGACTGCAACTACGCCATCAAAAGGATCCGTCTGCCCAACAGGTAGCGCCTCTCGCTGGACACAACACACACGTTCTCGCTGGAGGCGATTGGCTCTTCTTTTATCTCTGTCAGACTGACTTATGTGAGCTGCAGCCGACATGTCTGAACACAGGAAACACACAGAGGGACAAATATTAGCAATGCGTCTACTGACAGGCATGTACATGTAGACACAGCAGCGCTCCTTTTATTTTTAATGCAGCCCTGCTATTGACCGTGACATCACTCAAACTAGTCTGTTAATTATTTTTACGCTCAGTGTTTCTGTGAAACACTTTTTGACCCTTTGTTGTATCGGCAACAGCAAAGTCTCATCAGGCATTCAGAGTATTAGCGTCTTCAGATCCTGATAATCTGAGACCATCTACTGATAAAAGACAAAGTGTTTTCTCCTGACTGTGAATTAAACCCTGAAGCTTTTGCTTCTGCGTGTTACAGAGAGCTGGCTCGTGAGAAGGTGATGCGAGAGGTGAAGGCGCTGGCCAAGCTGGAGCATCCCGGGATTATCCGCTACTTCAACGCCTGGCAGGAGAGCCCCCCCGAGGGCTGGCAGGAGGAGATGGACCAGAGGTGGCTGAAAGACGCCAGGTCAGCTGCAGCTTTTACACCTGTTATACTGTACACGGCCAGTGGTCAGCTGTCCAAGATGGCTGCCACGCTAAGAAATATAATCCACTCAGGAGGAAGATTTTTAGGACTTTTATTGTACATTATTACTTATCACTTTACTGGTTGATTAAATCAGATGTTTAAATGCCAGTGGATGAAAAATGCATTTTGAGATTTGCAGATCAGAGCTAAAATAAGCTCCAGAAAACCTCTCAGAGACAATCATCATCATCATCATCATCATCATCATCATCATCATCTTTCTCTTTCCAAGCACCAAGCTGGTACACAGTAAATAAAATGAACTCTGATGCCGACCTCACACCAGATGACTTTTCAAGCAGTTCCTCTGTCGCATACAAACGTTCAGTGTCGGAATACATTCACAAGTTTTACCTCAGCTGGTTGGAGCGCCCGCCACGATCTTAATCGTTTGGTGCAAAGTGGTCATAACACTCAGTCTGAGCCGTTTTAAGGCAGGTTTTTGTTTTGTTTTGTTTTGATGTTACAACACAATCAAACATGTTCAATATTAAACTAGTTTTCGGTGACGTGAACATCAACAGCCAATAGCAGCATCTCTCCAGCATCAAACAGGAAGCAGCAAACCCTGTAGACAGTAAACATGGAGGAGACTCTGGTGAGGAGCGAGAACATGAAGTCTCTGTTCTCTTGTTGTGTGTTAAAGGAGGAGAAACTGGTGGAGCTGTGGAGCGAACAAGAGTCGGAGAATAATTTGTATCTGATCCATCAATCAGCTGATTTTACTGAGACATCTTTTTTTTTTTAATTATTATTATTTCATTTTACATTTTGAAGCATTAATAAACAACATATAACAATCAAACGGCAATATGAAGTAAACAAGACAGTAAACAATAAACAAAGCCAAAATTAAATCAAATAAACAAAGTGCAAAATGACGACAATAATCGATGTTAACAAAATGGACGACATCAGGGATCACATGGTTCGACACATCCTCAATACAATAAGACGACACAGAGACACAGTCGGTTTGATTTGATAACAAGTTTCCATTTGATTCACAAAGGGCTGCTTTATTTTTTACTTCTCAGTGAACAAGTTATTGTATTCAAGGGGTGTACAGCTGATGATTTCAGAAAACCATAATGGATTGGGAGGGGGACATTTGATTTCGATTTTAAGACAATTCATTTTTTAGCAGTGGTCAGCAAACTTTCTGTGAGCCTTATAGCATGGCTATTTTTAAGACTGGACTTAGTAAGACAACTTTAATCTTGTCTTTCTAGAGTTGTGTTTTTGTGGGCATGTAAGGAATTGTAAATACGTCATATTTTCCACCAGGAGCAGGACGGGGAATAATCTCAGAGACAATCTAGTTGTAGTCTGTGAACAGTGACCCTGACAGATCCCAAACTAAAAACATGAAGTTTAGATGTCAGAGGCTGTCACACTTCAGTCTTTGAAAAGTCTCGTCAGTCTTCTCGTGTATGGTCGGTATAATCGTGGTCGCCGCCTGACGTCTTGTTACTTTTGTTTGTCCACTTTCAACTGTTTTAATTTTGTGAACTGTTTTGTCAAAACTATTTTATTAGACACTTGTACAGTTATCCATACTGACGTCATATTTATTTGATTGTATCAAACTTGGCAGCAACATCCCTCCTCTGTCTCTCTTTCAGTACCACCGACTGGCCAATGAGCTTCCTCGACCACATGGAGGCGCTGTCAGTCAAAGTCCCCGTGTCCAGCTCAGTGTCTCCCTCCTCTGGACCTGGAGGAGACGTCCTGGAGGCCTCCGTCGACGCACAGGCTCTGCTCTCCAGCAGCGCCAGCGGTGCTGTGGGTTTCAGCATTGGTGACGGAGACCTGTCCTTCCACCCGCTGCTGGGCCACGACAGCCTGATGTCTGAGAGGGACAGCCAGGCCGACCCCGACGCCTCAGACACCCCCCACTCCTTCGAGCTGTGTCCCCCACGTGGCCCCAGCGACTGCACCTCTTCTTCCTTTGACATCGTGTTCGAGGACTCGGGCTGCGACCGAGACGCCGACGCAGACACAGACTCGGCTTCCGGCGTAGCCAGCCCAAGCACGATGACGGAGAAGAACAGCTCGTCTTCCTCGCACACCAGACGACAGGAATCTGTCCCGCCCTCCTCTTCCTCTCCCCCTCGGCCAACCTCACTCACACTGGCTCTCCCAGCGACTCCTCCGACTCAGAGAGTTCAGCCGTCGCCAAAGGTCAGTCAGGCGTTTACTCAGTCGGCTGTGATGAGCCTAATGTAAAATAAAGTTTTGCCCCCTTCTCCCTCTGAAATGAATTCTTAGTTTCTAGTGTCGTACATAAGATCGTAATGTTCTGACACCGTGTCCTCTCGTCTCCAGGTGTACCTGTACATCCAGATGCAGCTCTGTCGGAAGGAGAACCTGAAGGACTGGATGGCTCAGCGCTGCCTCACGGAGCAGAGGGAGCACAACCAGTGTCTGGATATCTTCGTCCAGATCGCAGAGGCCGTCGACTTCCTGCACAGCAAGGGCCTCATGCACAGGGACCTCAAGGTGAACACACACACACACACACACACACACACACACACACACACACAAGACACTTTATTACCATTAAATCTCAGGCCGACAGCTGCGCACAGATAAAATAAACTAAACTGTACCTCATGTACAGCACGGTGAGGCAGCGGTGTGAAAAAGGGGCTCGTTAACTCAGTGTTAAAATCTCTTTCAGACTCTTCACACATGATCTCTTCCTGCCAATGTGTAAAACCTTTTATTTTATACGGTCTGATAGTGTCGACAGGTTCATGCGTCAGCAACACTCTGCCTTCCTGTGCTTTAATGTTCGGTACATGTTCTCTAACCTGTAACCGTCACTCCTTTAGCCCTCCAACATCTTCTTCACGATGGACGACGTGGTGAAGGTGGGAGACTTCGGCCTGGTGACGGCCATGGACCAGGAGGAAGATGAGGACGAGCCGAGTGCTCTGACGCCCGCCCCGCTCCTGACCCGGCACACGGGCCAGGTGGGCACCAAACTGTACATGAGCCCCGAGCAGGTGAGTGAAAAATGAACTTGAAAAACTGTAATGAAACACGCTGCGCTCCCCTCCTGATGTCACACAGGTTCATTAATGTTCTAGGGTGCTCCATATGTCTTTATTGAATTCTAATAAAAATAAGTTGTTTAAAAAAAATAGTTCATTTGATTTTCACCAGAACATTAAACATAAACTGTAAAAATAAACTTGATGTCAAAGCTGCTGTACATGTCTCCCACCTCTGAGACTTTATCACTTTAAATCTTCATGTCCTAAATCCTGTCCCGTCTTTTTCGTCCCTGCAGCTCTCTGGAAACTCGTACTCTCACAAAGTGGACATTTACTCTCTGGGTCTGATCCTGTTCGAGCTGCTGTATCCTTTCAGGACGCAGATGGAGAGAGTGAGGGTGAGTCAGCACATACAGCTTTGATTCAGTCCCCAGAAGGGTCGTTAGACGGCGATAAATCACCCTTAAACTCAGCTTTTATAACTGTTAAACATGATTATTACAGTCAGTTTAGATGGGTTTGTATTTTCCAGTTACACATCAGTTTGTGAAGCATAAAAGAAATCAAAGACAAACGACTGTGAGCAGAGCAACGAACATGAACAGGAGGTAACATTTCCCCTGAACTGATCTGTTAAACATTTAGAAGCAGATCAAACTCTCGGATCATTTAAAGACTGATCAGATTTAAATGGGTCTGATCTCATGTTTGTCTTCAGTCCGACCCTCGGCTGCTGCAGGAGGACAGACAGAGACGTCCTAATGAGGCCGTGCGTCTTTTATTCAGTTCATTATTCTGTTTTGTGTGAAACTCTGGAGGGAAACTGTGACACATCCTCACTATTGTCGTGGGTTTAAACGGTGGATTGTCTTCGCCCTCGTGTGTGCGATCGAGCGGGACGCCTTTGTCTCGGGAACAAAGGGACCTGATTAGACGCTCACAGGTGTTTACATCCTTTCTTCCAGACGCTGACAGAGGTGAGAGCGCTGCGCTTCCCTGAGGTCTTCTCCAAAAACAACGTGCAGGAGGTGAGTGGCCGTCTGCTGCCACCTAGTGGCTCCAACTACACACTACACCTGAACTGAGACATGACAACATGTTCATCCTGAGAGAGTGATCAAAGAGGGAAACACACAGAGCAGAGACAGTTTACTCTCATCATGTAATCTTTAAATGACCCGTCCACACCAACATGTGACTCCCATCTGATCAGCTGATCCGGTCAGGAAGTGTAGCTGGATTATTTTGCTCTTAAATCAACAGGATATTAATAAAAAATCTAAATCTAAATATGTAAATATTATATTAAACTGGGACTGGTTTTACCAGATGACATCACATCACTCCTCTCCTGGCGTCTCTCCTTTGACTTCCTGTTCATTTTAGAGTTTATTTTAATATTTCACGGATCACTGTTAAAGCTCGTCTGGCCCCAAACTACACAGCAGAGATGCTGACCTCATATGAGCCTCAGGTAGGGCCCCACTGATCGCTCCAGAGTCGAGGCTTAAATCTAAAGGTGTCCGTGTTTTTGCCGTCAGGACCCCTCAGCTTTGTAACAGCCTGCCCGAAGACATAACTCTCACAGAATCAGTGACCTTTAAAATCACCTCTTAAAAAACATTTTCTACAGACTCGCTTTTATGTGACGTCGTCCTTTAATTTATGTTTTATTCTGTCTTTGTCCTGCTTATCATTATTATTATTAATTCAGTGTTTACTGCCGTCATTCTTTGTGTTTTATTTTATTTAATTAATTTAGTTTTGATTTAATTTCTTTTCTCACCATCATCTGCCGTCTTTCTAACATGTTTGTGTGTCTGATCCTTCGTTTAATTCTTCTTTAATTTATGTCTGGACTTAGGTCGGCATCATTTTTTGGCTTCTATTATTTTATTGCATCGGAGGTTTCTTGCTTCTGTTTTGCTTTATTTGTCAAAACACTTTGTAAACTCTGTTTTTAAAGGCAAACTTATTATTATTATTATTATTATTATTATTATTATTACTAAAATATAAGTAGCAGCATTTTTTCTGAGACTGTTTTATCAACATGATTTATAAGTATAATTTGTACTAGGGATGCACCGAATATTCGGTAACCAAATATATTCGGCCGAATATTGCAAAAAAACACACATTCGGTATTCGGTGGAATAAGTTAAAAGCAAGGCCGAATAATAGCGGCGTGTTTTGATAACGCAATCAAACAGCGTGCCGTGACCGGCGGAGTAAAATGTCGGCAGTGTGGCGAGCAAAATAGGCTTAAATCATTCAGCAGCCTACAGATTTCAACCAGCAGCAGAAACGAAAGGCGAATCCCACCGATTGTGGGTTGAACGGGGGTCACAGACACAGACAGTAATGCATTCCTGTCAAATACGGCGGCCATCGGCTTAATGTTACCGGCGAGGAGAAGTCGGCTCCAATAATATCCTCTTCTTGGCGTCATGACTGCCCAGAAGTACCTGATTGGCTGAGCCAGCCGAACACAGGTATGTGACGTGTCAGAGGAGAAACGAGCCGTTCACGGCCCACAAACCTCACCGCACTTTAGGGACTGTTCTTTACTTNGGCCAAGCGTTTAATATTATTTGGCTTCGGCTTCGGCCACAAATTTTCATTTCGGTGCATCCCTAATTTGTAGCTATAATCCCATTAGAATTTGATTATCCATATGTTCAAATAATATTAAATATTATATAAAAAATGTATTTAAAAAATTTTATTTACTCAAAACTGCCATTTTTCTATTAAAGAAATTAACATGAGAAAGACAAACAGAGACGCAAACATAGAGCGACCTGCCAACACAAACCTACAGCACTGGTGTGGCACGGTTAAATAAAACACTGCAGCTCTGCTACAATAAAGTTAAATAGATTACTTTTATCATGAAGTTCATTAAAGCACCATTACAACAGAGTTAGTTTGGTGATAATAAAGTGGAATGAAACAGCGTTAAATAGAGAAGCAGAGCACAGGAGGAGTTTCCAGCCGGGGGTCATAATAATAATAATGATTATGAGGACAGAAAAAGAGCTCAGTAATTCTTCATACTGTGCTGGTTTCCTCTGCACGCTGTACGAGATCTTTACAGGTAGACTACAGGATGTTCGTTCATTTAACCATCAACTCTAAAATAAAGAAGATAAAATAAATGATAAAAGATAAAAAGATTTAAGTAAGAAAACACAACATTAATACCCTGTAAACATATTCAGTAAACAAATTAATTATTCCCTGTCATGAGGAGGAGGAAGTGAACTCTTCTTTCATATAACAGTAAATCAGATGAAGTAAATCTCCATCTCAGGTTTTATTTCTGTGTCCGTCAGAGGTTTATGTTCTGCTTCATGTTGTCTGTGCGGAGTGTGATAAGTTTGTTTACCTTGTTTACCTGTTTACTGTGTAATGAGATTAACATAATCCCAAAGAATAATCTGTGATTCTCCAACACTGGAAATCCCCTCAGCCCCCTCTGTCATCCCAGTATCCCACTGACCGAGACGTGCACTGATCTATTTTAAGATGTCCTGTACTGTGTGAGCGTGTGTGTGTGTGTGTGTGTGTGTGTGTGTGTGTGTGAGAGAGAGAGAGAGAGAGAGAGAGAGAGAGAGAGAGAATGTGCTTCTGTGTTTTATGTGAGCCTACAGTACATGAGTGTGTGGCAGGGCTGGGTGAATATGTCCTCTAAATAATTATGGACAATATAAATCTGAATATTTTTAAATCTCCTCTAAACTACTGTAGAACACTGAAATACTAAACAAACTTCTCTTACTATAAAGTTAAACAAAGTACTCTTAGAATAAAGTAATAGTAAAGTACTGTTACAAGGAAGTCGAATAAAGTACTAATATAATAAAGTTAAAGTGATGTTACAATAAAGTTTTATTAAAAAGAATTAGATAACGTACTTTTACAATAAAGTTAAATAAAATGACGTCTTAATAAAGTTAATTAATGAATTGTTACAATAGTTAAATAAAGTTTGTTATAATGACTTTAAATAAAGTTTTTTTTTTTAAATTAAGTTAAAGAAAATTTTGTTATAATAAAGTTTTGTTACAAAAAGTTAAATAAAGTTTGTCAAAATAAAGTAAAATAAATTTGTTTGAATGACAAAGTTTCTTTCAAAAAAGTTGAATTTAGTTTTGTTTTAGTGAAATCGGAACCACTGGTGCTTTTATTTTGAAGCACCCGGCTTATCTCGGGCAGGAAGTGTACATGTTTAAAGCTTCTGGTCAACAGTTAGCAGGAAGTTAAACCATCACAGCGACGAGGATTTATTCACAGTGAGCAGGAGAAGAACAAACAGCTCTACAGGTCACAGATGAATAATCTCTCACTGGTGCTCCAGCAATCTGCTGATTCAAAAACACACCTCACATGCTCACACACTTTATCGTCCAGGAGACTTGTGTGGAGGGGTGAGAGCGCCGAAACACCAAAGCAATGCATCGAGCATAATCGATATATCGTCCACTCCTAACTTTTGTTTGTCAGAATGTTTTATGTCGTGTTTTATCTGAGTGTAATTTAGCACTAATGTCGCACTGTTTGCTGGTTCTGCTGGATTAGCTGTAGCATCTCTGTAACATGACTCTGTGTTTCCTGTGTGTGTGCACAGCTGAGCATGGTGCGCAGCATGCTGTCCTGGAGCCCCGCCGAGCGCCCAGAGGCCGCTGACATCACAGGGACTCCTCTCTTCCAGGAGCTGGAGCTGCCATGCCGACTGGCCATGAGGCAGCGCTCCCGTACCTACAGCGCCTCGTCCATGGGCCGCCCCTCACGCCAGACA
The DNA here is from genome assembly GCF_006386435.1 of Epinephelus moara. Taxonomy (NCBI): domain Eukaryota; kingdom Metazoa; phylum Chordata; class Actinopteri; order Perciformes; family Serranidae; genus Epinephelus; species Epinephelus moara. The sequence goes on along the minus strand of NC_065519.1, from coordinate 463,843 downwards.
TCGACTACCTGAAAGTCCCGTGACGCAATATGTAACCCCGCCCCCTCAACCCCCGCCTGCTGTCACACACTGCCTCAGACTCTGAACGCCGAGTACCACAGGAAGTTACCTCGGTGGCTTCAGAGCAGCGAGATAACGTCCTGTTCCTGTTACTCACACACATGCCGTTACGTCTCCGCACACCGACATGCTGCCCTCCTCCCGATTTTAATCCCACCTACAGGTGAAAGAAGATTTTAAAGCAGCAGCTGATCTGTAACGTTCTGACCCGACTGGACTCAAGTCGACCAATAAATAATTCTTAGAGAAGCAGACGGACCGCGTCCATCAGCTCAGTGTTGACTAACCATTGATCAGCTCATTGATTCTGAAATGTTAACATGATGAAATAATCCTCCTCACTCTGAGGTCATTAATGAACACGCTGAGAATTATTAAACGTCCAATCTGACTCCAGTCTGGTCCGAACGCGCTGCTCGCTCCCAACATTCAGCCAGTGTTGACCCACCCACGCCACACCTCAGGTATCAAACCAAGAGGACGATCCAAAGGGGCCTTTGATCATCTATCTACTGGTGACCAGTCTGATCACTGGTACGAGCACTAAGCGGTGTTCTGACACCTGATATGCCTGATTTGGGAGACCAAAAAAGACCCTCTCTTTTTTCCTACGTGTTTTTTTTTTTTTTTAAGAGAAGGTGATGTGTGTCGCAGAGAAGAGTTTATGAATCAGATCAGATATGATTTGCCTTTAGAAGGAGGCGTGCGGCGCCTCTGGATGAATGAATGATGCTGAACCTCTGTCTTTCTGCCTGTACCTGATAGGAAGGTGAAGGGGTGAGTGTGAGTCTATGATCTTAAAGCCAGTACCTGGAAGCAGTTTTTTTTAGTGTGTAAATTTCCACAATGACTCTGAGGTGCTCAATCATTTCTCCAACACCTCCTCTTTAATCTGTGTAAATACCTGAAGGGAAAATGTGTTTATATCTTTTTTCTTTGTGAATCAGAAGACGTGTGGGACTGATGTGTACATACTGTAAGGCTCCGGTGCTTGTAAATGGCTTTTCATAAGGAAACTGTAAGATAGTGTGAAATATACCGTGGGAGAGGAACAAATACGTACAGAGGTGTGACACTGACACGCCAGGAAAATAAAAAACATGTCAGCATCAGGTGATAACGTGAAAAGTTTCCTGATAAAACAAGATGTTTGTCACGTTTTTACAACATGTTTTGTATGTTTTAAAAAGAAAAGTTTCACAAAAGATAAAATATATTGTAGTATATTGATATAACAAGAAGTTTCTTATTTTACAAGTTTTTGTTACAATTGAAAAGTTTCTTGTTATGACATGGAATTTCTTGATATAATTGAAAAGTTTTCTGTTATAACATGAAAATATCTTGATATAATTGAAACGTTTTCTGTTATAACATGAAAATATCTTGATATAATTGAAAAGTTTTCTGTTATAACATGAAAATATCTTGATATAATTGAAAATATCTTGATATAATTGAAAAGTTTTCTGTTACAACATGAAAATATCTTGATATAATTGAAAAGTTTTCTGTTATAACATGAAAATATCTTGATATAATTGAAAATATCTTGATATAATTGAAAAGTTTCCTGTTATAACATGAAAATATCTTGATATAATTCAAAATATCTTGATATAATTGAAAAGTTTCCTGTTATAACATGAAAATATTCTGTAAAAACATGACAACATCTCAATATANTATCTTGATATAATTGAAAATATCTTGATATAATTGAAAATATCTTGATATAATTTAAAAGTTTTCTGTTATAACATGAAAATATCTTGATATAATTGAAAAGTTTCCTGTTATAACATGAAAATATTCTGTAAAAACATGACAACATCTCAATATAACGAGGAGCTTTTCCTGTTGTTACCTGATGCTGATGTTTTTGGTTATTTTCCTGGCGTGGCGTCGGTACACTTCCTGTAGCGAGGAGACGATCTCTGCCATTAACGCATAGCTGAATGTGACAGTGTGACCTCCAGAGACCGATGATGGTGCGTCACCTCTTTGATTCTCAGTGTTTTGTTTTCACATGTTCGGGGTACCGAGCGGAGGGAAAGGGTTCGCCCTGCGCTGAGCACCAGAGCTGAACCCGCCGGACCAGAGTGCCATTTGAACGTCAGTTAAGTGTACTTTTCTGTAACTGATAACTCACCTCACATTTATCCGAAATTGTGCTCCCATGATCCTCCGACCCCGCCCGGCTGGCGTTCCCGGTGAAGCACGACACACACTGAGGTCCTCCGGTGATGAGGAGAAATAGAATTTAGCCAGGAGGATGATGATGTTTCATCCCCTCGACGGCGTCTGCTAGGGACCTGGACCTGATGTTGGTCATGTGATCCACACGAGCATTGTTTTATGTACATAAGAAGTGCTGGGAGAGTCACATGACCCGTTTGTAACTTCACACACACACAAACTGCTAATTGTAACGTGCTTTCAATGATTGTACTTTTCTAAGGATCTTCTCTTTTTTTATTTTACTAAACGCAGTTTTTGATTCTTCAGGGTTTTTTGATCACTGTAAAGTCTCGACTGTGTCTCACACAGGAAGTCAAACTGATGTTCGTCCGTCCGTCCGTCCTCTCAGCTCACTGAAGACGAGTCATTCATGTTGTAGAATTATCTCCTCAGAGTTTAAATCAGACTGAACTCCACCGTAACAGGTGGAAACAGGAAGTTAAGTTCCATTATGGCGTTTAGGGGGAATGTGAAAACTGGAGCTGCAAATTCAGACGAAAGTTTGTGAACTACAGTTCGTGGGTTCTGTTACTGACGTGTTGACAACATTTGTAAAATCAATGTTTTACATAATCACCTGAATTATCTGAACAAATTTTGGAACATTTGCTAAAAGTCCTTTGAGAATGTTTGTGGAGGATTTTCAGCATAAAAGAAGGAAACTTTCACACCTTAAATCACCTCCAGTAGCTCGTCAGCCTTCTACCTTTAAGTCAGCATCATCGACACTTGTTGTGTTTTCTCCTCCAGATTCTCTTCTTCTCTCTCAATTCAAGAAAATGTGATGATTCTGTTGGTCTTTTGGTGACTTGTGTTCCTCCTCCTCCTCCTCCTCCTCCTCCCCCTGACCACAGTTCAGTTGAAAATCAGACCCACGTTGTGAACCTCTGACGATCTGTCTGGATGTGTAGTCGCCTGTTTTGTGCACACACCCTGTTTTCTGTCCATGTTCCACTGTAAATATGTTTATTTGCTTTATTTATGTTCGATGCCGTGATCAATCCGTTTGGGTTGGTGTTATTTTGAATGCGCTTCATGCGATGGAGCGCGTTGGAATACGATGACTTCTTACAAGTCTAAATTTAATAAACTGTTCTATACCGTTTGTACAGTTTGGTGTCCTTGGTGTCAAGTCTGTGGGGGCGGGGCCGGGATCACAACAGCCAGAGTTAAAGGGACAGTTCACCACAAAATCAAAAATACATACTATTATTCCTCTGACCTGTAGAGCTGTTTGTAACTCACACCAAAACTATCAGACTGATAGAGTGTTGGTGATAACGGCCGTAGAGATGTCTGCCTTCTCTCCAGTATAAAGGAACTAGAGGACACTCAGCATGTGGTGCTTAAAATGCCAAAAAAAAAAATACATTTGAAAAACTCAACATCAACGTCTCTTACTCAAGATAATCCAGACCTTGTTATGTAGGAACTATTTTCTTTCTACCGACCTTCAGCCCACAGAAGGAAGCGTGCATCTACTCACGGACGAGAGCCTCATGTGTGTGACAGCATGAGATGTAAACATTAACGATGTCCTCCTCAGCTGAGCTGTAACGTTAGCTAGCGCAGTGTCGGGGAGTAACGAGGTATCAGGGCTGTACCCGACTAAATCAGATTCTGCCATGTAATATGAATATTTGACAATTCATTTTTATTTTTTCCATGTAAAGTTTTAAAGATTAAACAGGATATTCAGTGTGTTTCAACAACATTCATCTAATGTCGTGAACAAGCTAACGGCGCTGACGACGCATCGGAAATGTGCTTAAAATACTAGATCTCTAACAAAAGCCAGAGAGTGAGTCATAATATCGGAGCTGTAAATCAGAAAGTAAAGGTGATGTTATCTCAGAGCTTGACGGTGCAGAGTTTCTCCTCCTCTGTGTCTGCAGCTGTCTGTACCAAAGAGTAGCGTGAAGATCAAGAGCGCTCACTCTGCAGCAAAATCTGGGGACCAAAACGTCTCAAGGAGTTCACTGCACAGCACACTGACAAATAAAAAAACTAACTGCTCGACTTGAAGTCATTTTAGTTGACTGATGATTCAAATCTCTGACTTTCAGGGCAGCCCCACTAGTTACCTAATTAGATTACAAAATAAATGTAAGTGTAATCCACTACAGTTGTTAAAAAAAGGTAATTAAACTACAGCTGCTCATCAAAGAGTTGATGATTACAAAGACATTCAGATATATTTTGGGGGATAAAAAGCTTCCATGTAAAATATGAAGTTTCATATTCTTCATTTTACTGAAGAAGTCTTAATAAAAGTTTGACAGTAATCAGTGTTGAGTTCTGTTGTTCACACCGCCTGGTTTACTTTGATTACATTTATGTTTTTTGGAGTTTTCAGTTTTATTTCCCAGTTTAAAACGCCTGTTGGAAAGTTTTTTTAAAAAGGCATCAAATGTAATAATTTACATTACTCTGATGAAGTTATTAAAATAGTTACGTAATTCACTACATTTAAACAGGGTCACATGTAATCTGTAAACCTGTTAGATTTCAGAGGTGACCTTCCCAACAGCTAACAGCAGATGCACGTTTCCTTCTGCACAGTGATACAGTTGGTGGGTGTGGTTCAGTATAATTGGATGTAATTCATTATGATATAAATATACCAGTAATTGTAATCAGCTACAGTTGTTTAAAAAATATACAAAAAGATATTTATACTATATTACATTTTATTTATATATTTTGATTCATGTACAGTTCAGCCATATGATGTATGAATTCGCCTGTGTGACAGTCCGTAGAGGAGAGCTCACCTGCTCTGTAAATACTTAACATGTAGTGAAGGCTCTTTACACTCACACAGGTGTTTAAGTTGTTCCGGTTAGTTTGAGCTCTGCTGGACACCGTCCATACACACCGACACACCTGACCAGGGCAGTAATTGAAGTCACCTGTGTGAGTGATGAAGAGGGATGAAGGAGATTTAGAATAAAGGAAGTTCATCACTACATCCACTTTATTTTATCAACAGTCAAAGACTTGACTCTTTTCTAAATTGGCTTTATTGGCTTTTTCAAAAGCTTTCAATATATCAATATATATCGTCATCATCAGCACTAGTATTTTGTGCTCTCGCCAGGCATCAATAAAACAATTGGCGGGCGTTAGTGGCTTAGTGGTAGAGCAGGCACCCCATGTACAAGGCTGTTGCCGCAGTGGCCAGGGTTCGAGTCCAGCCTGTGGCCCCTTGCTGCATGTCACTCCCTCTCTCTCTCTCTCTCTCTCTCTCTCTCTCTCTCTCTCTCTCTCTCTCTCTCCACTTTACTGTCCTGTCAATTAAAGGCAAAAAATGATTAAAAAAATAAAACAATTGGCGCAAGTGAATCATCTGTAAAGTCAATGTAAAGACGCGATTAGTCCCACCAGACAGCATGATGGATGCGATGAACAGGATGTGAATCAAATTCAGCGGCATGAATGAAGCCAGTAGCATGATGTCAATTCAATCAATCAATCAATTTTATTTATAAAGCCCAATATCACAAATCACAATTTGCCTCACAGGGCTTTACAG